>NC_045448.1:47545652-47569530 GCF_002776525.5 Piliocolobus tephrosceles | reverse complement strand
GCCCAGGCTGGAGTGCAGTGGCCAGATCTCAGCTCACTGCAAGCGCCGCCTCCCGGGTTCACGCCATTCTCCTGCCTCAGCATCCCAAGTAGCTGGGACTACAGGCACCTGCCACGTCGCCCAGCTAGTTTTTTGTATTTTTAGTAGAGACGGGGTTTCGCCATGTTAGCCAGGATGGTCTCGATCTCCTGACCTCGTGATCCGCCCGTCTCGGCCTCCCAAAGTGCTGGGATTACAGGCTTGAGCCACCACGCCCGGCCAAGCCCAGCTAATTCTTGTGCTTTTGTAGAGATGGGATTTCACCTTGTTGCTCAGTCTGGTCTCAGACTCCTGGACTCAAGTGATCTGCCTGCCTCAGCCTCCAGAGGTGCAGGGATTAAAAGTGTGAGCCACCGCGCCTGAGTTCTCTCTTATTGGAATGAAAGCTTTCAGGGGATGCACATTTCAGCTCCCTGCACCCCTGTAATGACAAGAGGGACCAATGCTGTAATGTCCTCTTCGCAAATGGCCGAGAGCACACAGATCTGACACACGTGGAAGGTATTGTGAGGCTGTGTTCTGAAAAGGAATAGTAAACTAGGAAAAGTTTCTCTTCAAACAAACAAAAACCTGGCCTCTGCCAAGCAGGTGCTTCTCCCAGGTTCTTGGCTTCCCAGGTTACTTCCTGGCTTATCTGTAGCAAATGGTCGCTGAGAACCTGGAAGCAATTCCTCATTTGCAAGTCAATGGCAGATTTTTTCTTTTTTTTCCTTTTTGAGACAGTCTCGCTTTGTCGCCCAGGCTAGAGTGTACGGTGTGATCTCAGTTCACTGTAACCTCAGCCTCCTGGGTTCAAGTGGTTGATTCTCCTGCCTCTCCTCTCAAGTAGCTGGGACTATAGGCATGTGCCACCATGCCCAGCTAATTTTTGTATTTTTAGTAGAGACTGGATTTTGCCATGTTGACCAGGCTGGTGTCGAATTCCTGACCTCAATGATCCCCGCTCCTTGGCGTCCCACAATGCTGGGATTACAGGCATGAGCCACCATGCCTGGCCATAATGGCAGATTTTTAGGTGAAAAGAAAAGCACAGTTATAGCCAGGTGCAGTGGCTTACACTATAATCCTAGCACTTTAGGATGCCGAGGTGGACAGATCACTTAGGTCAGGAGTTCGAGACCAGCCTGGCTAACACGGTGAAACCCCATCTCTACTAAAAATACAAAATTAGCCGGGCATGGTGGCGCATGCCTGTAATCCCAGCTACTCGGGATGCTGAGGCAGGAGAATCACTTGAACCTGGGAAGCGGAGCTTGCAGTAAGCTGAGATCATGCCATTGCACTCTAGCCTAAGCAACAAAAGCAAAACTCCGTTCCCAAATGAAAAAAAAAAGAGGCCAGATGCAGTGGCTCACATCTGTAATCCCAGCACTTTGGGAGGCCAAGGCAGGTGGATCACTTGAGGTCAGGAGTTTAAGACCAGCCTAGCCAACATGGTGAAACTCCGTCTCTACTAAAAATAAAAAAATTGGCTGGGCGTGGTGGTGGACACCTGTAATTGCAGCTGCTTGGGAGGCTGATGCAGGAGAATAGCTTGAACCCAGGAGGCGGAGGTTGCAGTAAGCTGAGATCGCGCCATTGCACTCCAGCCTGGGTGACAAGAACGAAACTCTGTCTCAAAAAAAAAAAAAAAAAAAGAAAGAAAGAAAGAAAATAAAAGCACAGTTAAAACTCCTTGTTTTGTGAAGCAGATGTGGCCAGGTCTTGTAGACGGGGAAGGAGAAGCAGAGGGCAAGATGGTTAACATTTGGCATAAGCAGCTGTGACCTGGTGAGCTGGGACGGGGAGGAAAAATAATACAATAATCACAGCTAGCATTCTTTTTGTTTGTTTGAAACGGAGTCTCGCACTGTTGCCTGGGATTGGAGTGCAAAGGTGTGATCTCGGCCCGCTGTAGCATCTACCTCCCAGGTTCACGCGATTAGCTGAGCAGCTGAGTAGCTGGGATTACGGGCGCACGCCACCACACCTGGCTCATTTTTTGTATTTTTTATATATATATATATATATATTTTTTTTTATATGAGACAGAGTCTTGCTCTGTTGCCCAGTCTGGAGTGCACTGGCGTGATCTCGGCTCACAGCAACCTCTGCCTCCTGGGTTCAAGCAATTCTCTTGCCTCAGCCTCCTGAGTAGCTGGGATTACAGGCACGCACCACCATGCCTGGCTAATTTTTGTATTTTAGTGGAGACGGGATATTTCACCATGTTGGTCAGGCTGGTCTCAAACTTTTGACCTCATGATCCACCTGCCTTGGCCTCCCACAGTGCTGAGATTACAGGCATGAACCACCACACCCGGCCAATTTTTTGTGTTTTTAGTAGAGACAGGGTTTCACTACGTTGGCCAGCCTGGTCTCAAACTCCTGTCCTTGTGATCCACCCACCTCGGCTTCCCAAAGTGCTGGGAGATTACAGGCGTGAGCCACTGCGCCCGGCCAATAATCACAGCTAGCATTCTTGAGTGCCCATATGTGCCACACACTGTTCCACTTGAAAGTGCCTTTGCAAAAATTATAACTGAAGAAATTATGACAGTGAAAGAGATCAGACCAAACCAACTCCATCTTGCTTCTAACTTTCAAGCTGTCTTTGTACATTCCTGGGCATAGGCCGAACTAACTTTGGGAAGGAATTCAGTTCATGGTTTGACTCCGAAACAAAATTGATAACAGCCCTTTTCGAAGACCCGCTTCTTCTCTGGGGACCAGTCTGCCTTTGCAGGGCTAACAGATTAGCTACAAGATTAGAAAGTACAGTTTAGTGGTAATGCAGCCTCTGGCTCCAAGAGTCTGAACCTCCCCAAATTGCTCCTGGGGATAACATCACTATTGTAAAGCCTAAGATGAGTGCTGGAGATATTTTGCAGACCCTACACTTGATGGATCAGCTGGATCAGCTGACATCACCCGGAATGGTTATCTGGCTCACCCAGTTCTGCCATCCCACCCAGAAACAGAAGACAGTAAGAAAAATTCACTTTGACCCCATGTGATTCCATCTCCAACCTGATCCATCAGCACTCCCCACTTCCCGAGCCCCTACCCGCCAAATTAGCTTTAAAAACTCTGATCTCCAAGTGCTTCGGGAGACTGATTTGAGTAATAATAAAATTCCAGTCTCCCTCTTCTGCACAGTCCGCTCTGTGTGAATTACTCTTTCTCCATTGCAGTTCCCCTGTCTTGATAAATTGGCTCTGTCTAGGCAGCAGGCAAGGTGAACCCACTGGGCAGTTGCATACTCACATTTGTTTGTTTGTTTGTTCATTGAGACAAAGTCTGTCATCCAGGTTGGAGTGCAGTGATGTGATCTCTGCTCATTGCAGCCTCAACTTCCCGGTCTCAAGCCATCCTCCCACCTCCGCGTCCCAAGTAGCTGGGATTACAGGTGCATGACACCATGCCTGGTTAATTTTCGTATTTTTTGTAGAGATGGGGTTTCACCACATTGCCCAGGCTGGTCTCAAACTCCTGGACTCAAGCAATCCCCCCGCCTCAGCCTCCCAAAGTGCTAGGATTACAGGCATGAGCCACTGTGCCCAGCCCTTGCCTTACATTTAATCTTCACTATTAATACACACATGTTATAAATGAGAGCATTAAAGTATGGAGAGCAGAAGCAACTTGTCCAAGGTCATACGCAACTAGAAAGGAGTGTAACTGATGTTTAAACCCTAACAGTCTGGTTCCAGAATCTGTGCTTTTAAAGTCAAGAAAAGCACATCTGGGCCTTGACCTTTGGGACCACCCCTAGCACACAGGCTTTAGCTAGCAGAGGGGCAGCAAAGGAAGACAGCAAGAGGTGGCCCCTGGTCGGAGCTCTTTGTGGTTTGCCAAGGCTTTCTAAAAGAAGGTTCGCTGACTCGAAAGGGTTTGGGGCTTTACAGACTGGTAAGCTCTCCCCAAACTGGGTAGTTGTACTTTTATTTTGTTAAGTAAAATATATTTTTAAAAATCTGCTAACATCACTATCATTTCATAAAGCAAATGTAATTTCAGTGCAAATAAACCCCAGGAAAGACACCATCTCAGAGTACAGGCCAGGCCTTTAGGTTGAATAAATCTACCTTTGTAAACACCTCCTTTCATTGTCCTTATTTTCCTCATCTCACCATGGGCCGGTGGAAACTTTCTCATGGGTAGCACCTGTTTAAGGACTGCTATTCAGAAACCACCATGATGCCTCATACGATCCCCATAAACCCTCTGCAAGGTAGACAGGGAAAGTCTTCTTTACCCAGTCTACTAATGAAGAAACCGAGGCTCAGAGAAGTCTTGTTTAAGAACACACAGCCTTAGGCCGGGCGCGGTGGCTCAAGCCTGTAATCCCAGCACTTTGGGAGGCCGAGGCGGGTGGATCACGAGGTCAGGAGATCAAGACCATCCTGGCTAACATGGTGAAACCCCGTCTCTACTAAAAATACAAAAAACTAGCCGGGCGTGGTGGCGGGCGCCTGTAGTCCCAGCTACTCGGAGGCTGAGGCTTGAGAATGGCGTGAACCCGGGAGGCGGAGCTTGCAGTGAGCCGAGATCGCGCCACTGCACTCCAGCCTGGGCGACACAGCAAGACTCCATCTCAAAAAAAAAAAAAAAAAAAAAAGAACACACAGCCTTAAAAATGGCAGTGCCAGGTTACAAACCCACGTTTTCAGACTCCAGGGCTCCAGTGCTCTTTCCTTCTATACCTCAAAGCATTCACAGAACGCACTCACTGACCACCAGCTTGGTTGCTGTGTGAGGACCTAAATGTTCAGGAAGAGAAGTGTTTCCAAGTGCCATTTCCATTGACAGCGCTCAGAACGGAGTAGTGCAGCTGGCTGAAAGGCAGCCTCTGGATTCAGGGCGAGGTGGGAAGCCCCTCAGGAGCAAGGTAGGAGCACATTTCCTCTTTCATTCCCAGGCTCAGGCCACACAGGGATGAGCACACAGGGCTGGCAAGAAATCCTTGCAGCTTAGAAGTGTGAATGTGGGTTTTTTTTTTTTTAATTAAGAAAATTTTTTGGCCGGGCATGGTGGCTCAAGCCTGTAATCCCAGCACTTTGGGATGCTGATGCGGGTGGATCACAAGGTCAGGAGATTGAGACTATCCTGGCTAACACGATGAAACCCTGTCTCTACTAAAAATCCAAAAAAAAAAAAAAAAAAAAAGTTAGCCAGACGTGGTGGCGTATGCCTATAGTTCCAGCTACTTGGTAGGCTGAGGCAGGAGAATGTCGAGAACCTGGGAGGCAAAGATTGCAGTGAGCCAAGATCGCGCCACTGCACTCCAGCCTGGATGACAGAGCGAGACTCTGTCTCAGAAAAAAAAAAAAAAAGAAAAATCTTTTTAGACACAGGGTCTTGCCATGTAGCCCAGGCTGGTCTCAAACTCCTGGGCTCAAGCTATCCCCTCACTTCGTCCTCCCATAGTGCTGGGATTATAGACGAGAGCCACTGGGCCTGGCTGGAGTATGTATTTTTGTTTGTTTTTGAGATGAAGTGTTGTGCTGTCTCCCAGGCTGTAGTGCAGTGGCATGATCTCAGTTCACTGCAACCTCCACCTCCCGGATTCAAGCTATTCTCCTGCCTCAGCCTGCCGAGCAGCTGGCATTACAGCCATGCGCCACCATGCTCAGCTAATTTTCATTATTTTAAATAGAGATGAGGTTTCACCATGTCGGCCAGGCTGGTCTCGAACTCCTGCCCTCAGGTGATATGCCAGCCTCAGCCTCCCAAAGTGCTGGGATTACAAGTGTGAGCCACTGGGCTTGGCCCAGAGTATGGCTTTAAATGCTAGTTTTTATTTAACAGAATTTTACTGTGGTAAGAAGGGAGGAAGAAAAAAAAAATCCCAGACACAATTTGAGAGGATGTTTCCAGGAGTTGGGAGAAAAGGATGAAATCCAGAAAAGACTTGATGGAGGTACCCTAGGCAGTGAGGGGAGGAGGGAGGCAGCAAGAGGGGCCTTATCCCTGGAGGAGGACAGCTGGCAGGGAGGCAGGAGCACTGTCTGTGGTGTCCCACTGTCTTAGGATCAAGACCACACCCCTGATATTGCCCCCCAGTGCCTCAGGCTTTGCCCTGCCTACTGCCCTAGTGTCACTTGCACTATTCTTGTTCTGGGTTTCTGGGCTCCAGACACATTTCCTCAAAGATATCCCCATGGGACCCCACCTCGGGGGCCTTTTTTTTGCCAGGGTCTTGCTCTGTTGTCTAGGCTGGAGTGCAGTGGCACAATCACAGCTCACTGCAGCCTCTACCTCCTGGGCTCAGACAATCCTCCCATCTCAGCCTCCTGAGTGGCTGAGACTACAGGTGCACACCACTATACCCAGCTAATTTTTTTTTTTTTTTTAATTTTTGTAAAGACAGGGTTTCACCATGTTGCCCAGGCTGGTCTCAGACACCTGGGCTCAAGCCATCCTCCTGCCTTGGCCTCCCAAAGTGCTGGGATTACAGGTGTGAGCCACCATGTCGGGCCCACCTCACAGCCTTTGAGCGTGGCATTCCCGCTCCTGGGTTTCCACCAATACTCACTAATGCCTGTTCATCTTTTGGTGACTTCCCTGACTCCTGTGTGCCAGCTGGAGGCGTAGACAGCCCAGAGCCACATTAGCCCACTTCCAGAGCAGTGGGCATTTCAATGTTCACAGTGTGCACAGGCCCCAGGGGCAGCGGCTTGGCCAGGAGGTGCTCATGGAGCCCACGGTAGCACGGTAGAACCAAGGAGCACCCCTTATCTTGTCCTGGGTGGAGTCAGCACCCTGAGCCTTCCCTTCAGTTCCTTGTTATAGTCTGCAATTATATATTTGGGTGATTGTTTTGTTAATGTCCTTCTCCCAACTAAATAGTCAGCTTCCTCTTTGTTGGCCATGGTATCTGCAGCCTAGCACGGACCCACAGGCCTGGACAGTGCCTACTAAGTGTCTGTGGAATGGCTCCCTTACTTGTTTTGCCAAGGGGTGCCAGAATGTGCCACTGGCATTTGCTTTTCATTCACACTATTCTTGTGGCTAGAGTGGAGTGGGTTGGAGGTCATGGCCATCTCTAGAGAGCTGTTCCAAGACTACTTGAGATTGTGTTTTCTTCCCAGTCCAAGATTCAGAATCCACTGGCCTTGAGGTCGCCCTGTCCTGGGGACAGTGGGACCTGTCACCTGCTGGCCAAGGTAGGGCTCCAACTTTTGTGAAAAGTACATGCGGCAGGTCTGACCCTTAAACAACTCTTCAGACAGGTGGAATGCAGGGTGGGGCGGGAGCAGCTGGCACACCTGTCATTCCCTGTTTAGCCACTGAAGGGCAGTGCTGCTCCACAGGAAAGAGCCAAGCAGACGTGCGCCATCACTGTGGCTTCTAGGTCCGAGTAAGGATATTAGCTAGCCCCTACCAAGTACCAGCGGTGTGCTAGTCACTTTGAATATAGTACTTGGCCGGGCGCGGTGGCTCAAGCCTGTAATCTCAGCACTTTGGGAGGCCAAGGCGGGCGGATCACAAGATCAGGAGATCGAGACCATCCTGGCTAACACGGTGAAACCCCGTCTCTACTAAAAAATACAAAAAACTAGCCGGGCGAGGTGGCGGGCGCCTGTAGTCCCAGCTACTCGGGAGGCTGAGGCTTGAGAATGGCGTGAACCCGGGAGGCGGAGCTTGCAGTGAGCTGAGATCTCGCCACTGCACTCCAGCCTGGGCCACAGAGCGAGACTCCGTCTCAAAAAAAAAAAAAAAAAAAAAAAAAAAAAGAATATAGTATTTGTGCAATCATGCAAGAGAAAGTTGATGACCCATAGTGCAGTGTAGTATAGTGCAGTGCAGTGTAGTGTAGTTTTTGAGACAGGGTCTCACCGTTGTCCAGGCTGGAATATAGTGACCAGGGCTCACTGCAGCCTTGACCTCCGGGGCTCAAGTAATCCTCCCGCCTTAGCCTCCCAAATAACTGGGAGTACAGGTGCACACCACTACACCTGGCTAATTTTTGTAGAGATGGGGGGGGGGGTCTCCCTGTGTTGCCCAGGCTAGTCTCGAACTCCAGGGCTCAAGTGATTCTCCTGCCTCAGCCTCCCAAAGTACTGGGATTATAGGTGTGAGCCACCACACCCAGCTGACCCTTATTTTAAGGATGAAGTAAAGAAGATCAGAGAGATTAAATGATGTTTTCAATGTCTCATGACAGTGGATGGCTAAGCCAGAAATCAACCTCAGGTCTGCCTAAATCCCAAACCCTGTCAATGCCTTCCGCTGCTCTCCCTCTGTCACGATGGCCAATCTTTTCTAGCATGTTGTCCTAGCAGCCATCTGCCAGGGTAGTGCTCACAGCACAACCTTGTCTCACTCAGCTGGCTCAATTTAGCCAACTTTTGATTACCAAAATTAATACAGGGGTCACTAACTTGGGTCTAAAATTTTAAAATGGGTTATTAAAATGCTTGCTTTGGCTAGGCACGGTGGCTCATGCCTGTAATCCCAGCACTTTGAGAGGCTGAGCAAGTGGATCACTTGAGGTCAAGAGTTCAAAACCAGCCAGCCAACATGGTGAAACCCCATTTATACTAAAAATACAAAAATTAGCCAGGCGTGGTGGCACTCACCTGTAGTCTCAGCTGCTCAGGAGGCTGAGGCCGGAGAATCGCTTGAACCCGGGAGGCAGAGGTTGCAGTGAGCCGAGACTGCACCACTGTACTCCAGCATGGGTGACAGATTGAGACACTGTCTCGAAAAATAAAATAAAATAAATAAAATAAAATGCTTGTTTTGATTCCAGAGACTGTTATTCGGTATGCATGGGATGGGGGAGGAGGGAAAACAGATCTGTCCCTTCCACAGTCCTCTCCCTAATCTCATTCTGCAATCTTTCCCACCCCTTCCCCACCCAGCCCTCACATAGCTGCCGGGCAGCTTTCCGATAGACTTGATCAGATGGCTCTCTCACTACTGTACTGGGCCCCCTGTAGCTTCTGGAAGAAAGTCCCACTCCTTAGCAAGCAGCCCAGGTGTTTCCTAAGCTGCCAGCTACCTTGCCACCAGACTTCTTCCCCACTGGCTCATGAGGGTGCAGCTGCCTGAGCAGAGCCAGCTGCCTGAGCCAGAGCATTCAGTACCTAAAGCTGTATCTCTCCACTGCAGAGTGAGAATGAAGATACTGGCCACCCAGGTGGTTGTAAGGCTAAAACCACCACCTTTAAAGATCTCTTGGCACAGTGCTGGCCACAGTGGGGCTCATCACCATGTTTCTCACCTTCCCTTCCTCAGCGCTTGGAAATGTGCAAGTATAGTACAACCTACAGAGGCAAATCCATGTGGTATAGCGCTCTGCACAGTGCAATCCCTGTGTAAACATTTCCATACACAGGGAAATGTCATCTGGGGCATTATTTTGCTCAGGTTGACACTGAGGAAGACACTTCCTGGATTTTTTTTCCTGTGTCCATGGTGAGGTCCAAAGCGACTCAAATACCACCCAAATCCGTGGATGCTAAACACCTTGAGGGCAGTGACAGAGTTATGAACCTCTGGGTCTCCCCATAGGTCCAACCCAGCACTGAGTCTTCAGTGGTGCCTCTAAGAATGTCAGTTAGTCAATTTGTTATTGACTGGGCATGTGACAAGTTGCAAGAGTGCACAGGTCATTTCAGGGGATCATCATCTGAAACAGAAACAGCATTGTTTTAAAGAGCCTGTAGGAGCCCAGAAGAAATACAGGACTTTCTTATTCCTTTTGTAGAAGCTGGCTGTTTAAAGCCACAGGGCGTTAGATCAAGAATGCCATGAGGCTGACCAGTGAGGGGCTTGACTTTGAGGGCTCTGGGCTGGTTGGGCTGGCCATGCTCACATGTGGAAAGCAGTAGGACCCATCCCCTGGTTTTGAGCATTTGAAGTAGCCTTGGTTTACTCTCTGCTCTGACTTCTCACTTTAGTCTTCCTATTCTGAAGTTCAAAGAGCTGCAAATAGTCCTTAGACAAAGCCTGTGGGATGTCTCCCCAGGTTCCAGGAACTCTTCAAATCAGGTAGACTAGGAATATGAAACTCAGCCTCTTCCATGAAGGGGCCCACTGGATCCCGTAATAAGTGGGAATCCTACCCTCAGCCCAGACTCTCCTGACTCCAGCCCAATCTCAGTCTTAACCTCAGGGTCCCAGCTTTCCTCCGTCCACTGCCACATCAAACTTACCTGTTCTGGGTTTGCATGTCAGGTACATTTTCTGATCAATACACATTTGCCTATCTGTGACTAAGGTATTCCTCAGGTATTGATGGGTCTGCCTGTGTGTGTTCTCAAATCTAAAATGGTCAACTACCCTTTGAACATTGTAAGCATGTTATATACACATTATTTTTGCCTTTAGTTATCTCAGTAACATTATATTCCATGTTATATGGCATTTAAACTATCTGGGTGGTCTTGTATATAATACTTTACCTCCTTCAGAACCACAGGAAAAACTAATTGCTATTATTTCCATGAGAGATGGGGACTCTCAAGGGACTTGCCCAAGGTCACTTTACGAAGTAGTGATGGGGCTGGGCCTGGGCTAATGCCTGTAATCCCAGCACTTGGGGAGGCTGAGGCAGGTGGATCATTTGAAATTAGGAGTTAGAGACCAGACTGACCAGCATGGGGAAACTCCATCTCTATAAAAAATACAAAAATTAGCTTGGCATGGTGGCGCACACCTGTAATCCCAGCTACTCAGGAGGCTAAGGCATGAGAATCACCTGAACCCAGGAGGCAGAGGTTGCAGCGAGCTGAGTGAGATTGCACCACTGCACTCCAGCCTGGGCGACAGAGTGAGACTCTGTCTCAAAAAAAAAAAAAAAAAAAAGGAGCAAAGCCTCTAGCTTTTGTGTCAGCAGCCTCACCAGTCAAGTCTCTGTTTGTATTCTGTAGTAGCCCCCAACAGGGTTACAAGCGAATATATTGCTGTTGCAGTCAGTAAGGATGATGCAACTGAGGAAGGCTGGCGGGCAGGTAGGTGTGGCCAGGGATGGCCAGGGATAGCCAGCCAGGCAGGGAATTCCTGAGTGGAGGCTGCTGAAAGATAAATACTTCTGGGCCCCAGAAACAGCTCTCAGCTTCCAAATACCCTCTCAGCTCCTTGAAAACCTCTAAATAGCTGGGCGCAGTGGCTCATGCCTGTAATCCCAGCACTTTGGGAGGCCAAGGGGGGCGGATCACTTGAGACTAGGAGTTCAAGACCAGCCTGGCAAACATGGTGAAGCCCCATCTCTACTAGAAATACAAAAACTAGCTGGGCATGGTGGTACATACCAGTAATCCCAGCTACTCGGGAGTCTGAGGCAGGAGAATCACTTGAACCCGGGAGGCGGAAGTTGCAGTGAGCTGAGATTGTGCCACTGTACTCCAGCCTGGGCGTCAGAGTGAGACTCCGTCTCAAACAAAAAACAAGAAACAAAAAACAAGCCTCTAAATAGGGAATAAATCCTTACAGTTTAAGTTGACAGACCTGGGTGCAAATCCCAGCTGGGCTCCTCACTGGCTGTGTGAACTTGGGCAGGATACCTAACCTCTCTGAAATTTTGTTTAATCATATATTTTTTAAAATTTTTAACATTATTTATTTATTTTTATTTTTGAGACGGTCTCACTCTGCCATCCAGGCTGGATGGCATCTTGGTTCACTGCAACC
The DNA here is from genome assembly GCF_002776525.5 of Piliocolobus tephrosceles. Taxonomy (NCBI): domain Eukaryota; kingdom Metazoa; phylum Chordata; class Mammalia; order Primates; family Cercopithecidae; genus Piliocolobus; species Piliocolobus tephrosceles. The sequence continues at coordinate 47,557,869 of NC_045448.1, read as the reverse complement.
TGCACTTCCCAGGTTTAAGCGATTCTCCTGCCTCAGCCTCCGAAGTAGCTGGGATTATACCATGTCCAGCTAAGTTTTGTATTTTTAGTAGAGACAGGGTTTCACCATGTTGGCCAGGCTGGTCTTGAACTCCTGGCCTCAAGTGATCTGCCCGCCTCGGCCTCCCAAAGTGCTGGGATTACAGGTGTGAGCCACTGCACCCGGCCTTGTTTAATCACATGTTGGATGGTGATTTAAATATTATCTATTTTATAAGGTTGTGAGGATTAAATTTAAAAATAACATCATGAGCTGATCATATTTTCTAGCTTATACTACTCAACAAGTCGTGTTTATTATAAATGTGCTGATGGTAGGGTTATGGTGTTTTTTTATGTTTTCTTTTTGCTTCTTTGGGTTTTCAGCAAATTAACATGCCTTGCTTTTGTAGTAAAAACAGAGAAGAAAAGATATATATATATATATATATATTTGTTTTGAGATGGAATCTCTCTCTGTCGCCCAAGCTGGAGTGCAGTGGCCTGATCTCAGCTCACTGCAAACTTCTCCTCCCAGGTTCAAGCCATTCTCCTGCCTCAACCTCACAAGTAGCTGAGATTACAGGTGTGTGTCACCATGCCTGGCTAATTTTTATATTTTTAGTAGAGACGGACATGTTGGCCCAGGCTGATCTCAAACTCCTGAACTTAAGTGATCCACCTGCCTTGGCCTCCTAAAGTGCTGGGATTACAGGCATGAGCCATGGTGCCCGACAAAAAAAGGTGATTTTTAATAATAAAATGTAGGCCATGTGCGGTGGCTCACACCTGTAATCCCAGCACTTTGGAAGGCCGAGGCAGGCAGATCACCTGAGGTCAGGAGTTCGAGACCAGTCTGACCAACATGGAGAAACCCCGTCTCTACTAAAAAATACAAAATTAGCCAGGTGTAGTGGTGCATGCCTGTAATCCCAGCTACTTGGGAGGCTGAGGCAGGAGAATCACTTGCACCTGGGAGGCTGAGGTTTCGGTGAGCTGAGATGGAGCCATTGCACTCCAGCCTGGGCAACAAGAACGAAACAGCATCTCGAAATAATAATAATAAAGTATTAATACCCAGACAGGGAAAAGGAAGATGTGATTAAAATTTATAATGGAGGCCTGGCACAGCGGCTCATGCCTATAATCCCAGCATTTTGAGAGGCCAAGGCAGGCAGATCACTTGAGGTCAGGAGTTGGAAACCAGCCTGGCCAACAGGGCAAAACCCCGTCTCTACCAAAAATACAAAAATTAGCCAGGTGTGGTGACACATGCCTATAATCCCAGCTACTTGGGAGGCTGAGGCAGGAGAATCGCTGAGCCCAGGAGGTGGAAGTTGCAGTGATCTGAAATCGCACCACTGCGCTCCAGCCTGGGCAACAGAGCAAGACCCTATCTCAAAACAAAAAGTAATAATAATAATAAAATAAAATTTATATCGAGACTTAAATAAGAGCAGACTTTTTCCGAGGAAAAATATAGAACTTGCATTTACTAAGTACCTTTAATTTAAATAATGAGCACAGCAACCCTATCAGCTAAGTATGATTATATCAGCTAAATATCTTTATCGCCATTTCATAGATCAGGAAACAGGCTCAAAGGGATTTTATAGCTGGTCCAAGTTCACAGAGTTAGTAAGGAATTAAATTCAGATTGTTTGATTGTGAAGTCTATAGTTTTTCCAACAACTCTTCGGGCTAACTGGAAGGGGTAGCATGGGAATGGGATGAGGGTGAGATGGTGGAGGGAGGAAGGGAGGGAGCACAGGAAGGACAGAGCCAGAGTCACTGGGCATTTAAAAGGTTAAGTGGGGCTGGGTGCGGTGGCTCACACCTGTAATCCCAGAACTTTGGGAGGCTGAGGTGGGCGGATCACCTGAAGTCAGGAAACCAGCCTGGCCAACATAGTGAAATCCCATCTCTACTAAAAATACAAAAATTAGCTGGGCATGGTGGTGCACGGTGGTAGTCCCAGCTTCTTGGAAGGCTGAGGCAGGAGAATTGCTTGAACCCGGGAGGTGGAGGCTGCAGTGAGCTGAGTTCGTGGCACTGCACTCCAGCCTGGGCGACAGAGCAAAACTCTGTCTCAAAAAAAAACCAAAAAGTTTAGGCCGGGCGCTGTTGCTCACGCCTGTAATCCTAGCACTTCGGGAGGCCGAGGCGGGTGGATCATGAGGTCAAGAGATCGAGACCATCTTGGCCAACACGGTGAAACCACATCTCTACTACAATTACAAAAATTAGCCAGGGGTGGTGGCCTGTGCCTGTAGTCGTAGCTACTCAGGAGGCTGAGGCAGGAGAATCGCTTGAACCCGGGAGGCAGAGGTTGCAGTGAGCTGAGATGGTGCCACTGCACTCTAGCCTGGTGACAGAGCCAGACTCTGTCTCGAAAAAAAAAAGCAACAACACACACACACACACAAAGGTTAAGTGGGTGTAAAGGAGGGGAGATAAAAGTGGGGATGGAAGTGTCTCAGAGCAAAGTTGCCCAATTTCATAAATGTCCAGATGGGCCATGCCCCATTTCAGGAAGGGTAAGATCTATAGCTGCTGTGGATCTGTTTAATTCACATTTTTAGTTTCGCAGTCCCTCTGTGTAAAGCTATGAATGTGGGCAAGCCAGCCTGTGTTGCAGGGTTTAGAAAGCAGCTCTCGGGCCCTGTGGATTGCTGGGAGGGCGCGAGGGGTAGTCTGCCGCAGGAGTTTCCCAGTCTTCCCCAGGAGCCACGTGAAGCTGGGTGAGTTGCAGTAGTAGCTCTTGGAGCCTCTTGTCTCTCCTCCACCCATTCCCATTTGCAGTCTCTTCATCATCTTTCAGGTGAAGATATAGGCCCAGTGCTTTCTTTGTCAGTTAAACATCACTTAAAGCAAGGTCGTTTCAGGCCAGGCATTGTTCAAGTTGTCCATTGCACGAGAATACGCAGCTGAGGGACTGCTGGAATCCAGCATTCATCTGGATTTATACAGAGGCACAAATTTTTTATGGACCAGAGGTGCTGTGGTCACTTTCCAATTTGATGAATTCCCTGGAGACTCAGAATTGACCCACCAGTTTACAGGTATTGAAGAGAGCAAGCTAATTGCTTATCGTTTTGCCATCTTCCAGAGAGGCCAAGTGGCTAGGCCAGGGTCATATGGGCTCCAAGGGAGGCCTAACATGCTGGTCTTCTGATTCCCATACCTGTGATGTTTGTCTTGAACTACTTACTAAATATCCCGCCTCTTTCCTCCACTTAAAAACACAGAGAGAAGAGCTGGAAGAACAGAACCATCCACATGGGCAGGAGGGCCCAGAGACCATAGCTGCTGAAGTTAGCAGAGCGTATGTACAGAACCCAAAGGGTTAATTCATTGTCCGAAGAGTTCCATGGTCTGGTAGACCCAGGGAATAGCTGTCTGGCCTCCAGGCACAGGAGGCAGGAGAGGAGCTTCAGAGACAGCAGGTGTTGAGCATATCGTGATGGGAGCTTGTGCCCTTGGGTCCTGAGATCTCCACCTTAATGGGACACTGGAATCACTGATGCTGGGCCTCTGCTACAGGAATTCAGAGATACTTGATCTCAGGTGTGGAGTGGCGGGTATCTTTTAAAATCTCCATAGATGGTTCTAGAATGCATTCAAGGCTGAGAATCACCACACTTGCTAGGGAGCCCCTGAAGGACAGAGACCCTGGTTTCCTCACCTCTCTTCCCTAACACAGAAGCACTTTGCACAGAGAAAGGGTTGCATGCAAGTGTGCTGAGTTGAAAGGTCTAGGACTAATAGTGTTAAGTGATGTCCATCCACATGATGAATGATCACAGCAACTAAAAACTAGATTGAAGAATATGTAGTGAAATGGAAATAGGTTGATTTTTATTCTGTAAAAATAAAATAAATACACACAATATGTAAGAGAGGCTAGAAGTTTAAACATCAAGGGGCTAATGTTGGTTATCTCTTGAGTGGTTACGTTATGGGTGCTGGTGCTTCTGGAGCAGACTGCCTGTATGAATTTATGTAACTCACATGTATGTAATCAACCTCTTTATGCCTTAGTAGCCTCTAAAACAGGAATAATAGGCTGGGCACGGTGGCTCACGCCTGTAATCCCGGCACTTTGGGAGGCCGAGAGAGGTGGATCACTTGAGGTCAGGATGTTCAAGACCAGCCTGACCAACAGGGTGAAACCCTATCTCTACTTTAAAAATACAAAATGAAGGCCGGGTGCGGTGGCTCAAGCCTGTTATCCCAGCACTTTGGGAGGCCGAGGCGGGCAGATCATGAGGTCAGGAGATCGAGACCATCCTAGAAACCCCGTCTCTACTAAAAATACAAAAAATTAGCCGGGTGTAGTGGCGCGCACCTGTAGTCCCAGCTACTCGGAGGCTGAGGCGGGAGAATGGCATGAACCCAGGAGGCGGAGCTTGCAGTGAGCCGAGATCGCGCCACTGCACTCCAGCCTGGGCGACACAGCCAGACTCCGTCTCAAAAAAAAAAAATACAAAATGAGCTGGGCGTGGTGGCGCATGCCTATAATTCCAGCTACTTGGGAGGCTGAGGCAGGAGAACGTCTTGAATTCGGGAGGCAGAGGTTGCAGTGAGCCGAGATGGCGCCACTGCACTCCAGCCTGGGCAACAAGAACGAAACTCCATCTCGGCCGGGCGTGGTGGCTCAAGCCTGTAATCCCAGCAGTTTGGGAGGCCAAGACGGGCGGATCACGAGGTCGGGAGATCAAGACCATCCTGGCTAACACGGTGAAACCCCGTCTCTACTAAAAAATACACAAAAACTAGCCGGGCGAGGTGGCGGGCGTCTGTGGTCCCAGCTACTCGGGAGGCTGAGGCAGGAGAATGGCCTAAACCCGGGAGGCGGAGCTTGCAGTGAGCTGAGATCCGGCCACAGCACTCCAGCCTGGGCGACAGAGCGAGACTCCGTCCCATCAAAAAAAAAAAAAAAAAAAAAAAAAGAAACTCCATCTCAAAATAAATAAATACATACATAAATAAATAAAACAGGGATAATAATGGCACCAACCCACATCATATAGGTCTGTCAAGGAAAAACTCTGAGGCAAAAGCTTTAGAAAAGGAAGGCAACAAATGACTTGCAAAGAGTGCAAGAGTTAAACTTTAGGACTGACCCTCCAAATATCAAAACATAACCATAGCATTTCAGTAAAACAAACAAACTCTCAAGACCACCAGAGCTAATATAATGGGTTGAATGGTGGTCCCCGAAAAGGTACGCCCATGACCTAACCCCTGGAAGCTGTGATCTTATTTGGAAAAAGGGTCTTTGCAGATGCAATTAATTTAAGGATCTTGAAATGAGATCCTCCTGAATTATTGACATGGGCTCTAAATCCAATGATAAGAGTTCTGATAAGAAGCAGAACAGGAGAAGACAAGGGCGACAGAGGAGAGGGCTGCATGAAGACAGAGGCTGAGATGGAAGTAATGAGGCCACAGACAAGGAATGCCTGGAGTCACCCACCAGAAGCCAGCAGAGGCAAGGAAGGAGCCTCCCCTAGACACTTCAGAAAGGCATGGTCCAGCCAACACCTTGATTCTGGACTTTGTGTCTCCAGAACTATGAGAGAGTAAATTTCTGTTGTTTCAAGCCACCAAGTTTGTGCTAACTTGTTATGGCAACTGGGAAACTAATATAGTTTACATTTGTCTGCTCATTATGAAAAACAATGACTTTCTCACATGATTACTACATTTACTAAGGCCACGCCATCTTTAGACAACAGCATAACAAAAATTAGGGACAGGAATTTTTGTTGTTGCTTTTTTTTTTCAGAGACAGGGTCTCGCTCTGTCACCCAGGCTGGGGTACAGTGGTGTCATCTTGGCTTACTGCAGCCTCAACCTTCCGGGCCCAGGTGATCCTCCCACCTCAGCCCCTCAAGTAGCTGGGACTATGGCTGTAGTCCCGGCTTTTTTTTTTTTTTTTTTTTTAATTTTTTGTAGAGACCAGGTTTCACCATATTGCCCAGGCTGATCTCGAACTCCTGAGCTCAGGCAACCTGTTCACCTTGGCCTCCCAAAGTGCTGGGATTATAGGCGTAAGCCACCATGGTTGGCCAGGAATTGTATTTGTTAAGGAGTCTAAAGTTCACAGACAATAATCAAGGTTTTATTATTCTGGGTACCACAACTTGTTGGAGTTGAACCTGCTAGTTTTGGTTTCTCTTGGGCTGCAAAATATTTTGTTTTTGTTTTCCTGACAGTGGCATACTGTTTGCTAACTCTGGAAGCAGGGCAAACTTTTGCTTCTATAGATTGTGGTGTGATTAAACAAGTCGGTTAATGTAAAGGCCCTTCAAACAGCTGGCACTAGTAAGCATTCTGTGTGTTGACTGTAGCTGTTTTTCTTCTTTTTGTTTACCTGTTCATTATAAACTTTCTGCAGTGAGCATGTGTGCCCATTTTTTCCTAGTTCAAATTCTCACTCATATTAAGACCTAGGCCAGTTGTGGTCAAAGAGCCACAAGTACTTGAACCAGTTTCTCTGGGCCCCAGCTCAAGAGACTCAAGTTAACAGACCCTGCTTAATCCCACCTCCTTCATAGCTCTGGGACTCTGTTTCGTCCCTCTAGGTACCAGTAGCTGTCTTTTTAATAATAAAGATTTATTTATTTACTTATTTTAAATTTATTTTTATTTTTAAATTTTTTTTGAGATAGAGTCTTGCTCTGTGGCCCAGGCTGCGGTGGCATGATCTCGGCTCACTGCAACCTCCACCTCCTCAGTTCACGTCATTCTCCTGCCTCAGCCTCCTGAGTAGCTAGGACTACAGCCACCTGCCACCATGCCTGGCTAATTTTTTTGTATTTTTAGTAGAGAGGAGGTTTCACCATTTTAGCCAGGATGGTCTCGATCTCCTGACCTCGTGATCCACCCGCCTCGGCCTCCCAAAGTGCAGGGATTATAAGCATGAGCCAATGTGCCCAGCTATTTATTTATTTTTGAGACAGGGTCTTGCTCTGTCACCCGGGATGGAGGGCAATGGTGCAATCCACAACTCACTGCAGCCTTGATCTCTTGGGCTCAAGCAATCCTCCTGCCTGACTCCCATGTAGCAGGAACTACAGACATGTGCCACCACACTCAGCTGATTCTTAATTTATAATTTTTTTTTTTTTTTGAGATGAAGTCTCACTCTTGTCCTCCAGGCTGGAGTGCGATGGCGCCATCTGGGCTCACTGCAACCTCCGCCTCCCAGGTTCAAGCGATTCTCCTGCCTCGACCCCCTGAGTAGCTGGGATTACAGGTGCCTGCCACCACGCCTGGCTAATTTTTGCATTTTTAGTTAATATGGGGTTTCACCATGTTGACCAGGCTGGTCTCAAACTCCTGACCTCGTGATCCCCCTGCCTCGGCCTCCCAAAGTGCTAGGATTACAAGCATGAGCCAATGTGCCCAGCCAACTTCTAATTTTTTTGTAAAGATTGGGCCTTGCTTTGTTGCCAGGCTGAAATTGTTTGTGTTTGTTTGTTTGAGACAGGTCTCACTCTGTTGCCCAGGCTGGAGTGCAGTGGTACAGTCTTGGCCCACTACAGTCTCCATCTTCCAGGCTCAAGTGATCCCCCAACCTCAGCCTCCTGAGTAGCTGTATACCACCATACCTCATTAATTTTTGTATTTTTTGTAGAGACTGGGTTTTGTCATGTTGCCCAGGCTGATCTCGAACTCGTGGGCTTAAGTGATCCACCTGCCTCAGCCCCTCAAAGTGTTGGGACTACAGGTGTGAACCACTGCGCCCAGCCAGAAGATTTTGTTTTTAGAGAAAGGCTCAGGAGTTTGACTGGGTGTTGGACAGTCCCATACTGGAGCAAAAGCAACCAAGGTCTCACTGTCCCAGTTGGAGAATAAGAAGGGTGGGGAGCAGCTGGGGTGAAAGGATACAGTCAGCACTCATCAAGGGGTGTGCTGCGAGCAGGGGTGGAGCTGCATGTAACCCCCAGCTTTCCCACAGAGAGAGACTGAGGATGGAGGATATGCACTTACCTAAGGGGCAGCTCAGTCATGGGGTTCAGATGTGACCAGTGTGTGCATGAGCCCAGAGGCCAGGAGCACAGTTGTGAGAAGGCTGGAGCATGGCCTGGAGTTAGAGGGGCTGTCCCTCTGACTGTGCAGACAGTCAAATATCTGCACCAGTCCAGGAAGTTCATTCATTCCTTCATCCAGCAAGCATTTCATTCATTGAGTTGGCAGATATTTATTGAGCACCTACTATGTCTCAGCTCAGGCACTGAGGGCTATAGCAGGGAATGCAACAGAGAGAAGTCCCTGAGGAGCTTATCTCTAGTGAGGAAGAGAGATGGCAAACAAAATAAGCAAGTAAAATTTCCAGTGGGTTAAATAGTGATGAGAGCTAAGTAGAAAAACAAAGTAGGGAGGAGGATAGGAAATGTTGGAGAGGGAGCTGTGATATTAGCCCCATGGAAGTCCTCACTGATAAGGTGACGTTTGAGTCAACACCCAAGAGAGGGCGGTGATAGAATGAGTTGTGCAGGTATCTGGGGAAACATGTGTTGGCCCTCCTAGGAAGCACAGCCTCCATGGGTAGGAGTTGGGGGGCCCAACCCCGGTAAAAATCCAATGGAAAGCCACAGGAGGAACAAGCACCTGGGTTGGGTTTTTCACCTTGCAAAGGAAAATACAAAGTGTTTCCCTCATGTGTGTTTATAAATGAAAACTGAGGATCATGATAAACTACATTCAGTAAAAAACAAGATATGTGATGTCAAAATCTGTACCAAACTTCATCTTCTTTCTTCTAAGAGATTTTGTATGAATTATAGATCATAGCATAGAATGGAACTTTGGTAACCATCTGGTGTTCATGTTTTGAACTTGCCAGATTAGAATCCACCAGGGTGCTAGGTTTAAAGATACAGATTCCAGCTCCCTGTCCCCACCCCTCATTTAGGGAAGGAGTCTGTGACTTTGTATATTTAACAAACACTCAAGGTGATTCTGTTACAGGAAAGTGTGGGAGACACAGATAGGTTTCAAAATGAGGAAATGGAGGCCCAGATAGAGGGAATGTCTTGCTCAAGGTGGAACTGGTCAGTCAGGCAGAACTGGGAATAACATCTGGATTTCCCAACTCTGTTAGGCCAATGAAAGTTTTTTGCACAGCACAAAGATCACGTATGAAATTTAAGTTCAGGATACAAGACACAAAACATAAAAGCAGATGCCAGGTCAGACATCTATTAGGAGCACCAGATGTACTGGGATGAATTGGTTACTGTGACTGATCACTAAACTCAGCAACCAAGGGCTCTGGCAGCAAGTCTGCAGCAGAAATGAGTTGGGTTATTCCATTCCATTCATGGAGTCCAATAAAATGATGCATAATAATTTCATTTGATAAGAAAAGTTTTTCCTTTAACAAATTTTAAAACCTTCCAAACCCTCAGCTTCCTATTATGACAATTACAAGAGAACAGGGAAAATAAGGAGGGAAAAAAATGGTAAAAGGAGAGATCTATCCTGTCCCAGGGAGAATGATTTCTTCAGTATAATTTATCTCCTGTGGGTGGTCTGGATTCTCCACCCTCTCATAGGCCCTCAATGACTATGTGTTTGAAGGGACTTCAGGATAGACTTCTTGAAAACAGGTCTTTCTCTGATAGTTCCGAACATTTTTCACAGTGTGGGCTGTGAGGCCTGAAAAGGATAAGCACGGTGAGACCCATGGTGAGTTGTAGGACCCTCTGGGCCTTTGTGGCCCACCTGGGAAGGGGAGTGTATTAGTCTGTTCTCATGCTGCTAATAAATACATGCCCATACTGGGTAATTTATAAAGAAAAAGAGGTTTAATAGACTCACAGTTCCACATGGCTGAGGAGGCCTCACAATCATGGAGGAAGGCAAGGAGCAAAGGCACGTCTTCCCTGGCAGCAGGCAAGAGACAATGAGAGCCAAGCAAAAGGGTTTCCCCTTATCAAACCATCAGATCTCGTGAGACTTATTCACTACCATGAGAACAGTATGGGGGAACCACCCCCATGACTCAATTATCTCCCACCGGGTCCCTCCCACAACACATGGGAATTATGGGAGCTACAACTCAAGATGAGATTTGAGTAGGGACATAGCCAAACCATATCAGGGAATAATAAAACCATCATCTCCTGAAGGGGGTGGGTGTGATGGCCTCCTGAGCCCCTGCAGCTGTAGCATCTGTGACGCACTGCCCAACTAGTCTGGGCAGCAGCAATGTGTTGGAGTCTGTGCACATGAGTGTGCGTGCTGGCGTGCAATGAGCACCCTGCCACACACGTGGGAGCTCAGACACCACTCTCTTCCAGAGCCGTACGACAGTTTGACTCATCCATGACTGCAGCCGCTCCAGCAAAGCTGGACTCTTGGGGAAAGAAGTTTCTCTTCTCAAGCCTGCTGTGTGGGCCCGTGGGGAGACACACAATTGCCTTTGTCGTTTGTTCTTCCTGTGTGGGGACAAAAGCCCTTTCACTTGCCGTGGAATGTACAAGAAGTTCCGTGCCGAAGGGCTGCCAAGCGCTGGCCTGGAATCCCACAAACAGGGGTTGGGGAGCTGGCCGTTTCAGCCTGAGGCCCCCCGCCTCCTGGTCCTGCCATGCATCTGTGTGGTCGGGGACTGCCAAGAGGGTCTCCACCGTCTGCTTCCTCATCACTGTGTGCATCTGCATCACCACCACAACCCTGTCTTAATCATGGCCTGAGACACGCAGCCTGCCACAGGCTGGCACTGTGCCACGCATGGGCTTTGCCAACTCATTCAACCCTCCCAACGAGTGCTGTTACTCCCGCTTTGCAGCAGAGGGAACTGACCTTCAGAAGGGAAGGTCTGGGAGGACAGTGCTGAGACTGAAACAGACAGGACACCACAACCCCTCACCCTGCACTCACAGCTCTAGAGCAGAACGGAGCCGAGCCTCAACCCCTGTTGTCTATGCTGTGAGCTGAAGTTTTAAGCAAAACAAAAATAGAGAACTTAGGTGGGGTTGGGGTGGGGGAAGAACCCGCCAACACAAAACCTCATAGTGGCACAAGTGGCCTTTTCTCATTGCTATTTACATCCCCGGGTGTTTCCATCAGCCTAGAGCCAGAGACTCACCACAGAGCAAGCAACCTGTTGCCAGAATGCTGCGGGGGCTGTGCTATTTTAGGAGGAAAGTTTTCCCAGGTGGCTATTGTCTGCATTTTTCTCACCAGGGTGGGGCAATTCATAGAGTCACTAAAGTCAACCACAGCGTTGAACTTTGCTCTAATTTTAAAATGTAAATGAGCAAGCGCCACGGGAAGTGGCCAGGAGTAGACCGGGGCAATCAGCTCCCAGGGGAGCCCCAAGCGTCAACTCCCAGGTAGGGGGCAAGGGTGAGGCCTGCTGGGCGGGGAGTGGACTAATACAGAGGGCTGGGAAAGAAATGTGTGTGTCTAAAAGCAATTTGCATTAGGTCTTTCAGAACCCAAGTCTCTGGGGTGGATTGTACAATCTCGCAATCTTACAAGCAAGAGAGGAAGAAAGGAGAGAAGGGAGCCAGGGGAGAAGGGTGTGGGGATCAGACAGGCTTTTGTGTGTGATCTTGTTTAAGCAAGACTCTTATCAAAGAGTAATCCGAAACTTTGTGCTTTCTTATCACCCAGCTCCCTGGGGAATGGGTAGATGACTTTTGAGTTCCACAAAGGAGGATTAAATTGCCTGTTAGAGATCAGACCTCCAAGTAAGCAGATAAGGTTGACAGAGGTAGGTGCGGTGGGGTGGTTTACTTGTGTTCTGTGGAGATGTTCTTTGCTCTTATTATCTAGATTCACATTTTTTTTTTTTTTGAGACGGAGTCTCGCTCTGTCGCCCAGGCTGGAGTGCAGTGGCCGGATCTCAGCTCACTGCAAGCTCCGCCTCTCGGGTTTACGCCATTCTCCTGCCTCAGCCTCCCGAGTAGCTGGGACTACAGGCGCCAGCCACCTCGCCCGGCTAGCTTTTTTTTGTATTTTTTAGTAGAGACGGGGTTTCACCGTGTTAGCCAGGATGGTCTTGAACTCCTGACCTCGTGATCCGCCCGTCTCGGCCTCCCAAAGTGCTGGGATTACAGGCTTGAGCCACCACGCCCGGCTAGATTCACGTTTTCTGTGCACAAGCTGAACACTGAGGGCTGAGGAGAAAGCTGCTCTCTAGTGAACAGAGCAGCATTGGAAAGCGTGCCTGCTCTCTG
>NC_045448.1:47486328-47525652 GCF_002776525.5 Piliocolobus tephrosceles | reverse complement strand
ACATCTGAATGTTTCTAAATTGTCTGGTAGTATTTTCTCATTTCTTAGGAACTTAAAAATCTTACTTCTTGTTTCTGCTTCTACTTTTTGTTTGTTTTTTGAAATTATGGTTCTGTAAATCATGTGTGTTTGCCTGTCAGAAACTGCTAGGACCTAGTTATTGTCTTTCAGAGGAGAGTCTGAAAGGCCTGGTCTGGGTGCCAGAGGTGTTGTCCAGAAAAAAGACCTGGTAGACAAGATTGGAGGTTGACTGTCTTCCAGTTTAAAGGCTAGAAGCCTGGGAAAGGAGCTGGTCTTCCACTGTTTGTGCTGGAAAGTCTGTGAAAGCCTCAAAGGGTGATGTAGAGATCTGGGCTTGCAGGTTTCTGTGGTTATTTCTTTTTTTAAGGAATTCTATGGGATGGAAACTTGAAACATCTTTGGAGTGGGTAGGGAGAAAGTAGTGACCCACAGCTTCTGTCCAGTTTTGTACTCTCAGAGTCATATACCTGCAGATATTTATTTTTGTTTGTTTGGTTTTTTTTTTTTTTTTTTTTTGAGTTTTCCTAAAGGCACAGTGTTGGTATCTACGTTTGCACTGGACCCATGGATGAAGCCGTACCACTGAAGCTTATGGTTCTTGTTTGTGCAGCTGTAAACAAGAAAAGCCTTTGCCCTCCCCACAGAGGAAAAGTAACTGGCCACTTAGGGGGATCTGCTTGCAACTGTAGCCCTGCATACTTGTGGTTGCCTTCTTTGCAGAGAAGCTTGGTTAATAGTGTAGGTGAGGGCCGGGCGCGGTGGCTCAAGCCTGTAATCCCAGCACTTTGGGAAGCCGAGACGGGCGGATCACGAGGTCAGCAGATCGAGACCATCCTGGCTAACACGGTGAAACCCCGTCTCTACTAAAAAATACAAAAAACTAGCTGGGCGAGTTGGCGGCGCCTGTAGTCCCAGCTACTTGGGAGGCTGAGGCAGGAGAATGGCGTGAACCCGGGAGGCGGAGCTTGCAGTGAGCTGAGATCTGGCCACTGCACTCCAGCCCGGGCGACAGAGCGAGACCCCGAAAAAAAAAAAAAAAAAAAAAAAAAAATAGTGTAGGTGAGGCAAAACTTTCTCTCTATTCTTTTGTGTTCTGTGACTGAAGCCTATGGATTAAACTGACAAAAGACAGATTAATAGGAGAAAACAGACTTGCAAACTTAATGAATGTTTTTAATTTTATGTGCAAGAATTACACAGAAAATAAGTGAAAACCCAAAGAAGTGGTTGGACCCAGAGCCTATATGTTATTTTAATAACGGGCAATAAATTGTGGAGAAGTAACTACGTAAAGGAAAAGGGCTTGGGCTCCCAGTGGAAACAAATTTTGGGAAGGTAAATATATGGGGGAACTAATTGTAGATAAGAATTTTTTAGTAAGGTTTGTTTTTTTTGTTTTGTTTTGTTTTTTATTTTTTTATTTTTTGAGTCAGAGCCCAGGCTGGAGTGCAGTGGCTGGATCTCAGCTCACTGCAAGCTCCGCCCCCCGGGTTTACGCCATTCTCCTGCCTCAGCCTCCCGAGTGGCTGGGACTACAGGCGCCCGCCACCTCGCCCGGCTAGTTTTTTTTTTTTTGTATTTTTTAGTAGAGACGGGGTTTCACCGTGTTCGCCAGGATGGTCTCCATCTCCTGACCTCGTGATCTGCCCGCCTCGGCCTCCCAAAGTGCTGGGATTACAGGCTTGAGCCACCGCGCCCGGCCTAGTAAGGTTTGTTATGCAGACTCAAGTTGGGTGTAGACTGAAGTGAGAAGAGTCATGTCAGGTGATTAATAATGTTCTCTTCCTGGTATGGGAGAGGGAGACACTCTTACAAACGAGAATTTATGTTACTTTTACAAAAGGGAACCGTATGCTCTGCTTTCAGAAAGAAAGGGGGAAGGCAGAGAGCTCCTCCTGAGCCTGCTGCTTCTTAATTGCCGTCAGCTGAAAATAATCCTAATGCCAAACTAGTATATTTTGGGGTGGCATATTCTGATCCCCTTCCACAGATTGTAGGAATCTGTCACTTTTATTCATTACAGGGATCTCAAGAGAAGGAAAGGAAATGCAAAGTGGTATCAAGATAATATATACGTATATATAATATATACAAAAAAGTATTTATTTTATTTTTTTTGAGACACAGTTTTGCTCGTCCCCAGGCTGGAGTGCAGTGGTGCGATCTCGACTCGCTGCAACCTCCACCGCCTGGGTTCAAGCAATTCTCCTGCCTCAACCTCCTGAGTAGCTGGGATTACAGGTGCCTGCCACCATGCCCAACCAGTTTTTGTATTTTTAGGAGAGACAGGGTTTTGCCATTGTATTTAGTCAGGGTTCTCTTAGAGGGACAGAATTAATAGGAGATATATGTATCTATATTATTAAATATTAACTTATACAATCACAAGGTCCCACAATAGGCTGTCTGCAAGCTGAGGATCAAGGAGAACCAGTCCAAGTCCCATAACTGAAGAGCTTGAAGTCTGATGTTCGAAGGCAGAAAGCCTCCAGCATGGGAGAAAGATGTAGGCTGGGAGGCTAGGCCTGTCTCGTCTCTTCACGTTTTTCTGCCTGCTTTATATTTGCTGGCTGCTGATTAGATGGCATCCACCCGGTTAAGGGTGGGCCTGCCTACCCCAGCCCACTGACTCAAATGTTAATCTCCTTTGGCAACGCCCTCACAGACACACTCAGGATCAACACTGCATCCTTCAATCAAATCAAGTTGACACTCAATCCTGATCTAAAGTGATCCATCTGCCTTGGCCTCCCAAAGTGTTGGGATTCCAAGCGTGAGCCACCGTGCCTGGCCAGTACCAAGCTAACATTAATAATTAGCAGTCTGTTCTAAAAATACACTCAGAATTTGTTTTCATCAGGTATGGTAAGACATGCAGACAGAGAAATGATTATCATGAAGAAAGAAGTTTACCCTCACAGATGCCTGAAGACACTTGGCATGCTACACAGAGAGGCATGGGGAGACACCCAGGCTGGTCAGGAGGCAGAAGTGGGGAGCGTGGCCCAGAAGCTTTATTGGAGTTTTCACAGGAAGGAATGAGCCAGGCAGGGTAGGTACACTGAGAAAGTTTAGGACTGGATAGTTTGAATAATTTCAGGGGGCTCTGGGCTATAGGGGTGTTCCTTTGTTGTTCGGTGCCTGGCTTTGGAGTGATTTAGAGTGGGGAGAATATTGGTCTGATGTGTGAGAGTTTGAAAAAGGAGATGATTTGGGTGTGGGCTCTGGGTTGATTGGTTTGTGTATTAAACATTTGTATATTAAACATTAGCAAGCCCTGGGAGAAGCCGTCTCTTTAGGATCAAAGCGTCAAACGCCAAAGCAATAAGAATACAAAAATAAGAAAATTATAATCAATATCCAGTCATAAAAATATGCTAAGGAAAACTTCTATGAAATTTTGTTTGTTTGTTTGTTTTTAAGACGGAGTCTCACTCTGTCACCCAGGTTGGAGTGCAGTGACACAATCTTGGCTCACTGCAACCTCCACCTCCCAGGTTCAAGCAATTCTCCTGCCTCATCCTGCCGAGTAGCTGGTACTACAGGCCACATACCACTACGCCCGGTTCATTTTTTGTATTTTTAGTAGAGACAGGGTTTCACCTTGTTAGCCAGGATGGTCTCGATCTCCTGACCTCGTGATCTGCCCCCCTTGGCCTCCCAAAGTGCTGGGATTACAGGCATGAGCCACCACGCCTGGCCTATTACTTCACTTTCAACATCCATGGAAAATGTCTAATTGTCATCTCTCTGGCAAACTGAATATCAGCAGTGATTGTGTTGTTTTGTAATCAAAATTTAAGCATAATTTTCAAGATCCTAAACCACTGTAAGATATTAGGCTAATATAATAGAGTATTCCATTAGTTAATGAGAACTCTTTGGTTACATTGAATACCTTTTTAAAAACAAAAATACACAGAGAAGCAGAAAAAATTACTGTATCAGCAAGCATAGTTTTTATCCTTTTTTAAAAAAGTGCCAATAAAGAGGTAAATAAATCTTCTAGAGGTTCCTAAATAAATAAATAAAATAAAAAAGAGGTACTTCAGTAAAATATCTACTTTGTCTTGTAATATAAGATTAATTATCTTTTAAAGCTAAATGGAAAATCTTAATATTGTCATATAACTTTATGCAGAATTATTTGTTTTTTAAAAATTTTGTTGTCATTCCTGCACAGCAATATACATAATTATATGTTTAAATATATATACATATAAATTTTTTGTTGTTGTTGTTTGAGACAGAGTCTCGCTGTGTCACCCAGGCTGGAGTGCAGTGGTGCAATCTCGGCTCACTGCAAGCTCTGCCTCCCAGGTTCAAGCCATTCTCCTGCCTCAGCCTCCCTAGTAGTTGGGACTACAGGCGCCCACCACCACGCCCGGCTAATTTTTTTGTATTTTTTGTAGAGACGGGGTTTCACCGTGTTAGCCAGGATGGTCTCAATCTCCTGACCTGGTGATCTGCCTGCCTCAGCCTCCCAAAGTGCTGGGATTACAGGCGTGAGCCATTGCACCCGGCCATACGTATAAATATTAAAATGAATAAATAAAGTATGTGTGATGAAGAAGAGAAGATGCCTGTTTCAAAATTGGTCTTGAAGTTTTTATTCTGTTTTTCACCAAAGGTAGTAAAAAGCTATTTACCTTTTGTGTAATCTGCCATGATAGCAGAGATGCCTTATGTCAACTGAATATTTTTCTTCAGAACCTGTTAATTTTTAGTGCTTTTGAAATAATCAACAAATGTTTTTCACATCTAAAAGAGCTATATTACATTGTTATGATGATGATGACGTTAACTTCTCCTATGTTTATTTTAAAAT
Source organism: Piliocolobus tephrosceles (assembly GCF_002776525.5). NCBI lineage: Eukaryota > Metazoa > Chordata > Mammalia > Primates > Cercopithecidae > Piliocolobus > Piliocolobus tephrosceles. The sequence continues at coordinate 47,520,803 of NC_045448.1, read as the reverse complement.
ATTGCATTGTTGGCTGGGTGTGGTGGCTTACCCCTGCAATTCCAGCACTTTGGGAGGCTGAGGCAAGCGGATCACTTGAGGTCAGGAGTTTGAGACCAACCTGGCCAACATGGTGAAACACCATCTCTAGTAAAACTTTTTTTTTTTTTTTTTAATTTGCTTTCTTATTCTTGTTAATCAGCTAGCCAAACTAAATATTTCTTTTCTTTTTTCTTTTTTTTTTTTTTTCTGAGACAGAGTCTCGCTCTGTCACCGTGGCTGGAGTGCAGTGGCGAGATCTTGGCTCAGTGCAACCTCTGCCTCCTGGGTTCAAGTGATCCTCCTTCCTCAGCCTTCCAAGCAGCTGGTATTACAGGCGCGCAACACCACACCTGACTAATTTTTGTATTTTTAGTAGAGATGGGGTTTCACCATATTGGTCAACAGGCTGGTCTCGAACTCCTGACCTCAAGTGATCCACCCACCTTGGCCTCCCAAAGTGCTGGGATTATAGGAGTGAGCCACCATGCCCAGCCCCTTCTCTTTTTTTGAGACAGGGTCTCACTCTGTCACACAGACTGGAGTGCGGTGGTGCCAGCCTAGCTCACTGCAGCCTCAAACTCCTGGTCTCAAGCCGTCCTCCTGCCATGGCTTTCCAAGGTATTGGGATTACAGGTGAGAGCCACCACACCTGGCCAACTATTTTCTGTTTAAAATACTCTTGCCAACCAATAGCAATTGTAACACACAGTTTAGTAGGTGGATTATAAAGACCTTGAGATTTGTCAATACCTTCAAAGATCATGATATATTTTACCCCAGAATCATTGTGAAATAGTTATGTATTACACCCCAATAGAGAATTCTATTCTGCTTCGTTCTGGTATTGTTGGTTACTGTAATAAATTAACCGGAGTAATTTAATTTTGTCATCAGCAGGTGATCTCTGCTATCCCTTTCCTTTATCTAAAGACCCTTGCTGCAAGCTATAGGGCAGAAATGGAGTCTTTTGAAAGAAACATTAAAAGAACAAGTAAAAGATTCCACAAGGTACTCTTAGCCATTGACAGTACAAATAGACTTATGGGAACAGACTTCCCAGTATGACTGATATTACCACAACAACTGATGCCTGTTGGCTTATACCAAGAGACTGAGTTGGGATTTCTAGGATTCTTTTAGTTCAGAAGCAGATAATTTTGTAAGTAGATTACTTGCCTGAGATTACACAGAACAAAATTTAATTTCATAGTACGAATGAACTAATTAAAAATTTTAATTTTTTTGGAATATCTTTGGTATTGTTTTAATATTGATTCTGTTTTAATTTTCTTCTTGGGCTAGACATGGTGGCTCATACCTGTAATCCCAACACTTTGGGAGGCCAAGGCGGGCGGATCATGAGGTCAGGAGATCGAGACCATCCTGGCTAACACAGTGAAACCCCATCTCTACTAAAAATACAAAAAATTAGCCGGGTGTGGTGGCACACCCCTGTAGTCCCAGCTACTCGGGAGGCCGAGGGAGGAGAATCGTTTGAACCCAGAAGGTGGAGGTTGCAGTGAGCTGAGATTGTGCCACTGCACTCCAGCCTGGGTGACAGTGGGAGACTCCGTCTCAACAACAACAACAAAAAAATTCTTCTTGATCTACCTTTAATTCTCAATTTAGCAGGATGTACCTGTGCAAAGCGGAATCAGACACTCTTTGAACCTTATTTTATTTCAACTGACCTGTAAGAATTCAGGAAGTATACCCTAGGAGAAATATTAATATAAATTATGAAGTAGTGAATTTGTCAGGGGAACTCAAAAGTAATGATGACTCTTGTAATTGGAATTCAGAGAAATGTTTTTACAATGATTTAGGGTTAGAAAAATACACTGAGTTAAATTCTACTTATTCTAAGACCCATAGTATATAAGTATCACATTTTGGGAGTTAGTGTCATTGGTGGAGTATATGGTGATTTTACAGGATATATGAAAAATATTGATTAGCCTATCCATAAAAGTCCCAGGAGAATAGCCAGATATTGTTACAAATACTTGAGCAAAGCCCCTTTATTTTTCATGGTAATGTAACTATTTTCTTTTTTTTTTTTCTTGAGACAGAATCTCGCTCTGTCGCCCAGGCTGGAGTGTGGTGGCACGATCTTGGCTCACTGCAACTCTGCTTCCCAGGTTCAAGCAATTCTCCTGCCTCAGGCTCCCAAGTAGCTGGGATTACAGGCACATGCCACCACACCCAGTTAATTTTTGTATTTTTAGTAGAGATGGGGTTTCACCATTGTGGCCAGGCTGGTCTCGAACTCCTGACCTCATGGTCTGCCCTCCTTAGCCTCCCAAAGTGTTGAGATTACAGGCGTGAGCCACCGCATCCAGCCAATGTAACTATTTTCATAGAGTAAGTAAGAATCAGTGCTTCCAGCCAATAGCTCAAGCCTATAATCCCGGCATTTTGGGAGGCCGAGGTGGGTGGATCACCTGAGGTCAGCAGTTCGAGACCAGCCTGGCCAACATGGTGAAACCCCGTCTCTATTAAAAATATAAAAATTAGCCAAGTGTGGTGGTGGGCACCTATAATTCCAGCTACTCGGGAGGCTGAGGCACGAGAATGGCTTGAACCCGGGAGGCTGAGGTTGCAGTGAGCCGAGATCGTGCCGCTGCACTCCAGCAGGGATGACAGAGCAAGACTCCGTCTCAAAAAAAAAAAAAAAAGAATCAGTGATTCCTTTAACAGGAAATAAATGGACAGATTGTTAGTACAACCAAGGCTATAGAGGGAGTGCCATTAATATTTGAGAACAAGTTTTACCTAATCAGGTATGACAAGTTCACTTTAAGGAATAAAGACTGCAATTAATATCCACAATTAACACATGCAGTGTCTTCCCAGGAAACTGGTGTGGTTCCTGTTCCTTAGTTTGCAGGTTCTCTCAGCCTTACAGGTTGTAAAGAAGCTACTTCCCCGCAGGCTACAAACATTGGCGAATATTAGGAATCTTGAGGAAGAGACAATTATAGCTAAAAACAGTAGTGGAGAAGAACTTCTTGATGTTGGCTTCATGGCCTCAGAATAGGTCATTTAATTTTTAAAAAATCAATTAAGAAACCACTTTGGAATGATAAGGCTGTTGAAAATGCACTCCTAAATACTTTGCATAATCTCCAGACAGAAGTTAATCATCAGGATGCAATAGTTGCTCAGCATCTTATGGCACTAGATTTGCTAGCCAAAAGGAGGCTTATGTTAATTTATACCTCTTGTGCATCTGTATATATGAATCAGGCTAAGTAGGTTAGGAAGTATGTAATAAAAAGGGAACAGAGGGCCGGGCGCGGTGGCTCAAGCCTGTAATCCCAGCACTTTGGGAGGCCGAGACGGGCGGATCACAAGGTCAGGAGATCGAGACCATCCTGGCTAACATGGTGAAACCCCGTCTCTACTAAAAAAATACAAAAAAACTAGCCGGGCGAGGTAGCGGGCGCCTGTGGTCCCAGCTACTCGGGAGGCTGAGGCAGGAGAATGGCGTAAACCCGGGAGGCGGAGCTTGTAGTGAGCCGAGATCCGGCCACCGCACTCCAGCCTGGGCGACAGAGCGAAACTCCGTCTCAAAAAAAAAAAAAAAAAAGGGAACAGATTCAGAGAATACATGAGATGGCTCCCATGGAATCCATATAATAACATCTCCTCACATGTGGCACAGCACTCTGATTAATGGGCTCAAAAATACAGTTAGATAGGAGAGTTAAGTACTAGTATTCCACACTACAACAGGGAAATTATAGTTAGCAATAATTTGTTGTGTATTTCCAAATAGCTATATGGGATTTGTAATGTTCCCAACACACAGAAAGATAAATGTTTGATAGATATCCCAATTACCCTGATTTGATCATTACCCATTGTATACAGGTATCAAAATACCACATGTACCCCAAATGTGTATGACTATTATATGTTAATTAAAAAATAAACTTAAAAAAATTTTAAAGTCTATGGTTTTACAAAAATTTTTGGTCATCATAATCATGTCTGTGTGCTATAAATTATGCCTATATCTAATTTCCGTCAAAAGAACTATAGAGGCCGGGCATGGTTGCTCATGCCTGTAATGCCCGTACTCTGGGAGGCAGAGGTGGGCGGATCACCTGAAGCCAGGAGTTTGAGACTAGTCTGGCCAACATGGTGAAACCCCATCTCTACCAAAAGTACAAAAATTAGCTGGGCATCGTGGTGGGTGCCTGTAATCCCATCTACTCTGGAGGCTGAGGCACGAGAATCACTGGAACCCAGGAGGCAGAGGTTGCAGTGAGCCAAGATCTCACCACTGCCCTTCAGCCTGGGCAACAGAACAAGACTCTGTCTCAAAAAAGAAAAAAAAAAAAAAAAAGTACTATGGAAAATGGCCAACTAAGGAAGAAGTTCAAATAATGATCTTGGCACAAAAGCATGAGATCAGCCTTTTTACTATGTGATCAAGAATGGTCTTCAGAGATTATTTATGGTCACAGGGGAGACTGTTTAGGAAAAATTATGCACAGTTTAGAAATAAGGCAAAAAGATGACTACAAGATCTTCTTTCTACAATTTTTTTTTATTGTGTTAAGATACACATAACATAAAATTTACCACCTTAGCCATTTTAAAGTGTACAGTACAGTGGTATTAGATACATTCATAATGTTGCATAACCATTACAATCATCCCATCATCCCTCTCCATAACTCTACATCTTGTAAAACTGACACTGTAACTCCGATTAAACAATAATTCCCGTTTCCTCCTCCTCCCTGACCGCCACTGCTCCCAACCCCCACTCCCTGGCCCCTGGCAACCAGCATTCTAGGACTGTGAATGTTGATCTCTAGGAATGTGACTACTCTATGTACTTGGTATAAGTGGAATCATGCAGTATTTGTCCTTTTGTGACTGGCTATTTCATGCAGCATAAAGTCCTCAAGGTTCATCCCTTTTTTAGCATATGTCAGAATTTCATTTTTTTTTTTAAGGCTGAATACTGTTTCATTGTATTTATATACCACATTTTGTGTATTCATTCATTGATTGATGGACACAGGTTGCTTCCTCCTTTTTGCTATTGTGAATAATGCTGCTATGAACATGGGGGTACATTCTATTCCTTCAAGTCCCTGTTTTCAATTCTTTTGGGTATCTACCCCAAAGTGGAAGTGCTGGATAAGATGGTGCTACGGTTTGGACAGGGTTTAATAGTCCCCACCAAAATGTATGTTGAAATTGGATCCCTAATGTGATGGTGTTGGGCCTATTGGGATGTCTGGGTTATGAGGTGGATTCCTCATGAATAGACGAATGTCCTCCCACAGAGGGGGAGTTCTTACTCTCTCACTAAGCTGTGAAGCAGGAGGGTTGTGAAGGTTTTTCTCCACAGAGCACAGGGCTGGAAGAGAATTCTAGCAAGCTCACCGGGTAAGGCTTGAGATAATAGCTACCTTGTCTGAACAGCAAGAAAAATGCCCAGGGGCAAGTTTCATAACATGGGCTAATATTGCAGTGATTGATCCAAAGCTATGTAGCTGGTTTCATCCATAGGCAGAATACAGGGTTTCTTTCTTTCTTTACTGCACTGACACAGAGTATACCAATTCCTGGGGTGGGGCTGGGGGTTCTACAGCCAGGAGAGAGGGGACAGGTGTTAGGAACTGCCTGTTTGTGTCCCCTCCAAAAATTCATGTATTGAAACTTTAACTCCCAGTAGGATAGTATTAGGAGGTGGGGCCTTTGGGAAATAATCAGTTTCTGAAGGTGGAGCTCCCATGATGGGATTAGTGCCATTATAAGAACTGACTGGGTGGGGCCCAGTGGCACACGCCTGTAATTCCAGCACTTTGGGAGGCTGAGGTGGGCAGATCACCTGAGGTCAGGAGTTTGAGACCAGCCTGACCAACATGGTGAAACCCCAACTCTACTAAAAATACAAAAATTACCTGGGCATGGTGGCAGGTACCTGTAATCCCAGCTACACAGGAGGCTGAGGCAGGAGAATGGCTTGAACCTGGGAGGTGGAGGTTGCAGCGAGCCAAGATCATGCCATTGCACTCCAGCCTGGGCAACAGAGCAAGACTCCATCTCCAAAAAAAAAAAAGAAAGAAAAAAAAACTGACTGTCTCTGTGTGAGTTTGTGTGTGTGTGTGTCTGCCTCCCCTGACAATGTGAAGATACAACAAGGAGACAGCTATCTGCAAACTAGGAAGAGTGCCTTCACTAGATACCAGATATACTGGCACCCTCATCTTTGACTTCCCAGCTTCCAGAACTGTCAGATATAAATGCTTGTTATTTAAACTACCCAGACTATGGTATTTTTGTTATAGCAGCCCAAACTGACTAAGAAAACAGGAAATATCACTTATAACAATTTTCTTTTGAGACAAGGTCTCACTCTGTTGCCTTGGCTGGAGTGCAGGGACACGATCATGGCTCACTGCAGTCTCAACCCCCTGGGTTCAAGTGATCCTCCTGCCTCAGCCTCCTGTAGCTGGGACTACAGGCATGCACCACCATGCCCAGCTAATTTTTATTTTTTTTTGTAGAGATGAGGTTTCACCATGTTGCCCACGTTGGTCTTGAACTCCTGGCCTCAAGCGATCCACTCGCCTCTGCCTCCCAAAGTGCTGGGATTACAGGCGTGAAGCACTGCGCCTAGCCACTTATAATAATTTTGACCACAACATAGACCAGGCTTCCTTGAAAAAATGTTCAGTGTAAATAAACCAAATGATCCTCAACTAATGAATGGATAAACAAAATATGGTCTATCTATATAATGGAATATTGTTCAGCATCAAAAAGAAATGAAGGACTGATTCCTGCTACAACATGAACGAACCTTGAAAATGTTATGCTATGTGAAAAAAGCCAGTCAGAAAAGTCCACATGGTATATATGGCCCTACTGATATGAAATGTCCAGAGTAGGCAAATCCACAGAGATAGGAAGTAGATTAGTGGTTGCCAGGGGCTGGAGAAAGGGAGGAATGGGAAGCAGCTGCTAATCGGTATAGGGTTTGTTTTGCTGTAGAGTTAGACAGTGCTGTCATGATTGCACAAACTTGTACTAAAACTCACTGAATTGTATACTTTTTTTTTTTTGAGATGGAGTTTTGCTCTTGTGGCCCAGGCTGGAGTGCAATGGTGCAAACTCGGCTCACTGCAACCTCCACCTCCCGGGTTCAAGCAATTTCTCCTGCCTCAGCCTCCCTAGTAGCTGGGATTACAGATGCACACCACCATGCCCAGCTAAATTTTTGTATTTAGTAGAGATGGGGTTTCACCACGTTGGTCAGACTGGTCTCAAACTCCTGACCTCAAGTGATCCGCCTGCCTCGGCCTTGGAAAGTGCTGGGATTACAGGCGTGAGCCACTGTGCCCAGCCTACTGTATACTTTAAATGGTGACTTTAATGGCGTAGAAATTATATCTCAATTTTTTAAAATAAAAAAAGTGATACTGCCAAAAACAAAAAACAAAAAAACCCACAAAAAACCAGAACCATTCATTGTCACCATAAGCTTCTGGCTGCAATTTTCTAAATGGCTACCATGGCTTTCAACACACTTCATGTAACATAGTAATGGCAACACATTTAAGAAGCTGACAGCAAATGTGGGTTTTACAGGATTCTTCCCATAGAAACTTACTACAGAGTTTATTTCAGATTCAAACTGGAAGGTCTATCCCGATGACTTCAGAAGCTGTGACAGTGTGTGCATTCTCTCCTAGCAATTGTGAAATTTCTTCCTAGTAGAGGCGCACGCCTGTGGTCCCACCTACTCGGAAGGCTGAGGTGGGAGGACTGCTTGGGCCCAGGCAGCCAAGGCTGCAGCGAGCTAAGATCATGCCACCGTATTCCAGCTGCGGCAACAGAGCAAGATGCTGTTTCTAAAAATAAATTAACACAAAACCTCTTAGAAGAAAACACACAGGAAAAGCTTTATGACATTGGATTTGGCAATGATTTCTTGAATAATATGACACCAGAAGTACAGGCAACAAAATAAAAAATAGGCCAGGCACAGTGGCTCATGCCTGTAATCTCAACACTTTGGGAGGCCAAGGTGGGTGGATCTCTTGAGCCTGGGAGTTTGAGACCAGCCTGGGCAACCTGGTGAAACCCTGTCTCTACCAAAAATACAAAATTTAGCTGGGCACAGTGGCTTGCACCTGTAGTTCCAGCTACCTGGGAGGCTAAGGCAGGAGAATTACTTGAGCCCAGGAGGTGGAGGTTGCAGTGAGCCGACATCTCACCGTTGCACTCTAGCCTGGGCAATGGGAGTGAAACCCTGTCGAAAGAAAGAAAGAAAGAAAGAGAGAGAGAGAAAGAAAGAAAAATAGACAACTTGGGCTTCATCAGAATTAAAACTTTTTGTGGATCACAGGTTTGAAACTATCAGCAGTAAAAAGGCAACCCACAGAATAGAAGCAAATACTTGCAAATCATATATCTGATAAAGGATTAATACCCACAATATATAGAGAACTCCTAAAAGTCAACAAAAAACGAAATAACCCACTCAAAAATAAGCAAAGTACTTGAATAGACATTTCTCCAAAGGAGACATGCAGATGGCTGATAAACACATGAAAAGATGCTGAACGGGCCGGGCGCGGTGGCTCAAGCCTGTAATCCCAGCACTTTGGGAGGCTGAGACGGGCGGATCACGAGGTCGGGAGATAGAGACCATCCTGGCTAGCACAGTGAAACCCCGTCTCTACTAAAAAATACAAAAAAAACTAGCCGGGCGAGGTGGCGGGCGCCTGTAGTCCCAGCTACTCGGGAAGCTGAGGCAGGAGAATGGCATAAACCCGGGAGGCGGAGCTTGCAGTGAGCTGAGATCCGGCCACTGCACTCCAGTCCGGGGCCCGGGGGATAGACAAAGAATCCTCCCCAAAAAAAAAAAAAGAAACTATAAGATGCTGAACATCTCTAGTCATCAGGGGAATGCAGATCAAAATTACAATGATGCTACAACCAGTGAGTTACCAAGAAAGATAAAATAAATTACAATGAGATACCACATCACATCCATTAGGATGTTACTATCAAAAAACAATAAACCATTAATAACAAGTGTTAGCCACAATGTGGAATAATTAGAACCTTTGCGTACTGTTGGTGGGGCTATAAAAGTTGCAGCCACTGTGGAAAACAGCATGGTAGTTCCTAAAAAAATTAGACATTGGCCGGGCGCGGTGGCTCAAGCCTGTAATCCCAGCACTTTGGGAGGCCGAGACGGGCGGATCACGAGGTCAGGAGATCGAGACCATCCTGGCTAACACAGTGAAACCCCGTCTCTACTAAAAAATACAAAAAACTAGCTGGGCGAGGTGGCGGGCGCCTGTAGTCCCAGCTACTCGGGAGGCTGAGGCAGGAGAACGGCGTAAACCCGGGAGGCGGATCTTGCAGTGAGCTGAGATCGGGCCACTGCACTCCAGCCTGGGCGACAGAGCGAGACTCCGTCTAAAAAAAAAAAAAAAAATTAGACATGTAATTACCATTTGATCCAGCGATTTCACTTATGAGTCCAGGAGTTCGAGACCAGCTTGGGTGACATGGCAAAACCCCATCTCTACAAAAAATTAGCTGGGCATGGTGGCACATACATGTAGTCCCAGCTACTTGGGAGGCTGAGGTAGGAGTATTACCTGAGCCCAAAAGGTCGAGGCTGCAGTGAGCCATGATCACACCACTGCACTCCAGCCTGGGTGACACAGCGAGACCCTGTCTGGAAAAAAAAGAAAAAAGATTGAAATTCTGACACATGCTACAAGATAGTTGACCTTTGAAAACATTATGCTAACTGAACTAAGCCAGACACAAAAGAACAAATATTGTATGATTCCACTTATAGAGGTACCTAGAGTAGCCACAGTCATAGAGACACAGAGGAGAGTAGTGTGGTGGTTATGAGGGGGGTTGGTAAGAAGGAACAATAGGGATTTATTTATTTATTGAGACTGCGTCTCGCTCCATTGCCCAGGCTGGAGTGCAGTGGTGCAGTCTTGGTTCACTGCAATCTCTGCCTCCCAGGTTCAAGCGATTCTTATGCCTCAGCCTCCCGAGAAGCTGGGATTACAGGCATGCCACCACGCCCAGCTAATTTTTGTATTTTTAGTAAAGATGGGATTTCACCATGTTGGCCAGACTGGTCTTGAACTCCCAACCTCAAATGATCCACCTGCCTCAGCCTCTCAAAGTGCTGGGATTACAGGCATGAGCCACTGCACCTGGCCTGTTTTTGTTTTTTGAGACAGGGTCTTGCTCTGTTGCCCAGGCTGGAGTGCAGTGGTGTGATCTCGGCTCACTGCAACGTCTGCCTCCTGGAGGCAAGTGATTCTCGTGCCGCAGCCTCCTGAGTAGCTGGGACTATGGGCGCACGTCACCATGCTTGGCTAATTTTTGTATTTTTAATAGCAATAGGGTTTTGCCATGCTGGCCAGGCTGGTCTCAAACTCTTGAGTTCAAGTGATCCACCCACCTCAGCCTCCCAAAGTGCTGGGATCACAGGCGTGCACTACCACACCTGGCTTTTTGTTGTTCTCTTCTCTTCTCTTCTTTTTTCTTTTCTTTGTCAGGGTCTCTCACTCTGTCACCCAGGCTGGAATGCAGTGGTGTGATCTTGGCTCATTGCAATCTCTACCTCCCAGGCTCAAGCAATCCTCCCACTTCAGCCTCTCGAGTAGCTGGGACTGCAGGTACGCACCACCATGCCTGGCTAATTTCTGTGTTTTTTGTAGAGATGGGGTTTTGCCATGTCTCCCAGGCGTTTTGATGAGTTTAGAATTTCAGTTTGGGATGATGACAAATTTCTGGAGATATATAGTAGTGATGATTACACAACAATGTAAAGGTACTTAATGTCACTGAACTGTACATTTAAAAATGATCAAAATGGCAAATTTTATATTAGCCAAGATTCTCCAGAGAAACAGAACCAATAGGAGCTATGAGAGACTTGTAAAAATTAGCTCCCACCTCCTTTTCCTATACTTTCCTAGGATCTTGTCAAGAAAAAATATATATATAATTTATTACAAGAAATTGGCAGCTGGGCGCAGTGGCTCATGCTTGTAATCCCAGCACTTTGGGAAGCCAAGGTGGGCAGATCACCTGAGGTCAGGAGTTCGAGACCAACCTGACCAACATGGAGAAAACCCGTCTACACTAAAAATACAAAATTAGCCAGGCGTGGTGGCACGCCTGTAATTACAGGTGCCTGTAATCGCAGCTACTCCAGAGGCCAAGGCAGGAGAATTGCTTGAACCCAGGAGGCAGAGGTTGCGGTGAGCCGAGATCGTGCCATTGCACTCCAGCCTGGGCAACAGAGCAAAACTCCAAAAAAAAAGGAAAGAAAGAAAGAGGGAGAGAGAAGGAAGAAGGAAAAAAAAAAGAGAAAAAAAGAAAAAAGAAAGAAAGAGAAGAAAGAAAAGAAAAGAAAAGAAATTAGCTCATGTGATAATGGAGGCTGAGAATTCCCAATCCATCTGTGCTCAGTAAGCTGGACACCCAGGAGTGCTGATGGCATAATTACAGTCTAAATATGACGCCAAAGGTGGAAGAAACTGATGCTTCAGCTTGAGGACTATCAGGCAGAGCAAATTTTCCCCTAAACAGTCTTTTTGTGTTCTATTTAGACTTCAAGGGATTGGATGAGATCACATTAGGGCAGGCAATCTGCTTTACTCAGTCTCCTGATTCAAATGTTAATCTTCTCCAGAAACACTCTCGCAGACATATCCAGAATAGTGTTTTACCAAATATCTGGGCACCCTGTAGCCCAGGTAAGTTGATAGATAAAATTAACCATCACTTTTATTTTATATGTATTTTGCCATACTAGAAATTATAAAAGACAAAAGAAACAAAGAAATCAGGGAGTCCAACTTCCTTGTTGACTGATGAGCTGGGAAATTTGTCCTGAGTCACACAACTACCGGAGTAACCAGAAGAACCAAACCTGGGTGTCCGCGACTTGGTCCTAAGCCCTACCCCAAGGCCCTCTGTTTGGTGGAGCACATTGCATCACCTGCTCAGCCTTTGCATCTTAGAAACCTTTTAATTTTTTTATTACCCGCTTAGGGTTTCTACCTGGAAGCTGAAGAGTTCTCTCATCTGCAAGGGTGGGAATGAAGAGGCAGGGAGCAGGAGCTAAGGTCCAGTCTGCAGCCCTATCTATGGGGAGGTGAAATTCAGGACACCTGCTCAGGTAAGGAAGGTAGCTGCCCTTTCTTTCATGGAGATAAGAGATTATGTGGGCACTTTGCCCATGATGGATGGTCTTCCTGTCCTACTCCAGGGCTGATCCTGTGGTCAGAATGTCCCCCGCCCTCATCCCCACCCCACACATTGAGCATGACCACCAGCTGCTGGGGTCTCCTGGGTATCTGGCCTCCCAAACCAGATTGTAAACGCCCTGAGAGCAGGAATCACATCTTCTTTGCCAATGTTATCTTCCCTTACCCCACCCCAACATCTGCCAAGCATCTCACTCAGGGCTCAGCACTCAGTAACCTGGACAGTTCAGGAAACTTTCACAGATTGCTTCATACTCCCAAGCTCACACACCTTGTCAGAACGTGTACCTTAGAAATCTGTCTGGTTGCTTTTCAGGTAACTGCAGAGATTCTGAAATGCCAAATCTGGGGAGAAGTAGTAAAGGAGGACTTGTGTAAGGCTGGGAGTGGACAGCAGGGTGCATGCAGAGTCTGAGCAGCGGAGAATGAGGGCTGTCACAGGCCTCAGAAAATGGGCATGAAAGCCTGGTGAGGTGGTCCTGGAAGCTGTCACCTGGGGACAGAGCCACATGCCAGGGACAGTCTAAGGAGGGATCATGTCCATCTCCATACCGAGGGCTGCTTCCACCTCTCTGGGCCCTCAACCTTGCCCTGAGCTTTTCTGCGTCTCCAAGGCCAGAAGATGATGGTAAGATTACAAGAATGAGGGTTTATGGGGCATTGACCAATGGTCACCTGCCTCATCACCTTCAGCTTTGATCACAGCCAGGCAGTCATTGTTTTCAGCCCCATTCCTGCCCCAGAACTAAGCCTCTAGCTAGACTCCATTTCCACCTCTAGACAGAGACCTGTTTGGAGACTTGAAAAAATTAACCAGCTCCATTGGCTGGGTGGTGGCTCGTGCCTGTAATCCCAGCACTTTGGGAGGCCAAGGTGGGAGGAATGCTTGACCCCAGGAGTTTGAGGTCAGTCTGGGCAACATGACAAAACCCTATCTCTACAAAAAAAAAACAAAAAAAAAAATTAGCCAGGTGTGGTGGCACACACCTGTAGTTCCATCTACTTGGGAGACTGAGCTGGTGGGGGGTCTCTTGCGCCTGGGAGGTTGAGGCTGAAGTGAACCAGGAGAAGAAGAAGAAAAGAAGAAGAAAAAAAATATTAACCAGCTCCCATAGTCCCTTCTAAGATCTTGTCAAGAAAAATTGTGAAAGACTTTGAAATGGGCAACGATTCCTGGGTGTCCTTTCAACAATGTCAGGCATTGTCTAGAGTAGAGGACCCTTCCTAGGTTATCTGATACTATAGGAATCTGTGCCTTTTATTGTCTTCAATGATGTGGCATCTCTGTAGAGACATAAGTTAACTTATGATAGGCTGATGCTGAAACACAAGATTCCTGTTCATAGGAATGCAAATGAAGAGGCCGCTTTTGCATCTATTAGTAAATTCCCTTTAACATCCCTGATTGCCTGTATATGTGTCTGTTTCTTCGATTTTCCTGTGAACTGGTTGTAATATCTTACCGGTTCCCTCATTAATTAATGAATTGAACTGAAGTCACTAATGTGCTCATTCTATATTTGTTTTTATTTTTTGTTTTTAAAACATTAAAAAAAAATTTTTTTGAAACAGGAATCACATCTTCTTTGCCCAGGATCTCACTCTGTCGCCCAGGTTGGAATGCAGTGGCACGATCACAGCTCACTGCAGCCTTGACTTCACAGGCTCAATCAATCCTCCCACCTCAGCCTCCCAAGTAGCTGGGACTACAGGTGCACACCACCATGCCTGAATAATTTTTGTATTTTTTCTAGAGACAGAGTTTTGTCAGGTTTCCTAGGCTGGTCTTGAACTCCTGGGCTCAAGTAATCCTCCTGCCCCTGCCTTCCGAAGTGCTGGGATTACAGGTGTGAGCCACTGTGCCCAGCCTTATTTTTATATTTGCATAAGAATTATAATTTTACCTTTTAAAAATTATCCTTTAACAGTTTTAAATATGGGTTTTGTGCTTAAGTTGAAGGAATAGAGAGGGAAAGGGAAGGAGGAGAAGAGTGGAACTTGGCAGGTAGAAGGAGAAGTGGGAAAGAAGAAAATAAAGGAAAAACCAAAAGAAGGATTGAGAGGCAGAGGTAGGCTGGGGGAAGAGGGGAGGGGAGGGAAAGAGCAAAATAACAAGGGTGGGAGACAGAGAAAATAATCTTATACATAGGGTGGACACAGTGGTGCAAGCCTGTAACCCCAGCACTTTGGTAGGTTGAGGTGGGTGGATCACTTGAGGCCAGGAGTTTGAGACCAGCCTGGCCAACATGGTGAAACCCTGTCTTCAACTAAAAATACAATTAGCCAGGCATGCTGTCCTGAGCCTGTAGTCCCAGCTACTCTGAAGGCTGAGGCATGAGAATCGCCTGAACCCAGGATGCAGAGGCTGCAGTAAGCCGAGATCACACCACTGCACTCCAGCCTGGGCGACAGAGCAAGACTCTGTTTAAAAAAAAAAAGAAAAAGAAAGAATCCTCTATACAAATACACTCTCTCTCTGCTTGAGGGAAAGTCTTTATTTTGAGTCGGCTATGAGAGGCCCTCTCCATCCTTCAGTCTGAAAGGGAAATTATTTTCTGCCTCTGTCATTTCCCAGGTCACCAGTTATATTAAGCCAAGGTCCCTTGGTGGCTGCTGTCTGTAATTTTTCCACTCTCCATCCTTTTGAGTCAGATTGCAAAATAAGGACATTTTGAAACAGATTCTTCGTGATCAAGGCTGTGGACACGTGACTGGGGACTCTTTCAGGCCCTGTGTAGCTGGGCAGGGTCCTTATTGAGGGCCTTGTTTAAATCAGCAACAGGAAGGCAAGCAGAACCACCAGGCTGCTGCCACAGGTGCTCTGACCCCAGCCCGCCCACTTGGGGAGGCCATGCAACATTCCCAGGCCTTCCTTAAGCAGGAGGACAGGGCTGCTCCTGCGGTGCCATTGCCGGGGTTAGAAGTAGGTTCTTTGCCCTGCAATGTCACCACTGGCCTGGCATAGATCTGAAATTTAGAGAGCCAGTTGTCATAGTTCTAACATGCCCCTTCATCAGGTGACTGCAACCTCTCTTTCCAAATTATCTCCTGCCATACCCGCCCCGCATCCAGCGCTCCAGCCAGGCAAGTGGACTTACCACCCTCTGAACATGTCAAATATGTTCACGCCTCTATGAGCCTTTGCTCTGGCTGTTCTCTCTGCTTGGAATGCGTTTCCCCTTTCTTCCCTACCCGATAACATCACACTTGGCCGGGCGTGGTGGCTCAAGCCTGTAATCCCAGCACTTTGGGAGGCCGAGACGGGCGGATCACGAGGTCAGGAGATGGAGACCATCCTGGCTAACACGGTGAAACCCCGTCTCTACTAAAAAATACAAAAAAAAAAAAAAAAAAAAAAACTAGCTGGGCGAGTTGGCGGGCGCCTGTGGTCCCAGCTACTCGGGAGGCTGAGGCAGGAGAATGGCGGAAACCCGGGAGGCGGAGCTTGCAGTGAGCTGAGATCTGGCCACTGCACTCCAGCCCGGGTGACAGAGCGAGACTCCGTCTCAAAAAAAAAAAAAATCACACTCATGCTTTCCTCTTATTTCCAGGCAGAGTGAATTATTTTCTCCCTTGAGCCTTCATGTATACTTTATATACATCTGTATTTAGACGTAACACTCATCGCTCTGGTTTGTAATTACTTGCCTGTCTGCCAGTCTGTTCTTCAAGGGCAAGAGCCCAAGCTTATAATTCATGGCCTGTCCTGGTATTTGGCTTAGTGCCTGGCACAATCATTCAGTCATTTCACAAATTTATTGAGCAGTGACTACGTGCCAGGCTGTTTTCTAGGTGCTGGGCCGTGAACAAAACTGATAAAGCTCTCCATTCTTGTGGAGCTTACATTCCGGTTGGGGAGGCAGATGACAAACAAATATGTCCAATATGTTATTATAAACAAAATACCCAATATGTTAGGGAGTGACAGGTGCTAGAGGAAAATCAAGGGAGCTGAGCACCCAGAGAATGATGGCGAGTATTGTTTTAGACAGGATGGTCAGAGAAAGCCTCTTTGAAAAGATGGCATTTACTTTTTTCTTTTTTCGAGATGGGGTCTCACTATGTTGCCCAAGCTGGTCTTGAACTCCTGGGCTCTAGCAGTCCTCCCACCTTGGCCTCCCGAAGTGTTGGGATTACAGGCATGAGTCAGGGTGCTTGGCCATGGTGGCTTTTAAATAAAGGCTTGAGGAAGGTGAGGGAGCAGGTGGGTCATGGGGGTATCTGGGGAAGTGACCTTCTAGGCAGAGGGAACAGTGAGTGTAAAAGCCCCAAGGTGGGAGTGTGTCTGGTGTCCTTAAGGAACAGCATGGGGCCTATATGGCTGTGGGGAAGTGAGGGGCAGGAACAGCAATAGGAGCTCAGCTCCAAGTGCTTAGGGCCCTGCAGGCTAAGGTGGGAGGCTCAGCTTTCACTCCAAGTGGCATGGGGAACCACTGCAGGGATCTGAGCAGAGAAGATCATCTAACTTAAGTTTTAGAGCATTCACAATCTTATGGGACCTCCTGGATACTCTTTGGAAACAGACTGTCTATGGTGGGTGTTCACAAGGTCATCAGTAATGTGGGGCCAAGGCAAGCAGCCCTTGGGGACAGTGTGTCCTTGACCTTGAAGACAGGAAATGGGCAAGTCTGCTCCCTTTACTCTATGTTCCCCTTCTCCTTTTCCCTTAGAGAAGTGTCCCAGCTGATGGGGGCTTTCTGTCCCGGGTACTGAATGAGCCTGGACTCTGGTGATACCAGGCAAATCTCCTGGGAAATAAACAGAGAATCCTGGCCTGTAACAGGAGTTTACCCCCAACAGTCAAGGCAGACTTCCTGGAGGAGGAAGGCTCAGCTATCCGGTGATTAATAAAAGGCAAACCACCACAGGAGAAACCAGCCTTTCAAGACCCTGGCAGTCGGACAGCATGGCTGTTGTCACTGGGTCACCTTCAGAACGGCCTTGGCAAATGAGTGCTAATGAATGCCTGGTTCAGGGACGCAATGAATGATTTAGACTACTCACCCCCTCCAGGCTCTCTCCACACATTTGGTAAATCCTCAGCGTAATAACCAATGAAAGTTGAAGACATCACCTCTCCACCCCTCCAAAGAAGGGAATGTCTAATGGTGGAATTGCAGGCACTGGGTAATGCTGGCTCCTAAGTGCTCTTGGGGAGGAGACTTCCGAGAACGCTTCTATTCCCATTATAAAAAAGGCTCCCATTCCCACCTGCCTTCTCCCAGGGAGGCTTGCGGTGACCACCACAGGTGCAAAAGGGCTCGAGCTGGTCTGGCCGGACCAGGGCCCGGGTTTCAGTGCGCAGGTGGGCGGCGCCGCGTGCAGTGGAGGCTGGCGGCCGGCAGAGGGCGCAGCGGAGCCGCCGGGCTCCCCCTGCTTTTTCCCGGCTACCTCGCTGCCCCACTAACCTGTCCGCCGCGTTCGCGGTGCTGCGGGGCGAGTGTGGGCGCCGTCAGGGAGGCCTTCCTAGGACACTCCTTAACCATCATCTGCTGCCGTTCCTGGCCGCGGCCTAGCCCCATTTCCGGTCAACTTAGTCCCGCGCTCCCAGCCCGTCCAGATCTCGCCACACCCTCTGCAGGCCACCCCTACCCTTCCTTCCCTTCCAGGTGTGGCCAGTCCGGGAGGGTGGTGGCCGGGGTTGGGGAGTATGGTCTGGAGAACGTGGGCCGGGAACCCGGGCGTGAAGATTAGCGGTTTTGTACAGGGAAGCTGCAAATGAGAAGCCATAGCTGATTTCACCCCCAGCCATCGCCTTAGGCCTCGGTGGCCTCAAGCCTTAGGCCTGGGCGCTGGGATGGGGGCGTAAGAGTAGAGTCCAGGGCCCCTGGGGAAGGTGGGAAGGCATCTGCCCTGTTTACTTCTGCAGGATCTGGCTGGTGATAGGGCCAATCATTATTTGTATGAATGAAAGAAAGAAATGGAAAGTAGTCCAGGCACGGTGGCCCGTGGTGGCATTGCTTGAGGCTGGGAGTTGGAGACCAGCCTGGGCAACATATCCATTCCCACTTGCTGAAAAGAAAGGGAAGGGGAGGGGAGGGGAGGGGAGGGGAGGGAAGGGGAGGGGAGGGAAGGGGAGGGAAGGGAGGGAAGGAAGGAAGGGAGGGAGGGACGGAGGGAGGGAGAGAGGGAGGGAAAAGAAAGAAAAAGAAATGGAAAGTGATCTGGGATCTGTTTGTCTGTTTGCCTAAGACCCAGCTCTGGCCAGCCCTGATGGGTACCAGGGGGCCAGCAAGCTTTGCCATGCTCCTGTTGCTATGATACTTACTTAGAGCCCTCTCCCTCCATCTTCCCACACCTCACAGCGTTCCCTTTCACTTCTGCCACTGTTCCAATGCCCTTGCTAGTACTTGATCCAAATCTATTATCCTAGCTTTCAATGCTCTGCATGGTCTTGCCTCACCCTGTGAAGGGTAGCCGAATACACTGCCCTAAAATATGCCACTTGGGCACAAGGATTATTTTGAGCTGAAGGCAATTGAGAAGAAGCAGAAACATGAAAAACTCTCTGCCCTCCCCCTATTTGCCTAAAAGCTGGATATAAATTTACAAGGGTGTCCCTCCTTCCCTCTCAATCAGGAAGGACAAAGGTTGATCCCAGAAGACAGCCTTAGACCTTTATTAGCCTGGAGACAGCACCAGAGGAGTCTACATAAAAAGCTTTGCTAACTAGCCTTTATCTACCATTATTTTGTTCAGTTATTTGTCTTCCCACAATTTGGCACCCATAGAGACTTCAGGTCCTTTGCTTTTGTCTTATCATCTCTCTAAAATTATATGTATATATTTTTTTGATGAAGATGCTATATAAGAGTTGTAAGTCATCTCTTTAAGGTTTTCTTATTTTCCCTGAGTGTCTCCCATGTTTACATGTTAATAAACTTCTGTTTGTTTTTCTTTTCTTTTTTTTTTTTTTGAGAATGAGTCTCACTCTTGTTACCCAGGCTGGAGTGCAGTGGCACGATCTCCTCTCACTGCAACCTCCGCCTCCTGGGTTCAAGGGATTCTCGTGCCTCAGCCTCCCGAGTAGCTGGGACTATAGGCATGTGCCACCACACCTGGCTAATTTTTGTATTTTTAGTAGAGATGGGGTTTCACCATGTTGGCCAGGCTGGTCTCGAACTCCTGACTTCAAGTGATCTACCCACCTTGGCCTCCCAAAGTGCTGGGATTATAGGCATGAGCCACCGCACCCAGCCCTGTTTGTTTTTCTCTTGTTAATTTGTCTTCTGTTACAAGGGTCCCAGCTAAGGACTCAGAAGGGTACAGGGAAAATTATATTTCCTTCCCGACACTATCTTGTGATACCTGGTGCATTCTTCCACTGCTCCACTACATCGACTCAAGGAAACGTAACTTCAACCGGCCTTCCTCTGGTGAGCTGCCCATCCCCTTTTTCCCTATCAAGAACACCTCCCTTGACTTGCCTCCAAATCTTTCTCTTCCTTGAAGGCCAGCCTTCAGGAAGAGAATCCCATTCAGTCCCTTCAGGAAGCATTTCCTGACTTTTTCAGCCCATAATGAGTTTTCCCAGCTCGGAATGTGGCATTCACTCCTTGACCCTTTTCTTTTTGGTACCAATTATCCTACCGGGCTTTGTCCTATGGTACTTGTGTACCTGCCTTTTCTCTCTAGCTAAATTGTAATAATTTGGAAGGTAGGGTCCAAGTCTTACTAATCTTTCTCTTTTCCCCTTCTGTTCTGTTCATCACACATTTATTGAGCACCTACTACATACCAGGTATAAAGTCTAGTACATAAAGTCCCAAAGGAGTGTAGGACACAGCCCTCACAATGGAGTTCTGGAGAAAAGAAAACACATGGGGCTTGAGAAAAAGTAGAGAATGTGGCTCCCCCGTGGAACACTCACCAGAAAAGTCTTGAATGACTTCCTGAGCTCCCAGCATCCTGAATGAGGAAGCAGTCTCATTCTCAGAGGGAGTGGCTGCCCATTCATGGAGCCACTCACCCACCCCTTCCCTCATTCATTCGTTCATTCATTTGATAAATATTTGTTGAGTCCTCACTTTATCCAAGTGACTCATGAGATTGGTCACACTGCAGCCCAGGGCTGGCTGGAGTGTGTGTGGTTGGGGTTGGCGGGGGGAGGGGGGGACACCAGAAGCCTGGAGATCTTTAGGGGTGAGTTGCTTCTTTGTCAGTTCCTGTTAAGACACCTAAGTCCCTGCTGGAAATGGTCTTGGGAAAGATGGGGTGGGCGTGGCAAGGGCAAGAAAGCCTGGAGTTTCATGGAGGAAAGGAGGATACCAGCCGTCCCTGACGGCAGGGTGCCAAACCCTGCCTGTAGTTCCCTTTGGAACAGCTTGCTCTGCCAAAGAGCAGGTTCTCTTTAAGGTTCTTTCCTTCCGTGATCATTTGGGACTTTTCAAACAGCCCCGTGAGGCATTAGGTCCATATTACCAGCCAGGAAAGCTAAGGCTAGGAGATTTATGATTTCCCCCATAGTCACTGGGCTATGTCAGGCCTCGGCTTAGGCCCGGCCTCCCCAGTTTCGTTGTAGAGGGCTATGTTCTTGACACCTTTGGAACCTGTATGCCAGACTTTACACCTGGTATGTGGTAGATACTCAACTTGCTCTCTCAGCAGGAACCAGTCAAAGGGGAGGAATCTCTGGCTCCACACAGTGAAGGAGGCAGGCCTCTGGAACAGAACACTTTAAATTTTAGCTCAAAGTGATGGCCTTCATCATATCTAGCCGCTAGCAGCTCTCTGGCTCTCACTCAGAAATTAAATGATAACTAATTACCAAATCCTAGCTCCAATTGACTTCCAAACTTTATTTATTTATTTATTTATTTATTTATTATTTTCTAAAAATATAGAGAGAGGGTTTTGCCATGTTGCCCAGGCTGGTCTCAAACTCTTGGACTCAAGCCATCTGCCCGCCCTGGCCTCCAAAGTGCTAGGATTACAGCTGTGAGCCACCGTGCCCTGCATTTTTTTTTTTTTCTTAGAGACAGGGTTTTACTTCACCCAGGTTACAGTGCAGTGGTGCTATAATAAACTCCTGCAAATTCTATTCTTTTTGTTTGTTTTCCTGAGACAGAGTCTCGCTCTGTAGCCCAGGCTGGAGTGCAGTGGCATGACCTCAGCTCGCTGCAACCTCCGCCTCCCAGGTTCAAGCAATTCTGCCTCAGCCTCCTGAGTAGCTGGGATTACAGGCACCACCACGCCCGGCTAATTTTCGTATTCTTAGTAGAGACGGGGTTTCACTATGTTGGCCAGGCTGGTCTTGAACTCTGGCCTCTTGATCCATCCGCCTCTGCCTCCCAAAGTGCTGGGATTACAGGAGTGAGCCACCACACCTGCGCCACAAATTCTATCCTTAATGTCCAAATTCTAACCCCTCCTTTAAATCATTCACTCCCTTATTCTAATGGGAATACATCACTCTACCCCTAAGGGAAACTCGGCCTCTCTCAAATCCTCATATCCCCCAGTGGGTTCAAGCATCCTGGGGCAATGAGAAGGTCCAAAATAAGGGTTGCATGCATGCCAGGGAGGATCTGGTGACACCACAAATTTGTCTTCATAATGAAAGTGACCCCCTTTCTCTCTCCAGGTACTCAGGCTATCATGCCCCCAGGCCTTCCTGGAAGGAGGGCGAAAAACATGGTGTTAACCCTTCTAGATATTTTTTAGCGAGGCCTAAAACAGGCAAGGCTTAGCAGAAGAGATGAAGCAGTAACAGAAGGAGTCCAGGTGTTCAGGCATGAATTAATTTATTCAGGCATGAATCAGATATAATCCCCGCCTTCAGGCAGATTGCGATCTAGAGACAACTGATTTTTTCTAAGAACGCTTGCAATGAGTTAGGTACCTGTGTTACGTACTTTTCCATGTTATATTTTTCTTAATTGCTACAATCCTATGGAAAAGGAACTATTATCCGATTTTGCGGATGAAGGAACTGAGGCTCAGCACTAATTAAAGGGCAAAGCCAGAGACTGAAAGCCTCCTAAGCCCCCTTTCCTGCATTGTCTCCAGGTGGGGCAGGTGAGAAAAGTGATCCAGCAACCCTGGAGCCTGTTTCCAACTCAAGTCATCTCCAGCACCACCTAGGCCCGAGCTGCAGGCTGTGGAGCCAGGAGATGGGTCCAGAGTCTCTCCTAGGCTCCACCCACCTCAGATGGGCTGAGCCTATTAGATTGCAGGCCCTGTGGGCAGGGCTGTTAGAATGGTCGCCTGGCGTCAGTGGTCAGGGCCTGGACCCTGGGAGTTCTGTTGTTTGGTTACTGCTCTTTTCCCTGGTGTGTCATTCTTGTTGACCACCAGGGTTCCAAGCCACTGGAGAGCTTCCCATTGAAGTCACAGCCAGACTTGCTTTCTCCACAAGGTACAAAGCCCTGTCTTAAAGGGAGCAATTCTGCTTCCATTTTGTGATTATTGTAAAATAATGCTATTTAGTAACTGGTTATGTCAGACAACTACTTTATGCCCAGACTTGTGGAGAGGAATGATCACTGCCCTTAAGGTGCTTACAAACGTGGTCATAAAATATATGAACTAATGAGTAGGGCACAATAATAACGATAATGATAATAGATGACATCTGTAGAGCATTAACTGCATACCCGGGGCCGCAGCTTTTAACAGGATTATCTCATTTAATGCAGAATAACATCAGCACATATTATCGCAACTTTACTCCTGCAATATGTAACAGGTGGGAAGGGCCAGGGATGTAGGATCAGAAGAACTTTCATTCAAATTTAAATCTTGTCAGATACTACTTGTATGATGCTTGGAAAGAACTTGGAAGTTACTTAACGTATCTGAACCTCAGCCTCTCTAGCTGCAAAATGGGAACTATTGTAAAGCCCTAGGTAAAGAGTTGCCTGTGAGTCCTCCAGGAACTGTCTCCTTTGACACACATTCCAGTCAGCCCCACATTTCTCCTGGGGGCTC
Source organism: Piliocolobus tephrosceles (assembly GCF_002776525.5). Taxonomy (NCBI): domain Eukaryota; kingdom Metazoa; phylum Chordata; class Mammalia; order Primates; family Cercopithecidae; genus Piliocolobus; species Piliocolobus tephrosceles. Next base: position 47,497,557 of record NC_045448.1, on the reverse strand, counting down.
TGACTCTTCCAGAGAAAATTCCTGCTAGAGATGTTAGTCCCTCCCATCCTCAGACCCCATCTACACAGGTGAGCCCCGAGGGCTGAGCACCAGGACAAAGCCTTCCACCAGTATAGACAGACTCAGTGCATGTTGATGGGGAAGATTCACAGGTGGAGAAAGAGGTCAGTAGTGATTGAACCTCCTCTGTCAACCTTCCCCACCAACTCCACCAGAACAACTGTCCGCTTAGGTTCCTTCCCACCCACCTAGACTCCTCCTATCCCTTCCTCCAGACTTGCTCAATTCATGGATGAGAACCGGGCAGGATCCTTGCATAGAGTGGGAAGAGCTCCACAGATGGGGTGTCAGGATCATCGGGTAAGTAAACTTGTGTTCAGTAAAACTGGCCCTCAAATTTATTAACATGCAGCCAAATTCATTCTGAGCAAAAGTCAAAGGAGTGGGCAAAGTTGATGTGCAAGCATATTCATTCACTTAAGAGTTACTTAGGATTGCAAAACAATGGAAACAAGCTAAACGTCCAACAACAGGGGTTCATTGAGTGAAACTGTGGCTTTCTCTACTCTGCAATATTAGGTAGCCATTACCAATTCTACTACAAAATAGTATTTTCAGACCTGGGGAAATAACTATGATATATTAATAACAGGTAAAAAGCTGGCCAGAATATTAAAGAAGTCCTCCAAGAAGAGGAGGCTAGGGTCTGCTCTTTGACTGATTTATTTATTTATTTATGTATTTTTGAGATGGAGTCTCACTCTGTCACCCAGGCTGGAGTGCAATGGTGCTATCTCAACTCACTGCAACCTCTGTCTCCTGGATTCAAGCAATTCTCCTGCCTCAGCTTCCTGAGTAGCTGGGAATACAAGCACATGCCACCATGCCAGGCTAATTTTTGTATTTTTAGTAGAGATGGGGTTTCACCACATTGGCCAGGCTGGTCTCGAACTCCTGACCTCATGATCTGCCTACCTCGTCCTCTCAAAGTGCTGGGATTACAGGTGTGAGCCACCGCGCCCGGTCGCTCTTTGACTCTATCACCAAATAAATTATGGCCTGGATTTATTTGCTTGTAGAGCTATCTCTCAACCACCTATAAGAAGTTTGTGTGTTGTAAAAGGTTCCAGAAACTGAGTTCAGACTTTTCCTTCTTTCCCCCTACTTCGTTGTTTTTTTTTTGAGACAGAGTCTCACTGTGTCGCCTAGGCTGGAATACAGTGGCTCACTGTAGCCTCGACCTCCTGGGCTCAGGTGATTCTCCCACCTCAGCCACCGGAGTAGCTGGGGCTACAGGTATGTGCCACGAGGCCTGGCTAACTGTTTTGTATTTTTTGTAGAGATAGGGTTTTACCATGTTGCCCAGGCTAGTCTTGAACCCCTGGGCTCAAGAGATCCATCCACCTTGGCCTCCCAAAGTGCTGAGATTACAGGTGTGAGCCACTGCATCAGGCCTACCCTCCTACCTTTTGTTTGTGTGTTTTTTTGGTAACCACAATCCTTGATGTTTCCTAAAGTACAGTAGAAGGAGCTCATTAAAATTGCGGCATTCGGCCGGCCGCGGTGGCTCAAGCCTGTAATCCCAGCACTTTGGGAGGCCAAGACGGGCGGATCACGAGGTCAGGAGATCGAGACCATCCTGGCTAACACGGTGAAACCCCGTCTCTACTAAAAATACAAAAAAACTAGCCCGGCGAGGTGGCAGGCGCCTGTAGTCCCAGCTACTCCGGAGGCTGAGGCAGGAGAATGGCGGAAACCCGGGAGGCGGAGCTTGCCGTGAGCTGAGATCTGGCCACTGCACTCCAGCCCGGGCGGCAGAGCAAGACTCCGTCTCAAAAAAAAAAAAAAAAAAAAATTGCGACATTCTGTCTCAGGCTCAGCCATGGGTTTTGCACACTGTTCCAGTTGGACAGTGTTGGAGGAACCAACCACTGAGGAACCAACCACTGAGCTTATATTCTCCTTAATAAACACAACACACACACACTTGTGTGTTGGAGGAACCAACCACTGAGCTTATATTCTCCTTAATAAACACAACACAGTTGGAGGAACCAACCACTGAGCTTATATTCTCCTTAATAAACACAACACACACACACACACACACACCCCTTGACTCAAGTCACCACTGCACCTGGGAAGCCTTCTTTGACTCTCCTGTCTGGTCTCCTCTCTGATGCATGCTCCAGGCACCATCCACTTCCTTCTCCTTTGTTGCTTTTGTCATGGCTATTATTTTACATTTGTTTCTGCAATTATCTGATGAATGTCTTTCTGCATCTATGCTGTCTCCATCCATGATGACAGGGATTATGTCTGTTTATGCTTCCCGCTCTCTCTTTACCACTCAGCACATTCTTGCCACAGACTCTCAATAAATGTTGATGCATAAATGATGAATGACAGATGAGATGGATGGATGGATGAGCCTGCAGGATATGACAGGCAGGAGGGAGGGCAGGGATTACAACAGATACGCCTCCAAGGTAGAAGACAGCTTGGAATCAGGGTAGGCTCAATCTCTGCATAGTGGAGTAGGTGGCTGCCCGTAGTGCAATTTCAGGGTCACGGGGAAGGCCCTCCTCTACCTCCACTCCAGTGCGTGACAACCATTTTATAAAAGGAGATGAAGCCTTTTGTTCCCCAAAGTGTACAGAGCTCGGGCCTGAATCCCACACTCCTAGGGGTGCCAGAGGGGCTCACTGGCTTACATTCATAGTGCTAAGGGGTCAGTGACCCAGAGAGGCTTCCCTAAGAGCAAAGTGTGATTAGGGGGAGGGGGCAGTGTGGAGGAGGAGGGGAGAGGGAACTGGGAAGCTAGGATGGAACCCACATGGGGGAAAGGACCCAGAAAAGGCCAACCTTGACCTGCAGTGTTGTTTTGCCTCTGCTGCACACAGCCCATTTCTACTGGGAATTAACAACCTTTTTGGTAAATCTGGTTCTGCAAATATTTGACGTCTGGAAAACTTTCAACAAAGATGGCGTTCGGAAACCTGGCTCGAAGGCCCCAGGATGACAACCTAATTACATTCCTTTTAATAGCTCCTTCCCAAGTGCTCAGTCAGGGACATCTGCTCTGCCACGGTTGCACCTTCAGGGAGGAGTATTTTTAACACCGTCATGCCACAAAAGGAAACTTCTGAAGGCTGGATGAAAATGGCCTCTGCATTCCCAGAGTCTCAGGGCCCAGGTAGGGCCTCAACCTCTCCCCTACTCCTTTCAACACCGCTCCCCAAAACAGGGCCAGGCTCCCTTCACAAGCAGAGGACGTGGCTGGCTTACTAGGAAGTGGTCTTTTTTCTAATCTTTTTTTTTAAAATCTTCCTTTTTCAGTTTTCACAGAGGTAAATTCAATGTGCCAGGCCGTCTCAGTCTCGTCCAGCTTTCCATGTAAGCAGGGTATCTGAAATAACCATCCACAGCACAGCAGAGCCACTGGCGCTAGCCCCGTGCGCTCCCACTGGGCCCCCAACAGTCAGGGTGCTTTCTGCTCCTAGCTACTTCTAACTATTTACTGGAATTACTGCCACACCCCAGCTGGGCCCCCCCGCCCCGACCCTTGTTATGGCAGAGGCCCCTGGGATCAACAAGGAAAATGCAAGGAGCCGAGAGGTAATCTACTCCACATTCTCTCCCCGCTTTCTGCAGACAAGTTACCTGAGGCCTGGAAAGGCAGAGACTGTCTTAAGGAGTTAGCATCAATGCCGGGTTCACTCCCCTATTTTCAGCCAAAGAATGGGTTTGGGTGAGAGCTGCTCTGTTCATCAGTTTATCAAAAACACATCGGCAGGCCCTTGATTGAAGAGTGACCTCTTTATCTAGGAGCTTGTTCCCTTTGACAGAGGAAGACCTCTGGAGCAAGAGGGAGCACCTGACTGGCTCTGGCCCCAACTCCCATGTGCCCATCAGAAAGGAGCAGCTGAGCGGCCATGTCTGCACTGATGTGATTTTGAGGATGGCTGCCTTTCTTCACGAGAGGCTCTAGCACATGACAAGGGCACCGTGGAGTCTTTGTACTTATGCTTCCTCCAAGTCCTTCCCATACTTTTAGTGAAGACAGAAGCAGCAGCATTTCCCTTCAAGTGCCTAGGAGCAAAGAGTGAAAGCTTTACCCCGTGGAGATCTTCATTTCTTAGCCCATGGTCCGCCGCCATCGGCTAGGCGCTGTTTTTCTCACTGCACGCAGTCTTTGTGGCCTCGTCCCTTCAGCTCTGAGTTTTTGTTTGTTGTTGTTGTTGTTGTGTGTGTGTGTGTTTTGTTTTTGTTGTGAGACAGGGTCTTGCTCTGTCACCCAGGCTAGAGTGCAGTGACGTGATCTCCCCTCGCTGCAGTCTCCACCTCCTGGGCTCAAGAGATTCTCATGCCTCAGCCTCCTGAGTAGTTGAGACTACAGGTGTGCACCACGAGGCCTGGCTAATTTTTATATTTTTAGTAGAGACGGGGTTTTTTGCCTTGTTGGCCAGGCTGGTCTTGAACTCCTGGCCTCAAGTGATCCACCCACCTCGGCCTCCCAAAGTGCTGGGATTATAGGTGTGAGCCACCACACCCGGCCCGGCTTCAGTTCTGATTTGACCATCATAGACGTCCCTGGTTCCCTCAACTCTGGACTTAAGCCTCCATGGCTAACCAGCTCTCCATTCTTTGGGCCTTCCTTTATTCAAATTCTGGAGAGAGGGAATCTGATGGACTCAGTTTTCCTCTGGCTCCAGATGCCCTCCCTCTAGGGTGCCAGTGTCTGGATGCAGTGGTCTTGAGTCAGGTGGACCTTCAGGGCTAATCCTTATCCACTTTACATGATGGCAGGCCTGCTGCTTCCCTGAAAGGACTCTTGGGCTTGGTGGGCGGCCCACTGCTTGGCCTGGGCAGCACACAGGGGTGCTGTAGCTTGCAGGAAAGACCAAGGAGGCAACATGGCTGGGCAAAGGTGGGGCAAGACCTTGGTGGTCCAGCAGGGACCGTTGAAATTGGAACAATTAAATGCTCAACAAGCATTATGATGGAAAATTCTCAGGGGAGTCGGGGGCAGGACTGGGGAGGAGGGAGGTGCACCGTGCGTGCAGCAAGGCTAGTGCCCATGGTGAACTTGACTTATTCACCACCTCCACCAAAGCCATGATACAAGAATCAAATGCTGCCAGTGCTACTACTTCTAGCCAACACTTAGTCCATGCCAGATGTGATTCTATGTGCCTTCCATTTATTAACTCATTTAATCCTTTCAATTCCCCCTGAAGTAAGTACCAGTCTCATTTTATCTATGAAGACATGGAGGCTTAGAGAGATTATGTAAAGACAAGGTCACATAGCTAGTATCTGGAGGAGCTGAGATTCAAACCCAGGAAGCATGTGCTCTTTTTTTTTTTTTTTTGAGGCAGGGTCTCCCTCTGTTACCCAGGTTGGAGTGCAGTAACGCAATTATGGCTCACTGCAGCCTTGACCTCCTGGGCTCAGGTGATCCTTCCACTTCAGCCTCCCGAGTAGCTGGGACTGCAGGCACACACCACCACGTGTGGCTAATTTTTAAATATTTTTTTGTAGAGGTGGAGTTTCACCATGTCACCCAGGGAGGTCTTGAACTCCTGGCCTCAAGCGGTCCACCTACCTTGGCCTCCCAAAGTGCTGGAATTACAGGCCTGAGCCACTGCATCCGGCCGTCTTGGGCTCTTAATTGCCTTGCTATACTACCCCGCTGATAGAAGCAGGTGACCATCTCCACCAAGCTGTTTGAGGAGTGACATGCAGTCCTAACTGCCTCAGAATTTCTCCCCTCAGCTCTGTCATGCTCGTCACCTAGGGTTCAGAAATTCCTGCTCTCAGTCACTAGTACAGTGGAAGATAGGGTGACCTCTGGAGAGCGCTTTGCCCTCTCCCATTAGACTCTCAGTCCTAAGCTGCTACAAAACGAGCAGGGTGCGTATTCTCTTAGGAGGAAGGGAGTTATCAAAGGCTGGGGGTTGAAGGAAGTAACAGGTAATCTGGAGCTAACCTCGTATTGAGGCAGAGATAGAAGCCAATAATACTTAGCTTGATTTGAGAAGTCTCGGGGAAGAAACTCACCACCCCAATACCTATCATTCCACCATTGTAGTTTGAGAGCAGCACTGACCCATGTAATTTTCTGTGGTGATGAAAATATTCCATATCTATACCATCCAGTTCAGCAGCCACCAGCCACACGTGGCTAGAGAGCACTTGAAATTTGGCTGGTGTAATTGAAGAACTAAACTTCACATTTTAATGAATCCAATTTTATTTTATTTATTTATTTTTTGAGACAGAGTTTCATTCTTGTCACCCAGGCTGAAGTGCAGTGGCATGATCTCCGCTCACTGCAACCTCCATCTCCCGGGTTCAAGTGATTCTCCTGCCTTAGCCTCCTGAGTAGCTGGGATTACAGGCATGTGCCACCACACCTGGCTAATTTTGTTTTTTTTTTTTTTTGTTTTTTTTTTTTGAGACGGAGTCAAGCTCTGTCGCCCAGGCTGGAGTGCAGTGGCCGGATCTCAGCTCACTGAAAGCTCTGCCTCCCGGGTTCACGCCATTCTCCTGCCTCAGCCTCCCATTATCTGGGACTACAGGCGCCCGCCACCTCGCCCAGCTAGTTTTTTTGTATTTTTTTTTTTTTTTTTTTTTAGTAGAGACGGGGTTTCACTATGTTAGCCAAGATGGTCTCGATCTCCTGTGATCCGCCCGTCTTGGCCTCCCAAAGTGCTGGGATTACAGGCTTGAGCCACCGCGCCCGGCCTAATTTTGTATTTTTAGTAGAGACAGGATTTCTCCATGTTCAGGCTGGTCTTGAACACCCAACCTCAGATGATCCGCCCGCCTCGGCCTCCCAAAGTGCTGGGATTACATGCGTGAGCCACTGTTCCCAGCCTTATTTTATTTTATTTTATTTTTGAGATGGAATGTCGGTCTGTCGCCCAGGCTGGAGTGCAGTAGCGCGATTTCGGCTCACTGCAACTTCCACCTCCCAGGTTCAAGCGATTCTCCTGCCTCAGCCTCCTGAGTAGCTGGGATTACAGGGATGTATCACCACACCCAGCTAAGCTTTTTGTATTTTTAGTAGAGATGAGGTTTCACCTATGTTGGTCAGGCTGGTCTCAAACTCCTGACCTCAAATGATTCGTCTGCCTCAGCCTCCCAAAGTGCTGGTATTACAGGCGTGAGCCACTGTATCCGGCCATGAATCTAATTTTAAATGAAAATTGCCACATATGACCAGTGGCAATTATAATGGACAAGGCAGTTCTTGAGGCCTCCTTTAGAATATACATCCCACTGAGAGGATCATACCTTTAGCAATTATCTGACAAAACCTTAGTTCAGGTAGTGCAAGCTAGGGACAAAGCTGCCAGGCAGGTGCCTTTCATCTGGCCAGCATCAGGGCCGAGGATCTCTAAGTCTGAGTGCCCTCGGGCAGGGGAGGTGCTGTCCAGTCTCCATACCCCCTTGTTTTACTCCAGAGCTGAGTCACACATTTTGTCACCTCTGAAGGCAATCCCATAGTAAAGCCCTTCAATCATTCTCAACTGTGTTTCGTTTGCTCTTTATAGCAGCCCTGAGATGGAGATGGGATTGAAATTGTATCCATTTTATGGGTAAGAGAATGCAGGTTCTCAGAAGCCCCCAGGAAGGGCTGTTCTCCAAAGCCAGGCCTACCTTTCCTGTCTCATTTGAATAGACACTGGAAGCCAAGAACTTGCATCTGGGGCCTCCTCTGGGAACCTTGTTTTGCCCTGGCCATCAGCTCCTATTGCCTTCAGAGCGCCTTTCCCCCCGTGCTCCATTCTTGTTTTTATTCAACCATCATCTTGATTTTTTTTTTTTTTTGAGACAGAGTCTCGCTCTGTTGCCCAGGCTGGAGTGCAGTAGTGCGATCGCAGCTCACAGCAACTTCTACCTCCCGGGTTCAAGCAATTCTCCTGCTTCAGCCTCCCAAGTAGCTGAGATTATAAGAATGACCCATGACACCCAGCTAATTTTTGTATTTTTAGTAGAGACGGGGTTTCACCATGTTGACCAGGCTGGTCTCAAACTCCTGAGCTCAAGTGATCCGCCCACCTCGGCCTCCCAAAGTGCTAGGACAGGCGTGAGCCATCGCACCCGGCCTTGATTCACTTTTAATGCAACCCAGCTGCTGTCCCATGGCTTACTTCATACAGCGCATCCACTTGCCCATGCACCTGCCTGCCTGCCTGCCTGCCTGCCTGGGCTTCCAGCCTTCTGTGGTGCTGCCAAAGTGGAACCATCAGCAGATTTAACTGGGTGAAGTGGGAGGGAAAATAATCCTCCAACTCTATCACCGGCCCATCCCTGCACCCCAGCCTTCACTCCACATCAAACCTGATCCTACCAGCATCGCAGTTTTCCTTTGACTTCATGCTGCTTTTCTATCAGCTTCTGGAGTTTAACACCTGCTTGACTCATGCCGCCTTCCTGAATGACTGCCTCTGCCCCTTCAACCGCCCAGCAGGGCCCACACTCACCTTTCCTGTTTCCCTGACCATGGCAGTCCACACTGAACTCTGTCTGCCTCTCTGACTTCCCCATCACTTACTCCCCCCTTTCTTGACTTAGTGTTTATACTACTTTTTGACAGAGTAGTCGAGGAAAGAGTCCTGCCCGCAATTAGGAGGTGCAGGTTGTGTGAACTTGGGTGAGTAATAATTTGGCCTACCGGATTCTCCATTTCCAAATTTTGGGGATTTTCAGGGATTGGACCGGATCCATAATTTTTCAAACCAGTTTTTCCAGGAAGGTTCTTCAGAGGTTGTTTTGATGGGTAGAGCGTGGTGGGGAGGGGAGCCAAGTCAATAGGAGCTTTAGGTTTCCCCTATTCCTTTCCACTAGTGACCCAATTCTGAATGGACAAATGGACTAGGCTTCTAAATGCTACTGAAAGAAGAAGAGGAGAGAAAGGAAGAAAGTGATTGAAAGCCCCAGACTGCTGGGCCTGGTGGCTCATACCCACCTATTATCCCAGCACTTTGGGAAACCAAAACAGGAGGATTGCTTGAGCCCAGGAGTTCAAGGCCAGCCTGGGCAATACAGTGAGACCCCATCTCTACAGAAACATTAAAAATTAGCTGAGCATGGTGGCACAAGCCTGTCATCCTGGCTACTTGGGAGGCTGAGGTGGGAGGATTGCTTGAGGCTGTGAGGTCAAAGCTGCAGTGAGCAGTGATCGTGCCACTGCATTTCAGTCTGCATGACAGAACAAGACCCTGTCTCAAAAAAAAAAAAAAAAAAAGAAAAGAAAAAAGAAAACCCCAGATTATTCATAATTAGATGATCCAAAAAGACTCTTGCAGCTCTAATGTGGCAGAGTCCAAGTCTTTTTCCCCCAGGTGGGCTGTAGGCATCTTGAGGGCAGGACCCACACCTCAGACAGGGCTGTGTGCAGACTACACAATGGGAGCCCAATGTCTGTGGAATGAAAAAAGGACCGATGAACCCTCTCTTGTTCTCATCTGTGATGTTGCAGTATATCTCCCCTCACCAGCCAGACTGACAGGCCTGGTTCTTGCCCTTTTTGGCGTTTCGCCAGAGCTCCTGGCACAGAGCCTGCAGTCTGTCCACAAACTCTAATTAGGTGACCTGGTCAGGTGGGGGTGAAGGAAGGACCTCTGGAAGACACAGTCTGTGAACTATAAAGCAGTGACTTTAAAGTACAATAAAACAGACTGGGCGTGGTGGCTCATGCCTGTAATCCCAGCACTTTGGGAGGCTGAGGTGAGCAGATCACCTGGGGTCGGGAGTTTGAGACCAGCCTGACCAACATGGAGAAACCCCGTCTCTACTAAAAATACAAAATTAGCTGGACATGGTGGCACATGCCTGTAATCCTAGCTACTTGGGAGATTGAGGCAGGCGAATCACTTGAACCCTGGAGGTAGAGGTTGTGGTGAGCCGAGATCGTGCCATTGCACTCTAGCCTGGGCAACAAGAGTGAAACTCTGTCTCAAAAAATAAGATAAAATAAAATTAATTAATTAATTAATTAATTAAATAATTAAAGTACAATAAAACAATGTCAAAGCCCTGGGTGTGAGTCCCACCTCCTCTACCACTTTCACCATCTCCAACAAGTGCCTTAAGTCCCTCTGAACCTCAGGTTTCTCAGCTAGATAATAATGCTTATGGTTTGATTAGTATTTTGAACACAGACTTTCTATCTAGACCCCTAGGCTGGGTGGGTCGGGTCATAAGGAATTCCCCTCTCGCCCTGAAACCTTGCACTCTCCCTGATATGGGAGGCTGAGAAATATATTAATTGCTTCTTCATAGTCCGCTAGGCCCAAGATGAAACTACAGCTGAAAGATTCATGGTTGAGAAGTGAGAAGCAATCACTTGCTAATAAAACCCACACAGTAAGATGAGCCTTATAAAAACCACCGCAGAGTGACAGAGGCCAGAAGAGCTGCTTGGGAAGGGAGGGGACAGGACAGGGTGTTTCACTGAGGGAAGCTGTGGGCCAGCCTGCTGGGACCTGCTCAAAGGACACAGAAGAAAGTCATGGGGTTGCTGTGGCCTCAGAAATGGCATTTCATCTCCCAGGACCTGTGTCTACAGATTGTGGCTGGTGGGCCAGGCACAGGGCCTTCCTGGGGGATAAAACAACGAGGTCAGAGGGGTTTCCCCCAGCATCACACCTCTCCTTTCAGTGATCTCTCCCCTCCTTCCCATCTTCTTCAGATGCCCAAAGCCTCTGGAACAAGAAAGAAGGAGAATGTCAGGGACTAGCAAGGAGTTCATTGGAGCACCTCTCCCACTCACCTCCAGAACCTCTCTTAGAGGGGGCCGCATCTCCAGGGGATTCTGGAGAGAGGAATTCCCAAGCCAGAGGCTGTGTGTGACCCACAGATGCGTGTGGGGTTTGGTCATGGTAACTTCAACAGAATTTTGTGAAAATATAGTTTAACTGATGGGATTTTTAAAAGCCAGATTTTAATTACAATGTAGATTTCTGGCTTCTTTTGGAAAATGGAAGAACCAAAAGGGCTTGTCTCACATTCAAGACCAGTTTAACATGGTGAAACCCCATCTCTACTAAAAACACAAAAATTAGCCAGGCATCATGGCACACACCTGTAATCCCAGCTACTTGGGAGGCTGGGGCAGGAGAATCACTTGAACCCGGGAGGCAGAGGTTGCAGTGAGCTGAGATTGTGCCACTGTACTCCAGCCTAGGCAACAGAGCGAGACTCCGTCTCAAAAAA
>NC_045448.1:47477039-47486228 GCF_002776525.5 Piliocolobus tephrosceles | reverse complement strand
GCAACAGAGCGAAACCCCGTCTCAAAAAAAAAAAAAAAAAAAAAAAAAATTATGCAGTGAGATTTACTGGAGATCAGAGCTTCTTGATCAGACTTCCTTGATCCTACTTCTGGATCTCTGGGTCTGACCTTGTCTCTTGGGCTCTAGAGACCCCTGGCCTAGGCCCCTCTTCCTAGCTAGCGACACTAGCTTGCAACACTAGCTCATATACTCCTGGAGTAGAGCTGGGGATGGGAGAGCCCTGGGATAGGGCGAGCAGAAATGCCACTTCCACACAGCAGGGCTTCACATATGTCTCCTTCAAGTGGTCCTAGCTCTGACCACAGCCCCTAGGGATGGTCCTGCCAAGCAGCTTGGCTTGTTAGCAGCTATAATAGACAATAAACTGTGTGAGAGCCTTTAATAGCTTTGGATCCCCAACCTGCCTGGTAGAAATAGGTTTCTCAGAGTCCTGTGCCAAACTGAGTTCCCAGCAGGCTGGTGGGGATAAAGGACTTTCCAGAACTTTCACCCAATCCAATTTAAATGAGCAAGGATTTACTTAGCCTCTCTTGAGTGCCAGTACTGTTTTCGGATACCAGGATAGGAGACTCCTTGCTGTCCTCCTATTCCAATCCTTTTTTGTATCCTGATAGCAGCTGAGTTTTCTCAAAGCCAGCAAGGTATTGTGCTTAGGGGCTTTGGAGTAAGACACACTTGGGTTCAAATTCCTCTACTGCTGGCTAATTGCTTCACACATCACTGAGCTACAGTTTCTTCATCTGTAAACCATGAACTTCACAGGGCAGAATGTGAGCACTAAATGAGACTGTGTGTGAGCTTAGACAGTTTAAGACCCTTCTGGGGTTCATCGCCTGGAAGGCTGTGATTTGTCAATAGCAGCAATCAAACCAATAAGCAAATAAAACCAGAAAGCCTCCTCTGTCCCCATGAGAACATCCCTTTGCTCAGTCATCTCCCATACTTTCCTACTACTCATGCAACAAAAGCTTGCCTTTTTCACTTAGTATTCAAGGCCTTCCACATAAAGCCACATTTCAAGGGCTCAATAGCCACATATGGTTTATGGTTACATTATTATTATTATTATTATTATTATTATTATTATTATTATTATTAGACAGAGTCTCACTCTGTTGCCCAGGCTGGAGTGCAGTGGAGCTATCTTGGCTCATTGCAACCTCCATCTCCTGGGTTCAAAGCAATTCTCCTGCCTCAGCCTCCCAAGTAGCTGGGGTTACAGGCACCCGCCACCACACCTGTCTAATTTTTAGTATTTTTAGTAGAGAAGGGGTTTCACCATGTTGGCTGGTCTTAAACTCCTGACCTCAGGTGATCCACCCATCTCGGCCTCCCAAAGTGCTGGGATTACAGGCATGAGCCGCCATGCCCTGCCATGGTTACCATATTGTACAACACAGAATAGCACATTCCCATCACTGCAGAAAGTCTATTGGATGGCTCTACTGTAGGTGATATTACAGCTCACTCACCTAAGCCCCTTTCTTTGGAGCAGGCTTCAATAGGAGTGTGGCATAAGGATGGTCAGCATGAGTGGTCACCATCAGGCCAAGGAAAGAAGTCAACAGTGCTCAGGGAAATGAGGTCAGACCACAAGGGTAGCCATAACCACTCCCCACCACCACCCTAACACCACCACCAGAAAGTAACCCTTTATTCCTTTTTCCCATTTTGGCCTTGGCTTCCCTAGGGGTGACCCTGGAGGATAAGGAGAGTAGGCAGCAGTAGAAAGTAAAAGTAGGCACTTGGACTTGGTGGGCCTCCTTAATTTACTGCCTGTGACCTTTCTGTCATCTGTTTAATTATACCTATGTCTCCAGTTGCTGAGACGAGTAAACACTTAATAGTTGGCCCCTGCTGCACACCTAGGGAGAGTTTATCAAATGATAGGCCCTTTCCCTACCTTTAAATAAGCCACATACATAAAAACCTGTCTCTGTCAAAGGGGTGTGTATGTGTTTTGATACAGAAAAAAAGAAAAAAAAGAATAAAAAAGTTAGCAGACTTCCTTACAAGAGCACACTACCTTTATTTGTTTTTTGTTTTGATTTGTTTTGTTTGAGATGGAGTTTTGCTCTTTGTTGCCCAGGCTGGAGTGCAGTGGCTCGATCTCGGCTCACTGCAACCTCTACCCCCCCGTTCAAGCGATTCTTCTGTCTCAGCCTCCTACTCAGGAGGGACTACCGGCGCTCACCACCATGCCCAGCGAATTTCTGTATTTTCAGTAGAGATAGGGTTTCACCATGTTGGCCAGGCTGGTCTCGAACTCCTGACCTCCTGATCCGCCCACCTCAGCCTCCCAAAGTGCTGGAATTACAGAGGTGAGCCACCGTGCCTGGCTGCATGTTACCTTTAAGAAGCATGCTGCAAGGCCGGGCACGGTGGCTCAAGCCTGTAATCCCAGCACTTTGGGAGGCTGAGACGGGTGGATCACGAGGTCAGGTGATCGAGACCATCCTGGCTAACATGGTGAAACCCCGTCTCTACTAAAAAATACAAAGAACTAGCTGGGCGAGGTGGTGGGCACCTGTAGTCCCAGCTACTCCGGAGGCTGAGGCAGGAGAATGGTGTAAACCCGGGAGGCGGAGCTTGCAGTGAGCTGAGATCCGGCCACTGCACTCCAGCCTGGGCGACAGAGCGAGACTCCGTCTCAAAAAAAAAAAAAAAAAAAAAAAAAGAAGCATGCTGCTACCAGGCGCAGTGGCTCACGCCTATAATTCCAACATTTTGGGAGGCGGAAGTGGGAAGATCACTTGAGCCCAGGAGTTCAAGACCAGCCTGGGTAAGATGGCAGGACTCCTATTAAAAAACTTTAAAAATTATAAAAAAGTACACTCCTGTTTCACTCCCAAAAAGTTGAGGAAAGATGGATAAATGGTTGATTATGAGTTCACAGTTTTTTTTTTTTTTTTTTTTTTTAAGGATGAGGTCTTGGTATGTTACCCAGGCTGGACTTGAACTCCTGAGCTCAAACAATCCTCCTGCCTCAGCCTCCCAAGTAGCTGGAACTACAGGTGCACACCACTCCATCCAGCAATTAGTTGAGAATTTCTGAAACTCAGCTATAGTAACATGAAGGTTTATCATTTTAGTCTCTCTGCAAATGCTTGAACTTTATCTTAATTTCCTTAGAGCCCCTTTCCTTGGAGTCAGTTTCTTTTTTTTTTTGAGACGGAGTCTCGCTCTGTCATCCGGGCTGGAGTGCAGTGGCCGGATCTCAGCTCACTGCAAGCTCCGCCTCCCGGGTTTATGCCATTCTCCTGCCTCAGCCTCCCTAGTAGCTGGGACTACAGGCGCCAGTCACCTCCCCCGGCTAGCTTTATGTATTTTTTAGTAGAGACGGGGTTTCATCGTGTTAGCCAGGATGGTCTCAAACTCCTGACCTCGTGATCCGCCCGTCTCGGCCTCCCAAAGTGCTGGGATTACAGGCTTGAGCCACCGCGCCCAGCCTGGAGTCAGTTTCAATAGGAGTGTGGCATAAGGATGGTCAGCATGAGTGGGCACCATCAGGCCAAGGAAAGGGGTCAACAGTGCTCAGGGAACTGAGGTCAGACCACAAGGGTAGCCATCCACAACTTCCCCCATCCTAGTACCACCACCAGTAAAAGAAAAAGATAAAGATGGATACAGCAGCTCACACCTGTAATCCCACCACTTTGGGAGGCTGAAGGGGGAGGATTGCTTGAGCCCAGCAATTTGGGATCAGCCTGGACAACATAGTGAGACCCTAATTTCCACAAAAAATTAAAAAGTTAGCGGGGCGTGGTGGTGTCTGCCTGTTGTCCCAGCTACTCAGGGGGCTGAGGTGGGAGGATTGCTTGAGCCTGGGAGTTTGAGGCTGCAGTGAGTCATGATCGCACCACTGCACTCCAGCCTGGATGACAGACTGAGATCCTATCTCATAACAAAAACAACAAAAAAGAAAAAGCTAAAAAATTAAGCACATACTCCCACTAAGACCTAATGTACCCAAGCAAACCACTGGCCCCCAGACTTCTAAGGACGTCTCTTTCTGTATTATGAAGGGCACATGTTTCTGATGATGGGTGGGAGGGCACTGAGTGTGGGGAGGGGCAGAGGGTGACTGTTCACTCTGGATGTTTCCATCCTGGTATCTGTTTATTTTACAGGGAACTTGAGCCTGTGGCCTCTCAGGTGTCATGTCTGATTTCTGACAAAGGAATCAGGCTGAGCCCTGGTGTCCAGGTGTCCTGGCCCCCAGCCAGGCTTTCCAGTCACTTCTAGGTCTCAACCCCAGCTGGGCTGGGCTGAGAGCCTTGGTGTCCTGGGGTGAAGAGCCTTCGGCCCCTCCTGGCTCTCTATCCTATAGCTGCTCAGCCTGCACCTTCCTTTCTCACGGCTGGAGCTGCCCCGTTCCCATCCTCCTGCAGCCTGCTAGTACATCACCTCTGAGGGCCACTTCACGTCTCTAGGCCTTACTTTCTTTTTGAAGAGACAGGGTCTCACTATGTTTCCCAGCCTGGTCTTGAACACTTGGTCTCAAGCAGTCCTTCTGCCTCAGCCTCCCAAAGTGTTGGGATTACAGATGTGAGCGACCATACCCACCTATCCTAGGCCTTTCTTCTCAACACCAGGAAGCAGCTGGACAATGCTTGGGGAAATCACTCCTCTGGGGCCCTTTGCTGTACCCTATTTTGCCCTAATTGTTTCAGGGGCCAGTCTTGCCTCTCTGGCTATCATACCAGTCCCAGGGGGCCAAAACTCCATTATGTCCTTGTTTATTTCTCACAGCACCTAGCATAAGGCTGAGTACACACAGAAGGAAAATAAATGAATGAATGAATGAACCAATGAATTAGTTAATGAATGAATGAATAGGTCTGACAGGCAGTTAGCCCCATTTTTTTCTACCTACCACCCTGCACACTCACCAGGGGCTGTGAGCCAATGTCAGGACTGTGAGGGATGATCTCTCATCTGAAATTAACTAGACCAGTGACTCCAAGCATCAGTCAGCCACAGTGACGCTGTCATTCTGTCTGTCTGTCTGTCCATGCCAGGGGAGTGGTGGGAGACTATATGTGAATGCTTTCACTGAGAAGGGTGGTGGGTACTCACATCTCTGGAGAGTGATATTGAAAGAAAACTGGAAGAAAAAGAGACAGGAAAGTGGGGGTGGAGTAGAAACAAGAGAGGTAGGGGTGAGGAGGCACAGGGAAGAGGATGGGAGCGAGGGAGAAAGGGACACAAAGAGAGAGTGATTCTTGCCTTGCACATCTCCAGTCCTCTGACGTGGCTGTGCCAGTATCCCCAGCACTAATTGCTTCAATTAATAATACGGCTCTATAAAATTTCAGCAGCCGAGAGCAAGTGCAAGGAAAGATGACATAATGCATTAATAATGCAGGCAGGCTATCGGGTTGGGCTCCTGGGGAGCTCCATTAAGGAGCGGCTGCTGCAGTCCTAACGCCAGCTAACGCTCCAGCAGGGCAGTATGTGTCCTTGAGCCTCTGCAGACCATGGGCTGTGGAGCTGCAGGGGCAGAGGTGGCACCAGTGGGTGGGAGGCTGGGGAAGGCTTTAACCTTCTCATAAACTCCAGAAAGCATTCCTTCCGTTCTTTGATCTGGACAATTGATGTTTTCTCAATCTTACGTAAGTGCTGTGCAGTTTCAAGATTGCTGCCCTACATCCCTCTGACTGCTCCTTCCCAGATGCAGCTCACATTAGCGGACCCTCTGGCTAGTCTCTCTGATTATTGTTGCTATTGTTGTTTTTAAAAATCTCCAATCCATTCTTTCTCTATATGTACATCTTCATCTTTCTGTCTCTGTCTGTCCCTGGATTAAGAGCTCTTAAGGAGGCAGTCCTCTCTTTCAGGACAAAGATTCTGTATCTAAAACATGTTGAGCTGGTTTCTCTCAAGTCAGCATCACCCTCACCAAAAGGCCCCCTTAAATGTCTGCTCATGCACACAGTCTATCCCCAAACAGTATGTAGGCCTGGAGCTGAGTGTGGAGTCTGGAGCAAAGGGGTCAGCAGCAGGCATCCCGGATCCTGAAGCTGGAAACCACTAAGTGATTTTGTACTGATGCAAAGCCAGTTCCTTTCCCATTTCCTGCAGAAACTAGGCCTGGATCATCCCAAACAAATCCCCTAATTCAGGGCTTCTCATTCCACAGTCTAAGGAGATGCTTCAGAGTGTTCCAGAAACCCTGGAAATGACATACGACAATCTTTGTACATATGTGCATTTCTCTGACAAGAGGGTGCACAACATCTTCTGATCTCTAATGAGTCTGTGATGGCCCCAAGGATGTGGAAGTATAACTCTAGTCTTCTTGAGCAGGTAGGCACTTAGACAAAACCTTAGATGACTGAGGCATTAGATGGACCCTTCATCTCTGCATCTGTGGCTCTATATTTTATCCATGGTCTTCCTGTTTCTCACACGGATTTCCTCAAAGTTTATGTCAAAAGAGGTCAAGGGCTAGAAATAAAGAAGACAAGAAGAGGCCCAACATTCACCAAAGACTCAAGTTAAAATGAAAACTGGGGCCGTGCAGTGGCTCACGCCTATAATCTCAGCACGTTGGGAGGCCTAGGTGGGAGAATTGCTTACGCCTAGGAATTCAGGACCAGCTTGGGCAACATGATGAGACCTTGTCTCTACAGAAAAATTTAAACATTAGGCCGGGCGCGGTGGCTCATGCCTGTAATCCCAGCACTTTGGGAGACCGAGGCGGGTGGATCACCTGCAGGAGTTCAAGACAAGCCTGACCAACGTGGTGAAACCTCTTCTCTATTAAAAACACAAAAAATTAGCCAGGCACCTGTAATCCCAGCTACTTGGGAGGCTGAGGCAGGAGAATCACTTGAACCCAGGAGGCAGAGGTTGCAGTGAGCCAAGATTGAGCCATTGCACTCCAGCCTGGGCAACAAGAACAAAACTCCATCTCAAAAGAAAAATATTAAAAATTAGCTGAGCATGGTGGCTGGCATACGTCTGTGGTCCCAGCTACCCTGGAGGCCGAGGTGTGAGGATTGCTTAAGTACGGGAGGTTGAAGCTGCAGTGAGCTGTGGTGGTGCTACTGCACTCCAGTGTGGGTGACAGAGTGAGACCCTGTCTCAAAACAAGCAAACAAACAAAAAAACAAAAAACAAACAAACAAACAAAAAAAAATCCCAGAGCAAAGGAAAACTCATGCTTCAAGTCTTGGCATCCAAGCACAGCCTGGTGCCTCTGTTTCACAGTATAAATGAAGTTTGTGTTGGCAATTCAATGTGTTCTCTAGAACAGCCTTCCTTTCCAAAGAAGGACAATTAAAACATGTGTTGGGTACCTTCAGTGTGCAAGTTTCTGTCCCAAACAGTCTGATGTGATCCTGAGCACATTCCAAGGAGACCAGACCCTCCAGTTCTACTTCATTGAGGAGCAACCTGACATTTCCAAAGGTTAAGAAACTTGAGTAGCAAAGCCAAGATGTGAATCCAGGCCTTTTTGCCACCAAAGTCCATCTCTTTCCATTACCCAACATTGCCTGCATTTAAACAGTAGCTCTTAGAGAGAATTTTTTTTGGGGAGCCACCCTGTCTAATCCCCACCTCCAGGGTCCTATTTCTCATTGCCTGTTCTTCTCCACCTGTCCAAGTCCTACCCTTATTTTGAGACTTAACTTAAGTTCTACTTCATTCCTCAAGACTTTTCTAGACAATTTCAGCACAGAGCGATCTCTCAGTCTGAGATGAATGATGTGAGTAGATGTTAGGTATACAAAGGGGAGGGCTGCAGTGGACACCTGATTTTCACCCGACATCTAGTTTCCCATTTATTATTGTCTAACAGATCCTGATTTCTGATTCCTTTGTAGCTGAGTGGGCACTGACCCCATCCCAGTTCTAGGAGTGGATGAAGCTTGGTCTAAACCAGTTGCAGAAATGTTAACGTCCTCACTAGTGGTCAGGCTGGGGATGGTTTTATAACCAAATTCTGGCCAGTGGGAAGAGACCATCTTTCCTTCTTGAGTGGGATGGTTCCACGTCTAGAACTGCTGTGGACTTCCTGCCACTCAGCTTGGGGGTGAAGCCCCCATGAGGATGGCGGAGCAGCAGGGAAAGGAGTCGTTGAGCTGCCGTATCAAACACCCTGGCCTGCCCTTCCTCTGAACTCTGCTGTGAGACCTGATATACTTCCTTACAGCTAATTCCCAGGTTGAGTTCAGGGTTTTTTGTTGCTTGCTGACAAAAACATCACAGCTGCTACTACACTCCCTGCTTTAACACACAGTGTTTGCACTGTTCTCCTTGACACTTACCACTTTGTCATCTCTATTTATATTGTTGCTGTGTTGTTAAATAACTTTTTCTATGTTCATATCTTGTCTATGAAGTTGACATCAACTCTTCCAACCCATAGGAATGTTTTCTGAATTCTCATAGAGCTCCCAAATAGCCGTCAAATCTGTCATCCCTTCATTCCAGAAATATTTATTGAGCTCTACTATGTGTAGGAACTGGGGATATGCAGTGGGGAAGGCAGCCATGATCCTATAGCTACGGAGTTGAGAGTCCTCATGAGGAACTCAGATGTTAATCAAATGACCTCAGGAATAAGTCTAGAATGATGACTGGGGAGAGTTATGAATCAAAGTACCCAGAGCTATCCTAAGGCACACTAGGAAGATCTGCCCTGACCTGGGGGTCAGGGAAAGTATCCCAGAGAAACTGAGATCTGAAGGATGTGTGAGAGTGAACTGGGTGAAAAAAAAACAGGGAAAAATGCATTCTAGGCAGCAAGAAGAGTATGTCGTCTCCTCTTCATCCCAGCAGCCACTGCCCCCATCACTTTTGACCAGATCCTTCTTGTTGCTTTCTAACTGACCGCCCTGCTTGCAGTTTCATTCCTCTCAGGTCCATCCTCCTCCCAGCCATAAGACTTATCTATGAAATCCCTTCTGTGGTCCCCAGCCTCTACTAAGAGAAGGTCAATTTTCTCTCTCTTTTCTCTCTTTCTTTCTCTTCCTTCCTTCCTTTCTCTCTCTCTCTCTTTCTTTCTTTCTTTCTCTTTCTTCTTTCTCTCTCTCTCTCTTTCTTTCTTTCTCTCTCTTTCTCCTCCCTCCCTTCCTCCCTCCCTTCCTTCCTTCCTTCCTTCCTTCCTTCCTTCCTTCCTTCCTTCCTTCCTTCCTTCCTTCCTTCCTTCCTTCCTCT
>NC_045448.1:47464224-47476939 GCF_002776525.5 Piliocolobus tephrosceles | reverse complement strand
CTTCCTTCCTTCCTTCCTCTTTCTTTCTCTTCTTTTTTGACACAGGATCTCACTCTGTCTCCCAGGCTGGAGTGCAGTGGCACAATCTCGGTTCATTACAACCTCCGCCTCCCGGGTTCGAACGATTCTCCCACTTCAGCCTCCTGAGTAGCTGGGATTACAGGTGCATGTCTCCATTCCTGGCTGTTTTTTGTATTTTTAGTAGAGATGGGGCTTTGCCATGTTGGTCAGGCTGGTCTCAAACTCCTGGCCTCAAGTGATCCACCTGCCTTGGCCTCCCAAAGTGCTGGGATTAGAGGCGTGAGCCACCATGCCCAGCCAAGGTCAATTCTCTTAACAAGGCTCTTCATGATCCCATCTCTAGTCACCTCTCTAACCTTATTTTCTGCCGCTCCCTGCCGCTGAGAACTCCCTACCTGTGATTCTCAACCACGCTAGGCCATCAGATCTTTTCATAGTATCCTCTCTGCCTAAAACATCCTTCCAGGCATATTTGGCATGGCTGCCCTGATGCAGCGCAGGCGTCACATTGCCTGGATTGGCCTCAGTGGTCCTTCTCTGTGCTGCCGCTGCACCTTGTACATATCCAAATTGTCTGTTCGTGGGTGTCTCCCCAATTAGAACTGAGCATTTCCAGTGTAGGGACCATGTCTCCCATATCTTTGTACCCCTTAGAACTTAGCACAGCCTGGCACACAGTATGCCCTCAGGAACCTCATTCATTAAACTGTATTTCAGCACGTACTGTCTTGCCACATAATCTGGCACTGCTCATGTTCCATTTGACTGTATTGCATTTCATTGGCTCTTTCACGTGTGCTACCATTGACTGCACAGGTAGATCTTAAGTTCCTGGAGACCAAACGGCATCTTATATTTCTCAGTAGTCCTCAGAGGATTGAGCATTTGTACCTAAATAAGCATGCAACTAGTGCTAAATTAATAAAGATTTGAGGCTGGGCTCAGTGGCTCATGCCTATAATCCCCGCACTTTGGGAGGCTGAGGCGGGTGGAAGACTTGAGGTCAGGAGTTTCAGACCAGCCTGGCCAATACGGTGAAACACCGTGTCTACTAAAAATAATAATAAAAAAAATTTTGCTGGGTGTGGGGATGCGTGCCTGTAATCTCATGTACTCGGGAGGCTGAGGCAGGAGAATCGCTTGAACCCGGGAAGGGGAGGTTGCAGTGAGCCGAGATGGTGCCACTGCACTCTAGCCTGGGTGACAGAGTAAGACTCCATCTAAAAAAAAAAATTAATAAAGATTTGAAAGCATACATGAATGGATGGAGTTAAATAAATAGTTAAACATATTCCTTCTACCTCTCTAGTAGGGAAATTACAAATGAGTCCTCTTGCTGCCAAGATTCTTGCAGGCAGGCCTCAGGAGGAAAGGCATCCTAGAAAAGTGAATATCCACAGGGAGAGGGGGTCACTGAGCCACCCTCTTCCCTCCCCAAGCAGTGCGCTGACACCTTTGCTGCTCAAGCTGCCTTCATCCTCCTGGATTGGATGGATCCTGAGGCATCCTGAGGGTTCCTAGAACGTGTGGTCCTGAACTTTTAGAAGGAGCCCACCGTTCCCTCCTCCCCGATTGCACTGCTCAGCAGCTAAGTAACCCTTGTGGATTACGGCTCAGGAGCTCCGGCCCTTCTCTTCTCCTGCCGTGATGGCCTCCTCGGCCCAGGAGACCAGATGTGCTCCTGCTAGTCGTCTGGAAGTGCTCTCTCCTGTCGATCCAGGCTCCCGGAAGGTCTGGAGAGAGGCAGAAGTCTGGAGAGATAATGCAGGCTGCTTATTCACTTCTGGGGTCTAAACTCTGGAAACACTGAGCAGGCTTGGGCCTGAGGTAGTCCAGATGACAACCAGCAAAATGTGCTGAGGGTTTGCTGAGTGGGCTGAGTTACAGCCCAGACCCTGGGAGGCAGGCAGGGAGGAGGAGCTGAGGAAGGGAGAGGGGAGTCCTCTGTGAGGTGTCCCCCTTAAAAATTCATCACCTAGGCCCGTTTGCAGATGGGATGAGGTCTTGCCTGCTGCAGGAAGCAGAGAGAAGTCCTGGCAGAGGCTGCTCAAGTGCCTGGACTGGCACCTGGTCTTGCCTGGACTTGGATGCTGACCCCTCAGCCAATCCCAAGTGTGACTGGGCTCTTCCTTTCTGTTTTTGAGTTTCAAAGTGTTGCAGAAGGACAGGATAACTTGGTCTGGTGCAAAATGAAAATGTGGGGTCCCCTTTTACAAAATTATTAAGAATTTACTATATTTTTTTACTTTTGTTTTAGTATTTCAGTTTTTTTTTTTTTTTTTAAGTATTGCTTTTTATTTTTCTTATTTTCCAGAAACTGCTAAACAGGAGAGTATTAAACCAAGTGCAGGGCTCATCTAAGCTGGAGCTCACCCACCCATGAAGCTGGACCTGCAGAGGGGTTACATGAGAAAAGCATGAGTGGGAGGCTCTCACCTGTAATCCCAGCACTTTGGAAGGCTTAGGCAGGTTTATCACTTGAGGCCAGGAGTTCCAGACCAGCCTAGGCAACATGGTGAAACCTTCTCTTCTAAAAATACATAAATTAGCTGGGCATGGTGGAACACGACTTGTATAGTCCCAGCTACTTGGGAGGCTGAAGCATGAGAATCGCTTGAACCCAGGAGGCAGAGGTTGCAGTGAGCCAAGATCGTTCCACTGCATTCCAGCCTGGGTGACAGAGCAAGACTCTGTCTCAAAAAAAAAAGAGAGAGGGGCTATAATTCGGAGAACCTGGGGCAAGGCAGGTTTTCCTCAGCACCAGCACCTTCTCAAGTTAGCCCCTAACCACATGCCTTAATAAAATGCAGAAACTATCTTTGTAGGGGAGAAAAAGTTACCTTTCCGTCACCTATCACAAGGCTCATTGCTGCTGCTCCTATAACAAAAAACAGGTTAACGAGAGAAAAGGACCACAGATGTATTTAACCAAAGTTGTTTTGTGTGTTTGTTTGTTTTTTGAGATGTTGTCTCATTCTGTTGCCAGGCTGGAGTACAGTGGCGTGATCTCAGCTCACTGCAACCTCCGCCTCCCTGGTTCAAGCAACTCTCCTGCCTCAGCCTCCTGAGTAGCGGGGATTACAGGCGCCCACCACCTTACCCAGCTCATTTTTGTATTTTCATTAGAGATGGGGTTTCACCGTGTTGGCTAGACTGGTCTTGAACTCCTGACCTCAGGTGATCTGCCCACCTCAGCCTCCAAAGTGCTGGGAATACAGACGAGATTGACTTCCTCTGTGTGGTATGGAATGAGAATGAGCGAGGCCCCAGGACCTAGAGTCTAGGTTGGCAGTCAAGGCAAGGACACCCCAAGGTGGCTATTTGTCCCAGTGCCTTTTGATTTAAGTTAAGGCGTGTAGGCAGCTGTCTTTAAAAATGTAACTCACCGATAACCAAGGAAGAGATAACACATTCCCTGCTTAGCAGATGAGATTCTACAGTCTCTTTGCCAAATAAGCCTTGAAGGCAGGTAATTCAGAGTCAATATAGAGTGTTAAAAAGTATTTGGACAGCAAGACTTTATTTAAATGAAAAAACATATTCTAATCTGAAGAGAAAAACTCAATTTTGTAAAAGCTGAAGGGTGGCAGAATATGCCACCTCAAAATATGCCCCTTTGGCATAAGGGTTATTTTAAGCCAAAGGCAAATGAAAACAGCAGGTACTGGAAGGGCACTCTGATCATGCCTTTTTCTTTCTGAAACCTAGAACAAAGCCCCATATGGAAGATGTCCTCTTTATAGCAGGAGGAAAGCAACATTCTTTTTTTTAAAAAAAAGTTTAAACAAGAAATAGAGATGAGGGTCTCCCTATCATCAGAGGAGGCTGGTCTCCAACTCCTGGCCTCAAGAGATCCGCCCACGTCGCCCTCCCAGAGTGCTAGGATTACAGGCATGAGACACCACACCAGCCAGAAAGCAACAGTCTTATCACCAGGAACAGGGAGAGGAGGCTGAGAGGGATCTGTACAAACTGATGTTGGAAACCAACCTTCCTCTTCCTGGTCACTCCTTACGATCATCTTTCCCAGCCCAAGCCCCCTTGCCTTGTCACATTTCCATCATTTACTTTGTGAAACTCTTTGTCCGACTCAGTATATGAGTGTTTGACTCTAAACTGCTTCTTTGGGTCTTCATTTCCTTATAAGGGCTCCCATCTCATGTAAAACTTATTTAAATAAATATGTTTCCTTTCCTCCTATTAATCTGTTATATGTTGATTTAATTCTTAGGCCCCATTGAAAACCCTAGGAGAGTAGAGGTAAAAAATTTGCCTCATGGCCGGGCGCGGTGGCTCAAGCCTGTAATCCCAGCACTTTGGGAGGCCGAGACGGGCGGATCACGAGGTCGGGAGATCGAGACCATCCTGGCTAACACGGTGAAACCCCGTCTCTACTAAAAAACAGAAAAAACTAGCCGGGCGAGGTGGCTGGCGCCTGTAGTCCCAGCTACTTGGGAGGCTGAGGCAGGAGAATGGCATAAACCCGGGAGGCGGAGCTTGCAGTGAGCTGAGAACCGGCCACTGCACTCCAGCCCGGGCGACAGAGCGAGACTCCGTCTCAAAAAAAAAAAAAAAAAAAAAATTTGCCTCACATACAAGGTAAAACAATTTTCCCTAAACTAATCTATTAATTTGGTATGGTCTCAGCCAAATATCAACAGGATTATCTTTGTTTTGAACTTGGCAGAGATGGTATTAAGATTGATTTGGTACTGGGAGCTGTGGCTTGCGCCTGTAATCCCAGCACTTTGGAAGGCCGAGGCAGTTGGATCATTTGAGCCCAGGAATTTAAGACCAACTTGGGCAATACAGTGAAACCCCATTTCTACAAAAAGTAAAAAATTAGCCAAGTGTGGTTGCACGTCCCACACACTGGGACCTGTAGTACCAGCTACTCAGGAGGCTAAGGTCGGAGGATCACCTGAGCCTGGGAGGTTGAGGCTGCAGTGAGCCGTGATCTAACCTGGGTGCCAGGGCAAGAACCCGTCTCAAGAGAAACAACAAACAAAAAAAATGTATTTGGAAAAATAGACATGGAAGGAGGATCAGGGAAATTTAAAAATAAATAAATATTAAATGATAGAACCTTGGCTATTAAAGCATATTTTAAAGGGCACATAAAGGGGCTCCTGGGACCCTAGGTGGGCCTCAATTCACAGGGGACTTTGGGAGTTACTGTAAAACTCTGTTCCTGCAAGGTTTAAGACTCACTAAAAAAATCATACCAGTTCCTGTTGCCAGTCCTTTCCCATCACCCTGAAGGCTGGGGAGCCACGAGGCTATACTTCCCCCATGCTCACCCACGCTATTTCCATCAGTATGAGCTGAGCAGAAGGTCTTAAACAGGAAGGCAACGGGGAGCTTATATACACATGTTGGGTTGGCCAGGCCCTAGCATGGGATTTCTTCTTTCTATTGGTTATTGCTCGGATCCTTGTACTTTGTCTTCCTCCAGTGTCTCCATGCAAAATTCAAAGCATTAATTTAGGCTGGGCGTGGTGGATCACACCTGTAACCCCAGCACTTTGGGAGGCTGAGGCAGGTGGATTACCTGAGGTTAGGAGTTTGAGACCAGCCTGGCCAAGATGGTAAAACCCCGTCTCTACTAAAAATACAAAAAAATTAGCTGGGCGTGATGGTGGCCACCTGTAATCCCAGCTACTCAGGAGGCGGAGGTTGCAGTGAGCTGAGATCACACCATTGCACTCCAGCTTGGGCAACAGGAGTGAAACTCCATCTTAAAAAAAAAAAAAAAGCATTAATTTAAAGGACAGAGAACCATTAGGGTCAAAATTTGCTTTAGAAGGAAGTTTAATTGGTGGAAACTGGGTGTGAAGTTTCTCTGGGTGTTGGTGGTGGATTGGCCTACTTCATCCCTCTCTCCAGTCCCTCTCATTTCACAGATAACTGAGAGTGGGGCTATCTCCAGAAAGCAGTGGAGATCCAGCCATATGGATATTCTTATTCCTTCCCACGGCCTTCCCAGCAGCCCTGGACTGCATTCCCAGAAGGGGCACCTGTCTTACTTGCTTATCTATCAATTTGCTTTGGGAAAAATGGTTTGCAATTGAGTGTTTGAAGCAAAATCCCACAACAGCAGTTTTTCCCCTTTGCAGAAACCACTCTTTATTTTGGCAAACACTGGGTACTGAAGGCAATTTGTCTAAACTGGAAGCAGAGATGTTGTTGGGCCTGAGGTGGATTTCTAATCTTTCCCTGCCTCTGACTAAGGACCAGTGGCTCTTGTCCTGGATGAAGTTATCACAGAGGTCTGGAAGAGAAAGAGCAAATGTGCACATGGCATCAGCCCTGCCCCCAGGAGGAGCTGGAGTCGGGTCCTGTGTGTTGACACTCAATGGCTGAGACTTACATCAGCCATTACTGCAGACAGAGTCGCTTCTTGTTTTAACACTGTGGCAGGAACCAAAGCGCAGGTTCATGCAGCTCAAAGGCAGCAGGGGCTGGAGTTCAGGGCTCATCTGGTTTTTAATGGGGCCCCAGAACAGGTCTGCAGCCCTGGCTTCCTGGGAGCTTGAGAGCTGGGAGCCCTCCACCCAGCACCACACCCCTCCTCCCCGCGCCCTCGCCTGCTGCATTGCACCACTGATTTAGTGAAGACATCATCCTCACCCCCTTCCGAGAGCTGCTCGCTGCTTTGCTCTGACAATTACACTAGCTGCTGCAGAGAAGTGCTCATCCCCACCGACATATGGCTTTTTAAAGTGATAAATTGCATTAGCAAATTTCTTATTAGCTCTGCTGTCAGGAAGGATCTTCTGCCACGTTAGCTTGCTGAGGCTGATGCATAACTTCCTGACCGTTAATTACCATGCCAAGGGCTAAAGGGACCCAGGAGCTGGTAGGTGGATGAGTGGAGGGCCTGTTCTCTCTTCCCCTTTCCATGGGAGGTCAGGAAAGCTTGGCTCAGCGGATCTTAGACTGTCTTTGGTCTGGTTCTGCAGTGAGCTCTATACTTTAGGCTCCTGATCTCCGTGGGCAGGGCACAGGATACCCAGATACCACTTGGGCTGCTTGGGATTGGGTTCTCCCTCAGGGCCTTCAGGACTTGGCAGCTTGAATCTGCACAGCATCTCTTTTGGAGCTGGATGTTTAATACAAACCCTGGGCTGGGTCCCAGAAAGGTGCTCTAGCCTCTCCTTGGGGGGTTCAAGGCCAGTGATCCTCCTCATTCCTCCTCCTCCCATGCCAGACAGCTGAAGAGCCTCCTCCCCGAAGGTGACATCATGTCTCCTGCTTAGGTCTTTTCTTGGTGGCTCGCCAAGGAACTGCATATTCAGGAGATGTTCAATCCCAGCTTCCATGGAGTCAGGCTCTCCTCTTATACAAGAAATTGCATAAAACTCAAACTCACTGGGGAGCAAAAATGAAAAGAGAAACATTTCAATTTCTTGTTTTACCTACCACCCAAAATGAGTAATCATTTTGAGGGTCTCTGACTTCTTTGAGAATCAGACAAAAAAACTGATCCTCATCCCCAGTAAAAATGCACGTACAAACTTGTGCATTCAGCTTCAGAGTCTTTCCAGTCTCTCTGCAGCCCATTTATGAATCCACGTTTGATAGGTGCCCTTTCCAACACCCTCCCACTGCCCCCCCACCCTAACCCCCACCTCGAGTGGGGGAACTGATCCCTGGGAACTGACCATATCAGCAGCCTCCTGCCACAATAAGTGAGTTAGCCTGAAGCAGCAGAACCAGCTCCCCAGGGCAACCCAGGGCACAGTTTGGGTGAAGTCCACTAGATGCAATTGCATTATTTCTTGGGTTACATCAGACATGGTGAGACAGAAATGTGCTCAGCGTGGCAATGACTTTGTGGCCAGGTCTACATTAACTACTCATTCTGAGAAACCAGTTCTTGTGGCTGGGAGGCTCCTGTAGTAGCATTTTCTTGTCCTGGTGTGCTCCTGCTGAGAAGGGAGGTGAGGGAGGAGGAGGAGGAGACTGCAGCAGAAAAAGAAAAGATTCTGAAATGGGTGCGGGGGAGGGTATGTGTGTGTGGAGAAAGGCAGGGAGAGGGGGTGGGGACAAGAACTGAATTCTTCATTATTCAGCCTAAGGATGCTTTAGATGGAATCTGAAAAATTTGTGAGGATGAATTTGCACTCTTTAAAACACGTGGCCTCAAGTTCTGTCTCATCTTGAGCTTTGGCTAGGAGTGATGCTCTGTTCTGTGAAATCAGAAAAACACTCTCCTTTCTTGTCACTTCTAGGCTAGGGTATAAGAAATGCCCAAAGGAGGATGGAAAAGTGGAAGGAGGTTCTCTAAGTGAATGAGGTGGCTACAAAGTTATTCGCTATCGCCCCAAATTGTTTCCATGACTTCCTGGCGGGAGCAAGAGAGAACTACTGCAATAAGACCAGGCCCAGCAAGGGTTTTTTTGTAGGGATGGAAGGCGCTAACCAGCCCAACACAAATTGCCTCCTTCTCTGAACTTCGGGAGCATGTGTTGCCTTTGGCTCAGGTCCCAGCGCAGCCTCTGGACTACAGCCCAACCAGGGCCCGTCCTCATCAGCCCCCTCTCCCTCCTACCTCCAGGTTGGTGCAGTCATGAAGCTGGGCTCTTGCTGCAATGCTAGCCTAGCATCTGCCACGTTTCCCAAGTCTCCTTCCAGGACTGACCTGCTTGCCATCCCCTGCAGACTTTAGCCCATTTGCTCCAGTCTTGATATTTGGCTCTTTTTTTTCTTCTTTTTTTTAATACAGACAAGGTCTTGTTTTGTTGCCCGTGCTGGTCTCGAACTCCCGGGCTCAAGCAATTCTCTTGTGCCCGCCTCCCAACGTACTGGGATTATAGGCGTGAGCCACTGTTTCCGGCCCCAGGTCATTTTTGAGGAGGCCAGTACTTGGATTTTCTAGGTCTATACCTCGGCCCTCTTTGTTTCTCCAGCTCCCATGGTCCAGAGGCTAGGGCATGAGAAACCACCTTGCCAGCACCTGACCTACTCCTATTTCATTCTCAGGACAAACAGCAATCTAACCACTGATGGGGAAAACAGCAGAGATGTTAAAAGGGTTCAAGATTCTGTGACTCAGAAAGAGATGACTTGCACTGACTTACTTTTTCTGAGGACTCATCAGGCCAGGGTTTAGCTATATCTTCTCCCTGCCCATGGAGGAATGTCCTAGAGATGGCCCTGCAGCAGAGGGGTTGGTTCAGAGAAAGAGGGACCCTGTTCGCTGCCAAGAGGATGAAATTCTGCTTTGGCTCATGGGTAAAGAGAAAGGAATCTGTCCCTAAAAATGTTCTCCAAACTTCTGCCATCTGTCCTGTGTGGCCCTGGCATTTCCTCCTTGCCAGCTCTGGGACCTGGGACTACTCCCTCTGGCTGTCCCATGCTGTGCCTCTCACTGCTTATTCCCTCTGGAATCAGCTCAGGCTTTGTCTGATATTAAGGGCTCTTTGCCTGGCTGTTGGGGAAGAGCAGCCTCTGTGGCCCAGGAATGTCATCGCATGGAACATTGTTCTCTAAGAACTTAACTTACTTTCAGGAAAGGGTTTGAAATGGGAGAAATTGACTATCTCCCCCAACTCCCTGTCCTGAGACACCTATATCCTTACCAATTGTAGCTCCATGGAGAGGAGAGGAAACAAGAATTCACAGAAGTAAATGACCATCATAACCCGCAAAAACACACCCAAGGCCTAATTCCAAAGCCCTTCTCTGCTTGCTGTATCAGGCTTCCTCCAGCAGTGCTGAGTCCTCTCTCAGGGGGGCTATCCTTCTCACCCCTGGGGATATTGTTCAGAAGCACATACGTGCCTGATGCAGTTGGGGCTTCCTCTTTGAGGAAAAAGGATTAAGTTGGTATGGGAGGGAGCAGAAAGCTCTTTGAGTTCCAATACTCCAGCCCCAGCCCCAAAAGGACCCTACCCTGCTGTTCCCAGGGTGATCACCCCAATATGACCATTTCTGCCTAGATGGGAGGCTGGAGAACTATCTCTTCTGTAAAACAAGAATTCTGAAAATGCCCAGATACCAAGTTCCCCGAGTATTTCTCCCAAACCCCAGGAAAGAAAACTGTGGTGCCCACCTCAGCCTCCCAAAGTGCTAGGATTACAGGCATGAGCCACTGTGCCTGGCCTTGAGCTGAGTATTGAACAATAAAATTCCAACTTCACCTTGGCCTGTAAGTCTTCCTATCCTCCTTCACGCCCTCCCCAGCCCATTCTACTCTGAACATACTCAATCTCATGTTTCTCCAACCCACTCAACTGGTTCCTGCCTCAGGTCTTTGCAAATACCTGTGCCTCCTTCTAAAATGCCCTTCCTCATATCTGTTCCTGTCTGGCCCATCACCTTTCAGGTCCCAGCTCAAATGTCATCTCTTCCAAGAGGGCTTTCCCATTTGTCCCTACTCATGCAGCTTCCCCTCCCCCATCACTCTCTGTCCCATTGCTGTGTTTTTGTTTTGTCAGAGCACCTATGATTACTGGAAACTATCTTTTATTTATGTATTTGCTTACTAGATGACTGTGTCCCTCCACTGTTCCCTCCTCCATTGCTCCATGAGATGAGACCCTTGTCCTGTTCATTGCTGTTTCCCCAGTGCCCAGAAAGATACCTGGCTCACAGTAAAGGTGTGTAGTCTATATTTGTTGATATGATGGGTCATTATTACGATCTGGAGGCCAGAGCCAGAGACCCCACTGGGGTGGAAGAGGGAAAGAGGACACTTGGCCCCACCCTTTTCACTATCCTTCAGAGGCCTCCCAAAGCTAAGTGGATAAAGTCCAAATGTGTCATCCTGACATGCAAAGCCCCAGTCTATCCACCTTCCTAGGTTTATTTCCTGCCAGCCCCCTTTGGTCCTCCATTGAATGTGCCAGCCTCTCCAAACTGCTAAATGGTCCTCATGGTTCAAAGTTCTTTCACATGTATTCTTTGCAAATGTTCCTGCTGGAAAGCCATTAGTTTATGCAATTAGCAGTTATGGTGTCTCCTTTTGGAGTGACTGTGAGGATTAAAGGTTGTAGTACAGAATAAGCTCCTAGCACAGTGTCTAGCCAGAAGTCAGTCCTTGCTGCGTGTTGGTTAGCAGCCCTCCCTTCCTCTCTGCAGGGACTGCATCAGCACAGGGGGCGCCTCCTCTGTGGAGCTTAGACCTAGCATTGAGAGACCTGTTAGGGGGTCCGTTTCCCTAAGCTGTCTCCCTGGGCAGAGACATCTGTATCTCCTTTGTGCTCACCATGATGGCTGACATATAGTAGGTATGAAATGTGTGTCCACTGAAAAACTGGAACCGAGGTGGGTCTGGGGCCTGTGAAGCAATGGGGTCTGGCTGGGGTGGGGGGCTTGTTCATCTCCTCAGACCCAGAACACGTATGGCTGCTGACCTCATTGAGAAAAAAAGGTCAGTGTCTGCACCCTCCTGTGGCCAAGAAACCAGGAATGGGGAGGCAGCCTCTCTTCTGCAGCCTAATCAGCCATCTGGGTACACCCAGCCATGAAATTAGAGTCTACATCCTAAGCACCACGGCCATATCCAATTTTCCATCAATGAAATATTTAGCCGCTCTACAGCCCCAGTCTGTTCTGTGTCTGGAAGGGAGGGGCTCCTCCCTCTCCTCGCTGCAGATGCCACCTCTCATTTCCCTGACCAGGCCTTTTGCTACCCTACTTCTGTGCCTTTACCTATACGATGTGTGTCCCACTCCCTCAAATCAGGAATGCCTTCCTCCTCCTTGCTGACTGTCCAACTCCCCTTCCCCAAGGCCCATCTCCTCCGTGAAACCTTTGCTAGAAGTGATTTTTCCTTCCCTAGACCTCTGACCTCACCTGAACAACAAACTCACACATCACAGTCCCGGCTGGGTGGAATTAATTCTTAACTGGACCCATTGTCATTCAAAGGGGATGAAGACCTTTCACTCAAAATGATGGTAGAGTGCTGCTGTGGATTTTCCCTATGTAGACTGGGGTGGGGCTGGGGTGCTTAGTAGAAAGTAGGAACGGGAACTTCCAATGAAAATGCTTGAGGGGACTTTCAGGGACCTCTGCCGGTCCTGAGCCCCTAAAACAAGGACCTTGACCAAGGACCATTCTCCAGTCTTGCCCCTACTCCAGACCAAAGACCCTGAAGGAGCAGGGCAGGACAGAGGAATGTTTGGGGTCAACTATGCAGTATTGTCCAGCCACAATGTGTTGCCTCCCAGATGCACAGTGACTGTTGTTCAATATGGTGAGTTTGGGTATGTTGTGAGGTTGCCAAGTAACACAAAGCAATGAGCTGAGGGCAGCACACAGGCTGATTTCTGGGAAGAAAGGGCATCAGCATGGGGCCCTTTGGCCAACTCTGTCTAATCAGAGAAGTAGCGCCTTGCTTCATGCTTCTTGAAGTTAGGTGTAAATAAGATACGATATTGGATGTAAATAAGATCAAGTCTGGCTGGGCGCAGTGGCTCGTGCCTGCAATCCCAGCACATTGGGAGGCCAAGGTGGGTGGATCACTTCAAATCAGGAGTTCGAGACCAGCCTGGTCAACACGGTGAAACCCTGTCTCTATCAAAAATGTGAAAAATTAGCCGGGTATGATGGCATGTGCCTGTAATCCCAGCTACTTGGGAGGCTGAAGCAGGAGAATCTCTGGAACCTGGAAGGCGGAGGTTGCAGTGAGCTGAGATCATGCCACTGCACTCCAGCCTAAGTGACAGAGCTAGAGTCCATATAA
>NC_045448.1:47366032-47464124 GCF_002776525.5 Piliocolobus tephrosceles | reverse complement strand
AAAAAAAAAAAAAAAAAAAAAAAAAAAAAGATCAAGTCTAATTTTTATACACATTATTCAAATGATTTTGACCAAATGGTTCATACAAGGCAACACTGTCTGGCCCATCAGCAGCAGGGTGGTGTTGTGTAGACAACGGGCATGGGACCTGGATTTGGAGTTAGGCAGATGGGGCTTTGCATCTGGGCTCTGCTAGTTACTCAGCTGAGTTGACCACAGGCCAGACCTTGACCTTCCTATACATCAGTGTATACATGCATGTTGAGTATGTGAGCATGGGTATGTATAACGTGTTTAGCTCTATAAACACAGCACTTGCATTTTTCGAATATTCTTTATGTGCTAAGCACTGTGGCAGGCATTTTATTTTCATTACCCTCTTTTGGTCTTCATAACAACTCTGGGAGGAAGACATTATTATCCCCATTTTGCAGTTGAGCAAACAGAAGTTTAATAGAGAGGTTAAGTAACTTGTCATAAGACACATTTATTAATGGGTAGATTTATGATTCAATGTCAGGCTCCAAAGCACAGTGAGATCTTGCATTCCTGTGTAGTGGGAATAAAATATTTCCCTCCGGGGTGTCTGATGAGTAAATGAGGTAATCTGTATGAAAGAGTCTTGTAAACTGTAAAGCACTATTTTCCAAAGGCGAAGCCTCAGTTCTTGCCCTCAAGGACTTTATAATTTGACTATATTGATTAATAAGAGTTGCATAGTGCTTAGTTAAATGTAACCAGGTGTCAAAATGTAAGTGTGCACCTTAGCCTAGTGATCCAATGTAGCATCGCCACTAACAGGACACACAGACCTGGTGCACCGCCTGGTACAATGGGATGCCACGGGAAGGCACAGCCTCACCTTCACAGCATGTTCATGTCCAAATGTATTTGACCTGAATCGAATCAGACAAATACAGATTGTGAGACATTTTACAAGACAACTTATACCTAGGCTCTTCAAAAACGGCAATGTCATGAAAAACAAGCAACCAACAAAGGCAGGGGGATTGTTCTAGATTAGAGGAAACTAAAGAAACATGGTTTAAAATCTTCGTTGTATACCAGATTTTTTTTTCTTAAAGTCATATCCCAGTGACTCAGGAGGCTGAGGCTTTCAAGAGGAGTTCGAGACCAACCTGGCAACACAGTGAGATTCCATCTCTAGAATAATTTTTGAATTAGCCAGATATGACAGTGTGTGCCTTTATCGCAGCTACTCGGGAGACTGAGCTGGGAGGATAGCCTGAGGCTGGGAGTGTGAGGCCGCAGTGAGCTGTGATAGTGCCACTGCTCTTCAGACTGGACAACAGAGTGAGCCCCTGTCTCTAAAAATAAATAAGGAAGCCATAAAGGACATTTTGGGAGAATTGGGGACATCTAAATATATTTATTACATTAGCTAATATTACTGTATGAGTGTCAAATTTATTGGATGGGATGAAATTGTGGTTATAAGAGAAATTATAACAGGAATGCCCTTGTTCTTTTTTTTTTTTTTTTGAGACAGGATCTCCCTCTGTCATCCAGGCTGGAGTGCAGCAATGTAATTATAGCTCACTGCAATCTCCACCTCCTGGGCTCAAGCAATCCTCCCCACTCAGCCTCTCCAGTAGCTGGCACTACAGGCAAGTGCCACCAAGCTCAGCTAATTAAAAAAAATTTTTTTAGTAGAGATGAGGTCTCACTATGGTGTCCAAGCTGGTCTCAAACTTCTGGCCACAAGTGTTCCTCCCACCTCAGCCTCCCAAAGTGCTGGGATTACAGGTGTGGGCCACCACAACTGGCCTGTCCTCGTTCTTAAGTGTCATGAAATCTTTGACTTTCAAATGCTTTGGTAAATGCATATATATGTA
This sequence comes from Piliocolobus tephrosceles, assembly GCF_002776525.5. Classification (NCBI taxonomy): domain Eukaryota; kingdom Metazoa; phylum Chordata; class Mammalia; order Primates; family Cercopithecidae; genus Piliocolobus; species Piliocolobus tephrosceles. The sequence goes on along the minus strand of NC_045448.1, from coordinate 47,462,268 downwards.
TATGTGAATATATTTTTATATTCACATATTATATATTTTTATATTCACATATACATATATACATATATATGGAGAGAGAGAGAAAGAAAGAAAGCAAACGGCAAAATGTCAACCCTTGGTGAATTTAGATGAAGGATTTACTGGTTTTCCACTATTATCCTTTTAACTTTTTTCTAGGTTTAAAAATTTCCAATAAAAATGGAGAAGTTTAACAGAGTTTAACAGAGAGAGCAAGTAACTTACCACAAAACACATTTATTAAAGGGCACATCTGGGATGCAACGTCTGTGTCAGTGCTAAGGGGCAATGGCTATTATTTAAAAATGGCTATTTAAACCTTCCTGTAGGTTTAAAGGAACCTAGAGCTGGCCAAGCGTGGTGGCTAATGCCTGTAATCCCAACACTTTGGGAGGCTGAGCTGGGCAGATCACTTGAAGTTAAGAGTTTGAAACCAGCCTGGCCAACATGGTAAAACCCCGTCTTTACTAAAAATACAAAAATGAGCCTGGCATGGTGGTGCATGCCTGTAATCCCAGCTACTCGGGAGGCTAAGGCAGGAGAATCACTTGAACCTGGGTGGCGGAGGTTGCAGTGAGCCAAGATCACACCACTGCGCTCCATCCTAGATAACAGAGCAAGACTCCATCTCAAAAATAAAATAAAATAAAAAATAAAGGAACCTACAGCTGAACACTTTTATCATATAAAAAAAATCTTCACCAAACTTACTTGTTTGCCACACTTTTAATAAGTAGGAAAATGCAACAGAGGCCCCACGTGGTCCCAGGGTATGAGGCACTTTCTCGACTCTTCTAAAGGAATGACTCTAATAGTTTTTCATCAGGGCTGCTTTCCCTTTGGCTACAGCATAGTCAAAATAATTCCTGCCCAGTCTCTGGGTTCTTAGGAGACAAAGCTTAACATCCTTGCCAAGAGTGGTGAAACCTCTGTGGCCCTGGAGTTTCCATGGTGCAAACAAAGTCCTGGCTGTACCCACAGGCCACACCAGCTGCATGGGAGGGACAAAGATGCAAGACCTAGCAAACGCATGGGGGCCACCATCAGTCATCTAGAGTGCTTGTTTAAAATGTCCCATCCCTATGAAGGCTGAGTTCTGGGAACCTTCTTTTTGTTTTCTGAGACAGGGTCTTGCTCTGTTGCCCAGACTGGAGTACAATGGCACGATCTCGACTCACTGCAACCTCTGCCTCCTGAGTTCAAGTGATTCTCCTGCCTCAGCTTCCCAAGTAGCTGGGATTACAGGCAGCCGCCACCACACTTGGTTAATCTTTTTTGTATTTATATTTATATTTATTTATTCATTTTTTTGAGATGGAGTCTCAAGACTCAAAAAAAGTCTCACTCTATTGCCCAGGGTGGAGTATAGTGGCACTCTCTCAGCTCACTGCAACCTCTGCCTCACAGGTTCAAGCGATTCTCATGCCTCAGCCTGCCAAGTAGCTGGGATTTATAGGCGTGTGCCACCATGTTTGGCTAATTTTTGTGTTTTTAGTAGACATGGGGTTTCATCATGTTGGTCAGGCTGGTCTTGAACTCCTGACCTCAAGTGGTCTGCCCACCTTGGCCTCCCAAAGTGCTGGGATTGGCCGGGCACACTGGCTCACACCTGTAATCCTAGTACTGTGGGAGGCCAAGGAGGGTGGATTACCTGAGGTCGGGAGTTTGAGACCAGCCTGACCAACATGGAGAAACCCCATCTGTACTACAAATACAAAATTAGCCAGGCATGGTGGCACATGCCTGTAATCCCAGCTACTTGGGAGGCTGAGGCAGGAGAATCGCTTGAACCTGGGAGGCAGAGGTTGCAGTGAGCCGAGATCATGCCACTGCACTCCAACCTGGGTGACAAGAGTGAAACTCTGTCTCAAAAAAAAAAAAAAAAAAAAAACCAAAGTACTGGGATTACAGGTGTGAGCCACTGCTCCCAGTTGGGAACCTTCATTTTAACCAGCATTCCTCTGCAGCACACTAAAGTTTTGGAACCAACAGTCTAGACTAAAATCCTAATTCCTAAACCTAGCATTCAAGGTCTTGCAAAGTTTGGCTTTCCTTACTTCTCAACAAGTACCTTCCCCTCCAACCAGGCTGAAGGTTCCTTGATGTGCCTTCCAGCCTGTGTCTGCTCAGGCCTGCCCTTCACTGGCATCTTTCCTATCTCTCCTTAATCCATGTGATGCCAACTCAGCTTCACAACCTAATTCAAGTCCCACCTGCTCCCAGCAGCCTTTCTGATCACCCCAGCCTCCCTCCCAGGGGTTCCTTCCTTCTCTGATTTCACTCAACATTAAATTGGTGGCACTCAGTTTAATCTTTACGATATACTGTTCATTGTGGTTTTTCACTTGCTTTGATTGAGTTAATGGCATCCTCCTGCAACCTGTGACATTCTCTAGGGCAGGAATCACATGCTTCTCTCTTGCACCCTCCTTAATACCAAGGGCAATATTAAAGTCCCAGGTAGATCCTGAGAACCAATTTGCTAATAACTGAATAGAGGAACAGATGGGAGACAAATCGAGTAAAAAAGGGCAGGGGGGAAGGAGAAGAAGAAGATTGGCCATGGCTGTGTGTGCAGGGCATGGGATATTTTGGTTGAGGCTGGGACCCTAGGCTCAGTGGATGGGTGGAGTTTGGGTGACCTCCCCACCACCATAATTATTTGCATTTGGGGCTTGGCTGCTTTAGGGTCTCTGCCCCCACATAACAATTTGCATCCATAAATTTACATAGAAGTGAAGGAGCTTCCTGAGAGAAGAGACAGGCCTCTGTCGCCTCTCCATATTCCTCCCTTAGCATTCAAAGTCGTGTATGGTGAACATGGGGATAGAGGTGCAGGCGGTAGAGCAGGACGTAGGGTCATATGGCTGCACCCCGGAAGGATGAAGCTTAAGGGAGGATGGGAATGTCTGGACTCCTTCCTGAGGCTCTCAGTGACTTTAGTCCCACAACTCCATGGTGGCCTATCTACCCCAGATCCTCCCTCCACAGACATCTGCCCACCTAGGCTTGAAGCAGTTGAGACCAGCAAGAAGGGCTGTGTGGAGAGGGGACGCCATGGATATTTTCTCATAATTGTAAATGGGACATCCCTTGTAGGCTCAGGAAGATGAAGCTGCCACATTCATGCTGTTCTCAGATCCCTTAATGCAGTTCCCTCTGCCTGGAGTGTCCTCTCCTCTGTCGGCTGCCTGGTAAATTTTTGGGGATGGCCTGGCTGGACTCCTCAAGGCAGACTAAATTCTGCTTCCTGTTCTCATAGTCCTGCTTGGAGGCCTCTGTGAACAGTTCAGACTCCGCAGTAAAATGGGAACCATGACCACTCTCAGGGTGGTAAAGAGAAAACAAGATAATACAAGGCAAGACAAAGGGCTCGGAATTGCTTCTTTACTCCTATCTCCCCCATTTCACTGATAAGACTGGTGATTCTGGGTGGGAGCTGCTGCTGGGTGGCAGCACCCCGAGCAGAGGAGGCTCCCAGCCCTTGGGATGCTTCTTGGCCATGAGCTGCCTGTCCTCGCTCAAAGGAAGTACCCAACCTTAACGTCCACAGGAGAAAACCCAAGGCAGCAGATGGAAGAAGAGCTACAAAGATAGCAGTCATTGGAGGAACAAGGAAAGGTCAGTGACCTGTGAATTATAAGCACAGTCTGGACACAAAGAGCCAGAAACCACAGTGGGCTCCTAATGGAGGAAAAGTGAAAGAAAAATCAATGGTGTGGGGAAGCTTCCTCTCCCGTCTTTCAAATGGCTGCAGGAGGAGGAGGGGGAGGAAGAGCTCTGAGCTGGGAATATATTAGCTGCCTGATCTCGATCCTGTTACCAAGGGAGTGGAGTCCTGGTCCCCGGAGGCCTCTCAGGAGATGGTAGATAATTACATATGGGTCTCTGGTTTGGTACAGCTCTGTCTCAAGGCAAGGGATGGAATATATGACCCCTTCAAGCTTCTCTTATCTGTACCGGAGCAGATTACCACGAGACAAAGAGAATTCAAGAGGCTGTCACATAATTATTTGTGTTGTATGCTTCCTTAAGCTTTTGAGAAATCTCAGAACAAAATCTTCAGTGCTCAAGACCAGAATGAATTTGGTGATTTCACAACCCACCCCCTCCCATCTTTTATTTAAAATAATTTTAAAAACTCCAATCTCCTGAAATCCTTAAGATAGAAGACGCTTTAGAGTCAACAAGAATAGATCTTTTGCTTTCATTGGAAATGTCTGCATTTCTCTCTGGTTAAAGGAGGGTGGGCTATATTGGAATATTAATGAGGAACATTTAGATGAGTCTCTTAATTTGAAAAGAATACGAGAATTAATGCTTGAGTTTAATTGGAGCCTGAATCATCACAGATAGATTTTTACCCTCTTCTCCTTAATCAATTTCACCCTAATTAATTCTTCTGTGGCTAAGTCTTGTTAGATAGTCTGATGATTATTTCCACAATCAAGAGACTGTATATTCATGCATTTTTAATAAGGAACGACTGCATCCTTTTTCATAAGTGATCCTGCTGGTTGGCGGCTGCAGCCGCTAAAATAATTATAGAGCAGATTACTTACTTTTAAAGCATTGTTTGCTGTCATATTCATCCTAGGTGACAATTTGGAAGAGCTCCGGAGGCTGTTGTAATCGTGCAGAGGAGCTGGGTATTTAATGTAGCAATTTTCAAAGTCAAGTGCTGTTTATTCATAGGTCATTGCCTTTTTTTTTTTTCCTAAATAAACACAGGGGTAAGTTGGTCTTGCTGATTGATGAAATCGTGTACTAAAGACTGGAAGGCCATTCTAATCATATGCTTAGTTTAAAACCTTGACTCTTGGAAGGACCTACTTCTGAAGGCTGACTGGCACCTTCTGCCTCCATCTGTGACTGGCTCATATACGGTTGTACATGTCTGATTATTACTTATATAGTGGGGTGCTCTCACATCAGACTCTGAAACCCTTGCAAGCTTGAAGGCTTGAAGCAAGGCACACAGCAATTCCAAAGCTTCAGCTGTTTATTGTTTAGCAAGAGGAAGCAGGAAAATCCACCTAAGGGAAAAGACTGCTTTTTGTTTTGGGAAAAACAGTGGACTTTTTCATTATGCAGAGGAAAGCCGCAGAGCTGATTCTGGAATGGACAGGTTGAGACAAGAGGAAATAAATGGCTATGTAAGCTAATATAAATGACTGTCATGTGGTTAGTGGCAGACAGAGCTACCCCAGCCACCCAGGAAGAGGGGAGACTTCCTCTTATCTGGGAAAAACAGAAAGTTGGGACCTGGACTCCAGATAGGAGAGATCTAGCTGAAGGCCTTCCTCTCTGTGGGAGTTAAGTGAGCTCTGCCATCAGACGGCAGGCCTGACAGGCCTGGAGGGAAAAGGCAAGCAGGGCACCCCGGGCCATGGGCCAGTGGACTCCAGGAGAGTTCATAGGCAACCTCCAACTTAACTGTTTTTTTTTTTTTTTTCCCTGTAATTATAACTCTTTTGCCAGCCCCAGTAACTTCAGCCTTGAAGGTGTTAACCTTACAATCTTGGGAAAATAAGAGATCCTGTATCTATGCTTGGAACAGAGTATGAAGAAAGGGAGTGTGATCTTCCCTGAGCCCACCACCCACCATCACCACCCAAAGCCTGCTCAAGAAAGCATTGTGGTCCTGGAGCCCATGTGAGGGGCCAAACATTGACCTTGGGAAGGAGGATACTCATGGGATCCATACAGAGGCAGAGGCTCAGGCTAAAGCCCAGCTCAGGTGGACAGGTGCGGAAGTGGACTGAGACAAACTTCCTTCCCCATCTTCTGGAGAGAGACCTTCAAAAGGAGAGACTACAACTTGCAAAGCACACAGGCATGGGTTATTGGCTAGCAGCCATCTGGGCCGCCCTTAATAGACATTGCAGTTGGCCAGAGACTCAGAGGTTATCCTGTCCCCCGCCCCCTCCTTGCTCTCCACACCAGCTGTTCAGGGAAAGAGCCCAACTGTAGCAACTGCCAGCTCATTTCCCAGGAACGCCACCTCCAGCTGCTCTGCAGAACCCAGGGCCGGTAACTAGTGGCCTCATTGAACCCTAGGTCACTACGCTGACCCTTACCGCAGATGAGGAAACTGAAAATTTCTGGTGCCGGTTACTCTCTATAGTGAAATGGGTAAAAAGCAGCATCCTTAAGACCACTGAAGGAGTTGCAAAGATTGTAAGGGCAAGACCTGAGCAAGTGTTTGGCCATACAGTAAATATGTGGCAAGCTGCCTGGGTGTCCAGAGCCAGCCCCCCAGCCCCTGTTTCACTGATAGGAAACCTAGGCCCGGAGAGGTAACTGTTCAAGGTCTATTGATCAGTGACAAGTTCAGACCTTATGTCCCACGTTCCACAACTCCCAATCCAATACTCTTTCTGGATAGCCTCTCCCTTGGCTCAATTTCTGTTTAGCTAGAGAAAAAGGACATCCTGCCAGCTTGCCATGTATTTACTGTGTGGCCAAACATTTGTTCAGATCGTGGCCTTCCAATCTCCTCAATTCCTTCAATAGTCTTCAAAACATCTCTTTGGAGCATTTTATTATACATAGCAACTGCACTAGAATTTTTTAGCTTCCTCATCTGTAACATGGAGATAATAATACCAGTTATAGCACTGAAATAATTCATGTAAAGAACTTAGAACAGTATGTTCTTTCAAGCATATAGTAAGTGCTTGATAAATATTTCCTCAAAAAAGGGGGTATGTGAACCCAAATCACTGTCATCACTTATGAAAGGCTCAAACAAAAGGTAATGCACAAAGGAGGCTGGAATCCAATGGCAGTCGAATCAGAGTGGGGTGTTCCTTGGGGGAGGCATTTTGATCTCTAATATTGTATCAGTCAGTAAGTGGTCCCAGAAGCTAGGAGAGGAGCAGCAAGACTCTTATAGCCTTTGGGTCACCTGCCCGACCAAACCTTGATGCATGATCCAGCCCCGAGGCTGGGATACTACAGGAGATGGGGAGAGCAGCTGGGTGATTCACTTATAAATTCATATAAACCGCCCTCCATGGGCTGTTCTGGACTGACTTATCACGTTTAGTTCTGCAGCTTCTGTCCTGGGTTTTGTGGCTGAGGAGTCTCAGTCAGCCTGGAGGACCCCAGGAAGGTCAAGGTATAGTACTGGTGGGAGGAGAACCTCCATTTCCTCAGAATACCAGGAAACTCTTGGACTACATGTAGGAACCAATTTCATTTTTTTCCTTTATTCTTTGTCCTCCTTTCCTTCATTTTCTCCATTCCCCTAATATTTTTAAGTCCCTCACCCACATTCTGACCACAGCAGTTACTATAAAAAATAAAATCTGACTAAAGGGAAGGGGATGGTTGATGAAGGCATCTCCATGGGCTGCTGTTCTATATGTGTAAGACTTATCTCCCTTAGTAGAGGGGAAGTCCTTAGAACAGAGGCTATATTTTGCATTCCACAGGGGATCTGTTACCTCAGTTTGTTCATGGAAAGTAGTAAGTACTTATGGAGCAAAGTTAAATGTTCTAGTATAGAATTTTATTTTAGGGAGAAGTCCTGCATGCCAATGTGACACTATTCCTTTTTGGACAGATGGGGAAATTTAGGTTTCCAGTAATTTAGAGGACTGGTACACACTCATTATCAGGGTTGGCCTGCCAGTCCTTTGCGTACTCCAGGGCCCTTATCTCCTAAGCTGCCTGTAAAACATGCCTAAAACATGTTTACTTTTTTAACTTTTTAAAACAGGGTCCCCCTCTGTTGCCCAGGCTGGAGTGCAGTGGCACCACCATGGCTTGCTGCAGCCTTAACCTCTTGGGCTCAGGTGATCCTCCCGCCCCAGCCTCCTGAGTAGCTGGGATTCCAAGTGCATGCCACTATGCCTGGCTAATTTTTAAAATTTTTTGTAGAGACAGGGTTTCACCATGTTGTCTAAACTGGTCTCGAACTCCTAGGTTCAAAGGATCCTCCTGCCTTGGCCTCCCAAAGTGCTGAAATTACAGGCATAAGCCACGGCACCTGGCCACATTTACTCCTTATGGCTTGTTTCGAAAGCCCATTTTCAGGTTTGTCTGGAATTTGTACTCACACTAGATCCTAAGGACACAGCTATAAGGTAAGATAAGTGGCATCCACAAGAAGGCCAGCTACTGAGGATATCGGGTTAAAGGCACTAAGGAAGTAAATCACTTGGTAAGTTAACTTAGAAAGGCCAAGATGTTAAACTCTGAGCCAACCAGGATTTAATTTATTTGTTATTGAGGTTAATGTCATTTTTATTGCATGCTAATAAAAGCCTGAGCTCTGTTGCCAAGATTCAAGAGAAATCTTAGTTATCATTTTTCCCTCCATTGGTAACAAAATGGAGACTGTCAAATTTGGGAAGGCTGGAAGAAAGGGGATAAAGGAGAACATGGAGAACATTTCTCCCCTCTGCTGGTCTGCAATCTGTTTCCGAGACAGGAGGAGTCACGTCATCTTCTGTCATCAACGTTGCAGCTGCCTTCCCCTTCAGAGAGTTTGCTCTGGGAACAGAGATCTCTTCCTGGGACCAGCCTGTTGCTTTGGACCATGCTATGGTTTAATGTGTCCGAAATTCCTGCGGAAACTGAATCCCCACAGTGGGTGGTATTAAGCTACCTCTGACAGCTATTGGATGTGTGACTTTAGACAAGTCGCTTAACCTCTCTGGGCTTAGTTTTCCTTATCTACAAAATAAGAATGCCTGCCTTACTGACCTTACCCGGCAGCTCATAAGAGCAATGCCATGTTCATTAATTTAACACATTCTTTTTTTTTCTTTTTTTTTTGAGATGGAGCCTCACTCTGTAACCCAGGCTGGAGTGCAGTGGCACGATCTCAGCTCACTGTAACCTCCGCTTCCCAGGTTCAAGCAATTCTCCTGCCTCAGCCTCCCAAGTAGCTGGGACTACAGGCGCGAGCCACCATGCCCAGTTAATTTTTGTATTTTTAGTAGAGACAGGATTTCACCATGTTGCCCAGGCTGGTCGCAAACTCCTGAGCTCAGGCAATCCGCCCACCTTGGCCTCCCAAAGTGCTAAGATTACAGGCGTGAGCCACCACGCCCAGACTTATTTAACAAATTAACAGAAATCTACTCAAACCAGATCCTAGGGACACAGCTGTAAATAAGACAAACTCAGTTTCTACTTTCTTTTGGCCTACACTTTGGTAGGGGGATGTAGGCAATTAAATGATCATTGAAGTAACCGTGTGTCCCAGTTATTTATTGCTGTATAAAAAATCATCTCAAAATTCAGTGACTTAAAACAACGACAGTCATTTAATGGGAATTGACTGGACCCAAGTAGGTGGTTCTTGTTCAGGGTTTCTCATGCAATGGCGGTCAGACAATGGCTGGGGCTAGAGCCAGAATCATCTCGAAGGCTTGCTCACTCGCCTGTGTGGTGGTTGATGCTGGTTGTCAGCCAAAACATCTACAATGTGGTCTTTCTATGTGACTTGTGCTTTCTCCCAGCATGGAGGCTAGTTTCTAAAAGAGAGCTAGGCGGAAGTGCGTGGCATTTTTATGATCCAGCCTTGGAAGTCACATAGCTTCACTTTTGACATATTCTGTTGGCCAATGCAGTCACAAAGCCCAGCCTAGGTTTGAAAAGAGGGAACACAGATCCCACCACTCGATGGGTGGAGTGCCAACATCATGGTGCAGGAAGAGCATGTAGGATGGGAAATATCATGGCAGCCATCTGCAGAAAATACAACTTGCCACACTATGCATTACATGTAAAGTGCTTAGATTAGTGCCTGGCACTTAAAAAATAGTCAGCAAAGTGTTAACTATTCGCTTTTAGATGCTTTGAAGGAAAATCATATGGTTTCTGATAGTTCCTTGAAAGTCCAAAACTTTATGCAAATGTGAGGGCTTTAAAATCTATGTTTCATGGTACCTTAGTCATTTTAACTGTAAGCATCCCAACAGTAGAGACTATGACTTTTCATCGTTTCTGGATTATTTTACCCTTTGACTTAACTCCCTCTGGTTGATTATATAGGTAGGATGTTAAAGAGATGCCAAGATGCCATAGGTTAGCCTATGAGAATGAAACTAGAAAATCAACACGTAATGGGTGAAGTCATGCGTATATGTGTGTATGTTATGTATTTATGTATATTATATGTGTGTATATGTATGTTTGTACATATATATTTCAGTAACATATTGCTGTGTAACAGGCCACTCCAATACGTAAGGACATAAAATGACAACCATTTATTTTTCAGGATTCCGTGAGTCAGGAGCTTGGCCAGGTTCAGCTGGGACATGCATCTTTGCTTCACCTCATGTCAGCTGCAGCATCTTAGGAATGCAAGACAGCCTCATTCACATCTGGCGGTGGGTGCTGGCTGTCCACTGGGTACCTTCGCTCTTTTTCAAGTGGTTTCTCATCCTCTGGGGTTTCACTCTCTCCATGTGGGCTCCCTAGCAAGTTAGCTCAGATTTCTTTATGTGGAAGCCGGTTTTCTAGAGGGTAAATATGGAAGCTACAAAGACTCTCATGGCCCAGAAGTACCAGAACATCACTCTTCCACAAGTCATAGGCCAGCCAAGATTCAAGGGGAAGGAAACAGACTCTGTCTCTTCATATTTCAATGGGACGAATTGTTGCAGCCATCTTTGGAAACAATATACTGCAGTACACGATAGCAGTGGACATCTGGGCCCTTACCAGGCACCAGACACTGTTCTAACAGCTTTATATGGATGAACCCATTTAATCTTCCCGAACTCCATGAGGTGGGGTCTGTTAGTAACCCCAGTATGCAGATAAGGCAAATGAGGCAGATTGAGGCAGCTCTGCAAGAGTTGATTGGAGTCTGGGTTAATGTGAGCTACTTGGGTGTGTTTATTACTCTCCCAGAAGTAGATAGTGACTTATTATCTCTTAGTCTCCCAGGGACCATTGCTCTGTTGGAGCTGGGGGAAGAGTAACCAGATGGAAAAAGATGGGTGTAGTGATAACATTCTTGACGATGACAATTTTTTTTTTTTTAGCACTTACCAAGTGCCAGGGCCTCTGCTAAGCCCATTGTATGCAGATAATCTTATTTAATTCTCACAAAAACTCTATTAGGCATATTATTGCTATTATTCCCGTCTTACAGGTGATAAAACTGAGTCACAGAGAGAGTAAGTACATTTGCCAAGGTTAGGCAACAAACATAGGATTCAAACTCACGTTTACGTCATGCTTTTTTAAATTTTAGAGATGGAGTCTGTGTTGCTAGGCTGGAGTGTAGTGGCCATTCACAGGTGTGATCATAGCACATTACAGCCTCAAGTTCCTGGGCTCCAGCAATCCTCCTGCCTCGGCCTCCCAAATAGCAGGGACTCCAGGCACTCACCATCACACTCAGCTCATGCTTCTATCACCACACCACAGCCCTTCCTCCCAATACCCCCAAGCAATAAATAATTTCTCTCTTCCTCACCATAAGGCAGAAGACACAGACTTGGCCTTTACTACCATGATGATGTAGTAATGATGCAGGCTGCCCAGCCTGAACTCTGGGATCTTCCCCAGGGTACTCACCTCATGGCAGCCTCTCCAGGGGCTGGCGTTCTTGATGGAGGGGAACCGGCAGCTCCAAGCAGAAGCCAAAAAGCCACCCCAGCCTGGCCCTCCAGACGTCCTGGAGCCCTGCTAGGAGTATCTGTGATAAGCCTTTCAAGGAGTCCTTGAGGGTTCCAACACAGAGTCATTTAAATGGTTTGTTGCCCCATAAACAGGGCTCTGCAAGGACGCTGCAGGCCCTGTTGATCCAAATGCTCACTATCTGTCTTTTCAGGTTTGGATTTACCTTTCCTGGCTAGGCTGCGGGTACTTCCTTATTCTGGGCAGGCTGACCTTTGCCGAAGCAAAATGGATATACTGGACTGGCAGAATGCCCTCCCACCTCCCGGGCCTGCATGGCGAGGAGCTGGAGGAATGTTCTTCCTCTCGCTTCAGCCTGAGTGAACTGGGTTTACCTAAGGGGAAGAAAGGCTCAGGGAGGTGGTGAAAGAAATTAGGAGACCTACAGAGTCCTCGCATCACCATCCTGAGGGCCCTCTGCTGGAGCCTCACCTGGGACACAAGCCATGGCTCATTACCTGCTTTATCTCATGCAGTCCTGTCCTCATAATTCCTTTTTTTTTTTTTTTGAGATGGAGTCCTGCTCTGTCCCCCTGGCTGGAGTGCGGTGGTGTGATGTCGGCTCACTGCAACCTCTGCCTCCTGGGTTCAAGCGATTCTCCTGCCTCAGCCTCCTGAGTAGCTGGGATTATAGGCACGCACCACCACGCCCGGCTAATTTTTGTATTTTTAGTTTCACCATGTTGGTCAGGCTGGTCTTGAACTCCTGACCTTGCGATTCACCCGCCTTGGCCTCCCAAAGAGCTGGGATTACAGGTGTGAGCCACCGCACCTGGGTCACAACTTCTTTTTAGGTATCCCCATCTAAGATAAGGAAGCAGAGCCCAGAGACTGATCACCTCGGGTGATAGCATAGTTAACAAGTGGCTGCGTCAGGCAGGTTCTGATCAGAAGTAGAATCCACTAAATGGTTCTAATGAGGTTTTTGCTTAGGCAGAGGCAGGGTTAGGAAACAAACAAAGCTGATGGGGCACCCAGACTAGCAACAGCAGGAAGCTCTTACCACCTGTTGTGCCAAACCCCCCATTAACCTTAATAGGTGAGGCACCAGGCTCAAGAGGCGGAAGAGACCTCCAGCCAGCAAATAAGACAGGAGGTTTTATTAGGGGGTTACATACATGGGAGAGAGTCCCCTGACAATGAGCTGGACAGGAGAACTGCCTTACCTATAGAAATGGTCCAGTGGCTGCGGGATGGACAACATAACTGCATGACCCAGTGGCGGGGTCTGGGCAGGAAAATTGCAACTACCTGCTAACATTATGCAGTTTATATAGCATTTTCACCCTCCCCCTAAAACCTCCACCTGACAACCTTCATTTAACCCAAAACTCAGGGCCTCAATCCTCTGTACATTTGTCTTCCATGGGACGGAATGGGATGGGGGCTCAGATGTTTGTCATACATAAGGAACAAATCTCTGGGATTACCACTCACAGATTCCCTAGCTCAGAACACATATTCAGGTGTGTCTGCCCTTGAGGGTCATTCTAAGGGTATCCTTAAATTATTACTCTCAGGCTGGGCATCGTGGCTCACGCTTGTAATCCCAGCACTTCGGGAGGCCAAAGCAGGCAGATCACTTGAGGTCAGGAGTTAGAGACAAGCCTGGCCAAAATGGTGAAACTCCGTTTCTACTAAAAATACAAAAAATTAGGTGAGCATGGTGGTGCACACCTGTAGTCCCAGCTACTTGGGAGGCTGAGATGGGAGAATTGCTTGAACCCGGGAGGCAGAGGTTGCAGTGAGCCAAAATTGCCTCACTGCACTCCAGCCTGGGCGACAGAGTGAGACTCCGTCTCAAAAAAAAAAAAAAAAAAATTATTACTCTTAGGTGCATTTACCCTATACCACCATCAAGCCTAACGGGTCAAGGAGTGAAAAGAGTATAGCCAGAGATGAGGGGTGAGAACTGGAACCATGGGGTAGACCTAAGAGTCTCAGAGAGACACAGCCACTGCCAGGATCAGGCTCCAAAGCAAGAAGGGAACAGGAAAAAAAAAAAATCCCTACCTCTCTTTTCTCTGCCTCTCCCATCCCTCCCATTCCTTCCATAGCCAAACCCATGCAGAAGCCAGAGTCCAAGGCAACCTGGGTGATGCATTCTAAAGAGATCGGTCACTTGGGCACAGAGCAGGGTAGACAAGGATGGGGGTTGTAGCAGGAGCATAACCAGTGTAGCGGTGGAGCTGAACTTTGAGCCATGAACTCTCTCTTTTTTTTTTGAGATGGAGTTTCGCTCTTGTTGCCCAGGCTAGAGTGCAGTGGTACGATCTCGGATCACTGCAACCTCCGCCTCCCGGGTTCAAGTGATTTTCCTGCCTCAGCCTCCTGAGTAGCTGGGATTACAGGCTCATGCCACCACGCCCAGCTGATTTTTGTGTTTTTAGTAGAGATGGGATTTATCCATGTTGGCTAGGCTGGTCTCGAACTCCTGACCTCAAGTGATCAACCTGCCTTGGCCTCCCAAAATGCTAGGATTATAGGCGTGAACCACCACGCCTAGCCATGCCATGAACTCCTGAGAGTCCCAATGCTTTGCTGTGGTGGTTCTTTCAAGCTGAGACACCTTCCTACCATGCAGCACCATTGACTCAGGTGCAAGCCCTCTCAGAGATCCAGTCACTGGCCTAGCTCAGCTACGCATTGGAATGATCCTTTCCCCACTTTTTCCCTCCTCCTTGCTCCTGTAGGAATTTCTCCCAGATAATGAAATTGCCTGGGCCCAGACTTCTGGCCAGCTGGATCCCACCACAGCACTGACAGCTGATTCCACAGTTTTTGGGATTTATGCTTACTTGGCCCTACGATGGATCCTGGAGAAAGCTATTTCAATTTCTGACCAACCATCTCCCCTCCCCATCCTTCATCCCCATTAGTCCAGTGTTTCCATCCAAGCCTTGTATTTTTCTCTGCAGGTTTTGCAGCCCTTGCCATGAGTGACCAGTTGCTGGCAGCATTGCTGCTGCCTATTGCTATTCTGGGGTAGGGACTGAGGATGTGCTATGATTACCCAGACCAGAAGGAAGCTCAGAAAGCACTGGTCCTCTCAGGTGACACCTAGATCCAATGTGAGCCATGGGGGATGAGGGGTGGTTAAGTGAAAAGCTTTGGAGTGCTGACATGTGGTCCCTCTGATATGCCAGGAAATTACTTCCAGGCAAAAGAAACAAAGGAGAGTCAATTTTCTAATGTTACTGGTGCCATACCAACAAGGTGTCAGCTAGAAACCTATCTCTCTTTCTCTCTTTCTCTCTCTCTCTCTCTCTCTCTCTCTCTCTCTCAGATTCTAGTCTGCAAAACCTGAGGACTGGCCTCAGGCTAGTCAGAAATTTGCCTGAAAACATCATTCCTTGGGGTGGTGGGACTTCTGGGTAAGCCAGTGTGACTTGAATTCCTGATTTCTTATACTCCCTTCTAACCAACCACCTGAATGCTGATCTCTACCAGCTGTGCCTTGCATTTCAATCAGCAGCCTTACAAAATGATGATGATGATGAGGAGGAGGAGGAGGAGGAGGAGGAGGAGGAGGATAGCCAACATTTACTGTTCTTTAGCTACTGTTCTAAGTACTTTACAAATACCAGATAATTTTATCTTCTTAACACTGTCATTACTCCCATTTTACAGATGAAGAAAGCAAGGCTTAAATAGATCACATTATTTGGTCAAGGTCATTCATGTCATAGAGCCTGAATCCAAATCCAGTGAAGCCTCCAGAGCCTAGGTTCTAACCATGACCCAGTGTTGCCTACTGATGGTACAGTGTAGGTTTTTTTCTTCTTCCTTTTTCTTGTTTGGAAAGTCTTTATTGAATTATAATTGGCATACCATTAACTGCAAATATTTCAAAAATACAATTTTATGAGTTCTGACATGCATACACCCATACAACTATTGTTACAATCAAGATAATGAATATGTCTGTCATTCCCAAAAGCTTCCCTGTGCCCGTTGGTAGTCCATCTCTCACTCCCCACCCCATCCTGTTCCTAGGCAACCAATCATCTGTTTTCTGTCAGATTAATTTGCATTTTCTAGAGTTTTATATATGGAAGCAGACAGCATGTACTCTTTTTTTGTCTGGCTTCTTTCACTCAGCATAATTATTTTTAGGTTCACCCATATTGGTGCATGTATCAACAGTTCATTCCTTTCTATTGCTGAGTACTATTCCATCATATAGGTGTACTAAATTCATTTATTCAACTCTTGATGGACACTGAGTTGTTTACAGTTTTTGGCTATTACAAATAAAGCTGCTATGGACCTTCAAGTGCAAGTCTTTTGTGCACATGTTTTCATTTCCCTAGGGTAAATATCTAGGTGGAGAATGGCTAGATCACATAGTAAGTATGTATATGTTTAATTTTGTGAAAAATGGCCAAACTATTTCCCTAAGTGGTCATGCCTTTTTATATCCCCACCAGCAGTATATGAGGAGTTCCAGTTGCTCCACTTCCTCAACAACATTTGGTATAGTCTTTTTTCAATCTTTTTTTTTTTTTTTTTTGAGACAGAGTCTCACTCTTGTTGCCTAGGCTGGAGTACAGTGGCCTGAGCATGGCTTATTGTAGCCTCAACCTCCCAGGCTCAAGCAACCCTCCCACTTCAACCTTCTGAATAGCTGGGACTACCATGCCCAGCTAATTGAAAAAAAAATTTTTTTTTTTAGTGACGGGGTCTCACTATTTTGTCCAGACTGGTTTCAAACTTCTGTGCTCAAATGATCTGCCCACCTCAGCCTTCCAAAGTGCTGGGATTTCAGGCATGAGCCCCATGCCCAGCTGGTATAGTCTTTCTAATTCTAGCCATTCTAGTATAAATATAGTAGTTTCTCACCCAGGTTTTAATTTGCATTTCCCTCTAATGACTAATTATGTTAAGCTACCTATTCATGTGCTTATTTGCCATCTTTCTATCTTCTTTGGTGAAATGTTTGTTAAAATCTTTTTGACTGCTTTTTAAAAATTAGGTTGTCTTCTTATAGAGTTGTAAGAGTTCTTTATATATCCTGGAACAAGTCTTTTGTCAGAAATAGGTTTTGCAGCTTTTTATATGTCCCACCTTTTCATTTTTGTAACAATGTCTTTTGAAGAACAAAAGTTTTAAATTTTGAAGTCCAATTTATTGATTTTTAAATAGTTCAGGCCTTTTTTTTTTTTCTGACGAACGCCTGAAGAGAAGGCATTCTCTGTTTTGTTGTTGTTGTTTTTGTTTTTTGAGACAAAGCCTCACTCTGTCTCCCAGGCTGGAGTGCAGTGGCACTGCACTCAGCTCACTGCAACTTCGGCCTCCCAGGTTCAAGCGATTCTTGTGTCTCAGCCTCCTGAGCAGCTGGGATTACAGACATGAACCACCATGCCCAGCTAATTTTTGTATTTTTAGTAGAGATGGTGTTTCACCATGTTGGCAAGGCTGGTCTCCAATTCCTGATCTCAAGTGATCCACCTGCCTTGGCCTCCCAAAGTGCTGGGATTACAGACATGAGCCACTGTGCCCTTTTTTTTCCTTTGTGATAAAATATGCAAAACTTTTAAAATTTACCATTTTAACCTGTTTTTTTTTTTTTTTTTTTGAGATAGAGTCTCACTCCTGTTGCCTAGGCTGGAATGCAGTGGGACTGGCTAATTGTTTGTGTTTTTAGTGGAGACAGGGTTTCACCATGTTGCCCAGGCTGATCTCAAACTCCTGGGCTTAAGTCATTTGCCCAACTCAGCCTCCCAAAGTACTGGGATCACAAGCATAAACCACCATACCCAGCCTCATTTTAACCATTTTTAAGTGTACAGTTTGGTGGCATTAAGTATATTCATACTGTTGTACTTCGTGCTTTTTAAATTCTTTTGAAGAATTTTTGCCAAATCCATGGTCACTAGGATTTTCTCTTATGTTTTCTGTCAAAGTATATAGTTTAATACTGTTAGCCTTTATAGATCAATTTTTTTTTTTTTTTTTTTTTTTTTTGAGACGGAGTCTCACTCTGTCACCCAGCCTTAGCCCCCAGGTTCAAGCGATTCTCAAGCTTCAGCCTCCCAAGTAGCTGGGACTATAGGTTCGTGCCACCAGGCCTGGCTAATTTTTGTATTTTCAGTAGAGATGGGGTTTCACTATGTTGGTCAGGCTTGTCTCGATCTCCTGACCTCAAGTGATCCACCTGCCTCAGCCTCCCAAAGTTCTGGGATTACAGGCGTGAGCCAGTGTGCCCGGTCAGCCTCTACAGATCAACTTCAAGTTAATGTTTACATATGGAATGAGGTAATGATTGATATTCATTTTTGCACATGACTAAACACTTATTCCTGCTCAATTTGTTGAAAAGATTATCCTTTTCCTAATGATTCACATTGACACCTTTGTCAAAAATCAATTGGCTGTTTTAAAAACTATTTTCCAGGTTTGCTTTCAACAGGTTGCCTTCTGATTTCCACATAGCATCTTCCTGGATGGACTCTTCACCTATCACTCTGCTCTGACCTGGCTCGCAAGCTTTCCTTGCTGTCTTACAGGTTTCTAGTGATACTTTCCAGTCTTACCTAATCCCCTGCCTATCCCCTAATCTGCATTCAGCCTTGCTCCAGTCTTCCTTGTCTGGGCTCTGTGCCCAGCACCTGAGCGAGCCTTGTTGCTGCCCACAGTCCTGATGCCATCAGAGTCCTGGCGGGCAAAAGCTGCAGTTAGGTCCTGCTCAGGGCCCGGGGAGCTCCAGCACAGCTGTCTTTCCCTGCCTGTTACCCAGGAAACCCTGACACTGGGGACCAGAGATCCAGCCATTGTAGCAGTGACCTGGCTGCCAGGCTGTCTCAAGACCTTACTAGTTATTGTGACCATATCAGCCCAGTTGTGAGCCCCCATTAGAGCCAGAAATGAGATTTGGCCAAAGGAATATTGATAGATAAAACTGAACAAGAAGAATGAACAGCCTTGTAGACCAATGTTCTCTCACATGGAAAGAAAACTTTTTAAAGTATATCTGTTTATGGATAGCACTACAAAGTCTCCGTATCTTTATATGATCTAGAGGCAAAATGACCACAAAGGATGATCTGTACCAATCAGACTTCATGTCTGATGAACAGAACCTTGGAGAAGCCTTGAAATGACTTCCTTACATTGTTTAGACTTCTCTCCCGAAGGGGGCAGGCAGTCCCCTTAGTTTTGCTCAAGCTTGTTGGGAGACATCACGCTGTATCCATCAGAGTAGATCCTGGGAAACTGATCTCAACAAGAACCATGCAGCTTGCCTCCCAGACTGCTTCATGTTCAGACCTCAAAGCAGCCTGCAGAGGGGAATATCTTCTAGAAGGATTTTATTTTGAATTCAGCTGAAAGAGGGTACTACACAGAATATTAAAGGTGAAGCTGTATTGCATTTTTCACAAGGAATAAAAAGCAATCCCTGTGGTCAGTACATGTGCAGGGGAGCATTTGAGGGAGGCTATATCCTAGCACAAATATTCCTCCATGCCCAAGAGGCTGGTAGGACAGATGCCATGAATGAATGTGTTGTTGTGCCTAGGCACTGGGCTGAGTTGTTTTTATAGCCACTAGACCTACTTAGACTGTTGCCTTTGTGAACCAAAAGCTCTAGGTTGGGAGGTGGTTAGACATGGAATCAGGGGGTTTTATTTTGGTGGTGTTCTACCTGGTTCATTCAGGGATAACAGTATTAACACTAAGTTTTAACCAAAGTCACCACCACCCTGGGCAGGAAGCCCCACACTCACTTTTCTGGAAATGCATGCAGCCTGATTCTCTTGTGGGTTGTGTTGAATGGAGAGAGAACACCTGGATGTGAGGGTTACAGAGATATAAGAAAGAAGTGGGGCATGGATTAGCATCATTATATACTAATTAGCCACCTGTCTATGAGTCTTCTAGAATAAAGTAAACCAGGCCGGGCGCGGTGGCTCACGCCTGTAATCCCAACACTTTGGGACTGCTGAGGTGGGAGGATCACCTAACATCAGAAGTTCCAGATCAGCCTGGCCAACATGGTGAAACCCTGTCTCTACTAAAAATACAAAAATTAGCCAGGCGTGGTGGCGTGTACCTGTAATCCCAGCTACTTGGGAGGCTGAGGCAGGAGAATTGCTTGAACCTGGGAGGTGGAGATTGCAGCGAGGCAAGATCGAGCCACTGAACTCCAGCCTGGCAGACAGAGCAAGATTCGGTCTCAAAAAAAAAAAAAAAAAACAAACAAACAAACAAAAAAAAACAGGAAAACAAAAACCCAGAAAGCAAACCAGGGATAGTCTCTTTCCAGGTCCACTCTTGGGAACAGAAGTAAATCAAAGAGGCTTATGCTGGAGCTTGACTCTGACATTTCAGGACTTTAGGGCCTCTCATCTCTTCTCAGGCTCTTCATGGTAAATAAAGTCTTATTAAAAATGAAGCATTTTAGGACATAGTTCCTGATGTGCCCAAGTTTCAGGCTATACTCACTGGTAGGCAGATTAAGCAGAGGCTTTTGTGGTTTGGAATCCAAATACTGTTATGAAAAAAGCATATTCTTTAGAGTCAGATATATCTGAACTGAAATCCTAGTCCTGCACCTATTATCTGAGCAAGTTTGGAAAGTCACTCAACTTTGTTTCTTTGTCTGTTAAATGAGGTAATATCTGTCTCATAGGGTTGTTACAAAGATTATTACTTTTTAAAAGTAGTAGCTACTTTGAATTGAATATTTGCTATGTGCCAGACACTGTGCAAAACACATGTATTAAATTATTTAATCTGAACTCACTATTTAAATGGTATAATATTTGCAAAGTGCCTGGTACACAGTAAGGTACACAGTAAGTGTTCAGTAAATGGTAGCTGGTGCTATTGCAATATTTCTGAGATACAAAGACGGGCTTCTTGCTCCTCTTATTCTCCTCTTCCCCTGACAGTTGATGCCTAAAGTGAGAAAGGTGGTCAAAAACATAATCATCTCTGGAAAAGAGAAAACACTGGCATTGAAATGAATCCCAAAGTATAAATGACTAATAACATAATCTGTCCTGAGAGTGAGTTTTGATAGGGCAAGGAGGTGAGGAAAGGTGAAGAGGCAGAGGTGGGGAAAAAAGATAAACACTGAAGATAAACTTTGCCAGCCCTGCCTAAAACATTCTGCTGCAGTAGAGTTCAGGGGTTGCAAAGTGAATTTTCATGGGCCAGTAGGAGATTTTCTGTACATTTGTTTTTTAGGTCTATTTGAGTGGAGAATGGAAGGGGAGGTCAGAGAGAGCTCAGGGAAATTCTGTTTCTGCATCATTAAATTTTGGGCAGCACTTGATATCAGGGAGACAGAATTTCCTGAGCCTAGGGGAATTTCTGTGGGAAGTCCAGGGACAATGAGCAAAATCTAACTCAGACCAATCTCTGGCTATTTCAGTTCACTTCCTTTCACCTTAGGGATAGTATTACCCAGGAGTAGGAACCCTGAGACTTTCAAATGGGTCTGTGGCTGGCACGAGCTATTCTTCAGATGCTTGCCACAGGCCCCAGACTCAGGCTGAGCGTCTTATAAAAATATCCTGGTTTTCTGTTTCCATAACTTATAATGTGCTTCATCCAGGAAGCAAACATCTTCAAGGGCAATTAGTAGAAAACTTGTGGAATTCTCCAAAGCAAGGCAGTATTGAAGCAAAGTGAAACACTTCTGAGAAAAGGTTCTGGGGAATTTATGTAATGAATCTCCAAAGACATATTTATATGTTTATGTACTTTTGTTTTGGTTTGCTTGCTTCTCTCTGATTTTAAAAATTATTATTTTTGTATATATCAAAATAGCCTTTGAGTTTCATGTCTAGAAACAAACATTTTACAAAGTGATTGTTTCTTATGGCTGCAGTAAAAAACAACACAAGGCAGATCCCTCAAGTGTTAAAAGCATCTACCCAACATTCCAGGGAATGTCAGAAGAAGTGTATGTTGAGGGTGGCATGATGGAAAGCAGGATAAAGTGCCAGGCTGCTCAGTTCATATTTGGTCGCTCATTCATTCATCCATTCATTCATCAAATCCCAATTGATGAATTTTTATTTTTATTTATTTTTTTTTTTTGAGACAGGGTCTCACTCTTTCACGTACAGTGGTGCAATCATGGCTCAATGAAGCCTTGACTTCCCGGGCTCAAGCCATCCTTCCATCTCAGCCTTTTCAAGTAGCTAGGACTACAGGCATGGACCACCACGCCTGGCTAATTAAAATATTGTTTTTGTAGACACAGGGTCTCCCTATGTTGCCCAAGCTGGTCTTGAACTCCTGGGCTCGAGCAATCTTCCTGCCTCAGTCTCCCAAAGTACTAGGACTATAGGCATGAGCCACTGTGCCCAGCTGTGAGCACCCATTTTGTGCCACACACTCTGCTGGATGCTGGGGATATAGCAATGAGCAAAACAGACGAAACTCCCTGCCCTCATGGAGCTTACTTTCTAGTTGGGGGAAGCATGGGCAGAGGCTCAGAAGTGTGAACGTGCCTGGAGTGCTAGAGGAGCAGCAAGAGTGTGTGGCTGGGGCAGAGGGTCAGACAGAGAGAGCAGCAGGAGAGAAGGTCAGGGAGTGACAGGGTCAGACCATGTGGGCCGCAAAGGTCATAGTCAGGGTTTTGCCTTTACTCTGAGTGAGGTGGGGGAGCTACTAGGAGAATGTGAACAGAAGAGAGGCATGGTCCCACCTACATTATAACAGAATGCCCCTGGTTGCTATGTGAAGAATAGACTTCAGGGCACAAGTGGAAACAGGACCTCCAAGGAGGCTGCTGCGTCTGACTGGATGCGGTGGTGCATGCCTGTAGTCCCAGCTACTCAGGAGGCTGAGGTGGGAGGATCACTTGAGCCCAGAAATTCAAGGCTGCAGTGAGCTGTGATTGTATGACTGTACTCCAGCCTGGGTGACAGAGGGAGACCTCATCTCTATTAAAAAAAAAAAGTCTGGGCCAAAGGTGATAGTGACTTTAGTGACTCGGACTAGGGCTGTGGCAGTGGGAGTGATGAGAAGTGAAGTTTGAGTCCTGGACATTTTTTCAAGATGGTGCTGGTAAGATTTGCTGACAGACAGGATGTGCAGTGCTTCCAGATCCTGACCTAGTGTACAGTGTTTTCATTTGATGGCAAATATGGGACCTCCAGGGTTTTTTTGGCATCAAGTATCAGACCCTGCTCACACAAAGTGAGAAATAGGGATTTCTCTGGAAGGACATGCGATATCTCACAGACAAGAAGGAAAAGCAGTTTTAAGACTTGGCTTGGAAATGATAATCTGGGATCTTAGTACAATAGCAGCCAGCAGGCCTACCTTGGGCCACATGATCAGTGGTCATTGCTGAATGGAGCCACCCAGATAGGGGAGTCATGCTTCCTGTAGGCAAACTGGGATCAAAAGAAAGAGGACCAGTGGGTGTTAGACAGGCAAAACCCGCAGATGTTTAGACTTCATTCCAGTTTAGAGCTTAAGAGACAAAAGAAACAGAGGCTCAAGTTTTGACCAATCACAAGGTAGACAGGGGAGGAAATCATCTGGCTTCCCCTGAGCTGTGTTGAGAAAAGAGTCCTGGCCCGGGGGGTCATGCATCTGGTCTGAGCTCTGCTGCTCACTACCTGTACTACTTCAGGCCAGCGGCTTAACTTCTCTGGCCTTGGGCTCATAGTGGACCAGAGTAAAAGCTGCAAACCTTGTCTTCACCAAGGACCACTTTGATGATTTCTCCCACTCACCTCCCTCTCTTCCCCAGTAAACACATTAATTCATGGCTTTATCCTGTGGAAATGTACAATATGCATGAGACTTCTTGAAATGTTGAGATCAGAGGAAGGGTGATTTGAAGCAGGAAGTGAATGGGCAAGGCAGAAGGAGGAGCACAAATGACAGAGCACTGCAATATTTCATAGGTAGGATTAGGAAAATCTTCATGTTCTCTCCTATTGTTCACTTTCTGACCTTATTGAGGCCAAAGAAACTGTGTCCTCTGAAAGGTTTGATCCACCCAGGGTTTTCTGAGCGTCAAGATACCATTTGTTACACTGTCACCTTGAATTCCCCACTGGGGTTGCTGCACAGGCTGTAGATGTGAACGCAGCAAATTGCACCGGGTTGCTCCTCCATCCACACTGAGCACTCCCTCCCAAGCGGCACCCTCCTCCCTAGCACTTATGCCCACTTACATTTCATACCAGCCTATTTAGCACTTGATTACATATTGCTTTGAATTGTTCCCCAGCCCACTCAGATCAGAGCCTCCCACCTTCCAGCCCGCCCACTCCTAACTCCCAGTGTGCTAGATTTTCAACCTCCTCAAAACCTGTAGTCTCTTTCCCCTGCCATTTTTCTGTCACTGCATCAGAACCTTCCCCCCACTTCTTCATTTCCTTCTCTACTTCTCCTATGCTTCCTGGGCCATCTCATCACCCTCCTTTGCCTAAGCCCTCCCTCCCCTCCGCCCTTGCCCTGCTGCTGCTCCGGTCTGGCTGCGGCCCAGCCTTATCAGGCAGCTCTTCCTACACGCTGACATCTGGGCTCCTGGGCTCCTGAGCTCTGCTGGAGAAAATCACAGCCCACGCAGATTGGCGCTACTACAAAGTCATCATCTGCACAGCCTAGTGGGCCGCTGAACAGCCTGGAAACACTTCTTAGTGTCCCTGTCTGCAAACCTCCTCCTTCTCCACCATGGCCCTTCTAAGTGTTTCCCACCCTTTGAGCTTTGCTGAGAAAATAGAGGCCATCAGGTAGGAATTCCCCTGTTTATATGCACCCACTTCGCTGCCCCACCAAGAAACATATGTTTCCCTCCAGCATTCCTACCTTCCTCCAAGCTGAGAGGCCGTGCTACCTCCTACCTGTCCAAAGGCAACCCCCTCCTGAAAGCTCTGCAGCCTTGGCAGCTTGGCTTCATGTATTCTCCTCTCTCTCTCCTCTACCTTCCATCTCTCTCTAGTTCATCTGATCTTTCTCCTGAGCAAGTAAACCTTCCCTCTCTACCATCCTGTGCCTCTTCTTCTTCCCAGCTCTATTAGTCCATTTTCACACTGCTGTAAAGAACTGCCCGAGACTTGGTAATTTATAAAGGAAAGAGGTTTAATTGACTCACAGTTCGGCATTGCGGGAGAAGCCTCAGGAAACTTACAATTATGGCGGAAGGTGAAAGGGAAGTGAGGCACCTTCTTCACAAGGCAGCAGGAAGGAGAAGAGTGAACAAGCAAAAGTAGAAGAGCCCCTTATAAAAACCATCCGATATCGTGAGAATTCACTCATTATCACAAGAACAGCATGGAGGAACCAGCCCCGTGACTCAGCTACCTCCACCTGGTCTCTCCCTTGACACATGGGGACTATGGGGATTACAACTCAAGATGAGATTCTTCATGGGGACACAGCTGAACCATATCACTAGCCAAATGTGATGGTAGAGCAAGTTTGGTGAGCCACAGCCTGCTATGACAGTAAAATGCACAAAGGACAAGAGGGACTTTCTCATTGTCCAGTCTGTGGTCACTTTCAGCTCCTGCCTTACTTAGGACACTCTTTTTTTTTTTTTCTGAGACAAGGTATCATTCTGTTGCCCAGGCTGGAGTGCAGTGGCACAATCACAGCTCACTGTAGCCTCAAATTCCTGGGCTCAAGTGATTCTCTTGCCTCAGCCTCCTGAGTAGCTAAGACTACAGGTGTACACCACCAAATCTGGCTGATTTTCTAATTATTTTGTAGAGATGGAGTCTCATTTTATTGCCCAGGCTGGTCTCAAACTCCTGGCCTCAAGTGATCTTTCCACCTAGGTCTCCCAAAGTACTAAGATTATAGGTGTGAGCCGTAGCATCTAGCCAAGAAATGATGCTCTTGACCCTGTTCTCTTTTTGATTCTCTCCCCTCTCTTGACCCCTATGATGACACTCTGTTCTCCTGCTCCCCCTCTGTATTCCAATCGTAGCCTCTGCCTCTCCTCCCTGGCACTTTCCTGCTGAGGCTCCTTCAGGCACTGGTCTCCACCTCCTGGATGAAATCCAGGTTCCTTTGGACAGCAGACAAGGGCCTCTGCCATTCGGCTTATCCACATGATTTACCCTCCTTCTCCACTGGCTATATCCTCTCTCATCTCTGTGACTTTGTGCATTTCTTTACTCTTCTTGGAATGCCCTTTGTCCCTCTCTGCCACCTCACTGGGAGAACTCCTATTCATCTTTAGTGATCAGCTCAGGTGTTGCCTCATCCTCTAATAATAATAGTAATAATAATAATAATGCCTCATCTGAATTTCCAAAACACCCTGAGAGTGGCTTGGTCTTAGCATTTATCACATTAAATAGAAATGATCTATTTACCTGTGTGTGCTCCACTAGTCTGTCAGCCACGCTCAATGCCTGGCACAGCTTGGCATGCAATTAAATGCTCAATCCATGTTTACTGATTGAATGAATGAGTCAATGTTCAGTTGTCCTTCAGTATAGGTGGGGGATTGGTTCCAGGACCCCCACTGACACCAAAATCACAGATGCTTGAGTTCTTTATATAAGATGGGTAGTATTTGCATATAACCTATGTAATCTTCCTGTATACTTTATATCATTTCCAAATTACTTATAATACCTAATACAATGTAAATGCTATGAAAATAGTTATTATACTGCGTTGTTTAGGGAACAGTGACAAGAAGAAAAATCTGTACACGTTCAGTACAGAACAAAACTATCCATGTTTTCTTCCAAATATTTTCAATCCATTTGTGGTTGAATCCACAAACGTGGAACCCATAGACACAGAGGAACAACTGTATTTTGTATTTCCCAGCATGGCTACTGTATTTCCCAGCATGGCTACTCCTGGGCAATGAATGTGATCAGTCTTCTCAGAGCATTTTTATGTGGTAGATACATTTTCTTATTGTGATTAAAACATATGTAATGCAAAATTTATCATTTTAATCATTTTAAAAAATAAATCCAGTTACATTTAGTACCTTCAGAATGTTGTGCAACCACCACCACTTTCTATGTCCAGGACATTTTTATCCCTATATCTATTAAGCAGTCATGCTCCATTCCTCCATCCCCTGGCAATTACTGATCTGCTTTCTGTCCCTATAGATTTGCCTATTCCAGACTTTTCATATAAATGGAGTCATATATGTGACCTGTAGTGTATGGTTTCTTTCACTTAGCATAATGTTTTCAAGGTTTATCCATATTTTAGCATGTCTCAGTACTCCTTCTTCTATTTAGTTATTTATATTTAGTTTTTTGAGATAATCTCCCTCTGTCACCCAGGCTGGAGTGCAGTGGTGTGATCTCAGCTCACTGCAACCTCCGCCTCCCGGGTTCAAGCCATCTTGCCTCAGCCTCCCCAGTAGCTGGGACTATAGGCATGCACCACCATGCCCAGCTAATTTTTGTGTTTTTAGCAGATACAGGATTTTGCCATGTTGGCCAGGCTGGTTTTGAACTCTTGGCCTCAAGCGATCTGCCCACTTCGACTTCCCAAAGTGCTGGGATTACAGGCATGAGCCATCGCACCTGGCCTATTTACTTTTGCTCACGATCACTAGACACTGTTTTATTTTTTCTCTCTTTGCTATTTTTTTGTGATCAAGCACTTCTTTTTATGACTAAATAATATTCCATTGGATGGCTCTACCACATTTTGTTTATTCGTTCATCAGCTGATGGACATTTAATTTGTTTCCACTTTTTGGCTGTTAAATAGTGCTGCTATCAACACTTGTGTACAAGTGTCTATTTAAACACCTATTTTCAATTCTTTTGGGTATATACCCAGGAGTAGAGTTGTTGGGTCATATGGTAGTTCTATATTTAATTTATCAAGGAACTGCCAAACTGTTTTCTACAGTGGCTGCACCATTTTACACTTATGTTACCATATACATTACATAAGGGTTTCAACCTCTCTACATTCTTGCTAACATTTGTCATCTTCTTTTTTCTTTTCTTTTTTTTTTTAGTATAACCACCCTAGTCAGTATGAGTGGTAGATATATTTGAGGCACATGCTTAGTTTAAATGACTCCTCTCTGTAAGTGCCTTACTACCATCTGTAGAAGGTGGCTCCCACAGTTATTTACACACAATGTGACGCTGACCTCTGGTCATAGTTGACTGAATCATGGATGGATTCCTGAGCCAATTTGGGTCAAATATTTTTTTCCACGGGAGTCTGTATTTGAGTAGGAGTGTGAGGGATAGACCTGGTTCATGTGGCTAAAATATGAACTTGGGAGCTGTGGGTAAGTATCTTTGCTCCCTCAGGTGAACAGATCAGCAAAGGAAACTCCTCAGGAAAAAGATGAACACAAATACTCAAGAGAGAAAAGGAAATGAAAGATGGACAGAGTACATATCCCCCTGAGTTCTGACAGTTTGCAAATTCCCAGTTCTAGTCCTTTCTTAAGCCTGACTGCATTCTTGTTTTAGGGCCTATAACTTGCCCTTTTACCCTATTGTGGCTAAGTCAATGCCAGGGAATTTCTGTTTCCTGAAAATAATAGAACCCAGGGCAACAACTCATTGCTACTCACAACCTACTTAAGAAGGCCCGGAAACTGTTGGTCAAAGCACAAGAACTATAAGGATGCTTTCATTTTTTGGCTCTAAAAATTATTTCTTGTGACCTCACCGGCCTTGCCTCTGCCCACCAACCCAGTGTAATTTGGAGGCAAATTCAGGGTATTAATATCATCCAATATTCATGAGGCATCCTCAAGGGCAGGGTGGTCAGCACTTTGCCACCACCTTGATGTGTCTCTTGGCATCTGTTCTAGATTTTTTTCCCCTAATAGCAGAACTCTTTCATTTGGCTCACCAAGTGTCATGTTTTCTTGTTTCAGTTATCACTGTAAATTTTCCCACTCTTACAGAGCTCTTCAAGGGCAGGAAGGCAACACAGTTTAGAGGAAGGACATTAAACTGGAATTTCTGAAGGACCAAATTCTGCTCCTGTTCCTGCCACTAGCTTTGCTCTGTAATGCTGAGTAAATCATGAGACTCTATCTGTTTTCCCATCTGTGGAAGTGGGAGAGAAAAATAATACTTTCTCTGCCTACTTCACAGAGATGCAAGTTAAAATTAGGTCATGGATATGAACATTCTATGGAGCAAAAATATATAAATTGCTTTATCCATAATGGCAACGAACTCCTTTGTTTTCTATCCCACTCCCAGACATCAAGTTCAAGGGCCTCACTCAAAAATTACCTGAATTTAACTCCAGTTGATTAAAAAAAAGGGGGGGGACCCTGTCTCTTCATCCATTTTTCTTGAACACTGATAAACACTTTTTTAAATTACAAAAAAAGAAAACAAGAGACACAGATCCTGTTCTGTTCTAAGGCAAGTGAATTTCGTGCCATTTCTTTCTTTCTTTTTTTTTTTTTTGAGACAGAGTCTTGCTCTATCACTCAAGCAAGAGTGCAGTGGTGCAATCTTGGCTCAACGCAACCCCCACTTCCCAGGTTCAAGAGATTCTCCTGCCTAAGCCTCACGAGTGGCTGGGATTACAGGTATGCGCCATCACACCTGGCTAATTTTTTTATTTTTAGTAGAGACGGGGTTTGGCCATGTTGGCCAAGCTGGTCTCAAACTCCTGGGCTCAAGCCATCTGCCCACCTCGGCCTCCCAAAGTGCTGAGATCACAGGCATGAGCCATCGTGCTGGGCCTGTTGCCATTTCTTAATGACTGTATTTATTTCCCTGTAACCTCACATGCTATTTCCTAACACGTCTCCATCATGCATATTTCTCATTAACAGTGGTTTGCAAATTTGTCTGCACAGTGAGGAGCTTAGAAAATTCTGATGCCTGTGTCCCACCCCTGGAGATTGTGATGTAATTGGTCTGGGCCATGGCCTTTGGAAGTTTTAAAAGCTCCCTAACTGGTTCAAATGTATAGCCAAGTTTGGGAGTCACTGTCTTTAGAGTTCCTCTCCTTGTTAACAGATCTGATTGTCATCATCTTTGGGTTAATTCCCAACTAGGCTCTCACCTGAAGCATTTCCCTTTTAAACTGCTGTAAGGAAACAACAGAGGAGATCAATCCTAAATTCATCTTTTCTTCCTACTGTGATTGCCTTGGTCTTCATCACGTTAATTGAAATCCCTTTTGATAAATGCAGTGAAGCCATTAATGGAGGCTTCGCTTATTTGCATGCACATTTCCTGTTCTTCTGTGTCTTTCCACCAACTTAGTTATGATTTGCATACCTCTTTTTTTTTTTTTTCTTTTCCAATTCAAATGGCCTCTCGCTGTACCTGAATGGCTGGCTAGGTCTAATTGCTATCTTCACTTCTGTTTGGGCAAAATTTTCCTTTCTTCACTTAGGTCATCTCCACCTTGAGGATCTGGCCAGCCAGGTCGGCCAGCTTGTCCCAAGGGTTGCTTGGGCTACACCTTACACTGAGACATCTCACAATTTGGAGCTAGACTTGGTAAAGCCATTCGGCACTTCTGTTGTTTATCCATTCCTGGCTGACTAGGGCCAGAGGAAATCTGCTGTTGATGTGGTAAAATAAGCGAACCCTCTTAGAGGTCCATGGATGACTGTGGTTGACCCCACGTTGGCTTTAGTCAGGAGCTAGGACAGATTCAAACCTGAGCACGCATTCCTTTGGGTCTTTTGAGCCACCCCCTGCCCTAAGGAATTGTGTGAGCTTCATCTCAACATGGGTCTGAATTCCTAAGTAAAAACTGGGACTGCTGTTTTACCCAGACCATCCTCCCTGCACGCAATGTGTCACTGTCTATCATCTGCCTTGGCCCTCCAGGTTTATAACACTATCTGATTTCCAGGGACTGGAAAGGGGGTGGGAATGATAGAAGAATAGAGGCTTTCAGTTCAACAAACATTACTGAGTCCTGGGCTGTTTCAGGCCATATTGTGCCATGGCCTCACGACAGTCCTCATTCCCTCTCCTCTCCTCTCTTTGTCATTCACTCCCGCCCCCATTGGCTACAGCCAGAGCACCAATCACAACCAAGGGTGAGAGTTCCAACTCACCTGTGCTATCAACAAAGGGCCAAAAATCATTTCTCCTCTCTCTCTTTTTAAGAACTTCTTAATTCTTTTAGTTGTTTAAGTTATTTTATTCTCTCTCTCTTTCCCTGAAGAAAGCAATTTTTATGTTAAAATATATATTGAAGTATTTCAAAGAAATTTACCATTACCTTCTTTAAATTTTTATTTTTTATTTTGGTGGGTACGCAGTAGATGTATGTATTTACAGGGTACATGAGATACTTTGATACAGGCATGCAATATGTAATAATCACATCAGGGTAAGCAGGGTATCCAACCCCTCAAGCATTTATCCTTGGTGTTACAGACAATCCAATTATAATCTTTTGGTGATTTAAAAATGTACAATTAAATTATTTTTGACTGTAGTCAACCTGTTGTGCTAGCAAACAGTAGGTCTTTATTCATTCTTTCTATTTTGTACCCATTAATCATCTCCACTTCCCCCTGACCCCCAACTACCCCTCCCAGTCTCTGGTAACCATGCTTCTGCTCTCTATCTCCATGAGTTCAATTATTTTAATTTATAGCTTCCATAAATATGTGAGAACATATGAAGTTTGTCTTTCTGTGCCTGACCATTACTTTCTTTTTTTTTTTTTGTTGAGACGGAGTCTCGCTCTGTCGCCCAGGCTGGAGTGCAGTGGCCGGATCTCAGCTCACTGCAAGCTCCGCCTCCCGGGTTTACGCCATTCTCCTGCCTCAGCCTCCCAAGTAGCTGGGACTACAGGCGCCCACCACCTCGCCCGGCTAGTTTTTTGCCTTTTTTTTTTTTTAAGTAGAGACGGGGTTTCACTGTATTAGCCAGGATGGTCTTGATCTCCTGACCTCGTGATCCGCCCGTCTCGGCCTCCCAAAGTGCTGGGATTACAGGCTTGAGCCACCGCACCCGGCCCTGACCATTACTTTCAATGACTGGAACATACTAGCATTTTCCCACTTTACTTTTGTTTTAGGGGCCCAGGATAAATCCACAAGGGCATATGATGGCTGAGGCCACAGATTGGGTCCAACAAAGGTCTCTTATCTTATGTATTATTAATGCCATATCATGATGAATAATAACTGAACCTATTGAGCACTCTTACTACATGCTGGACACTATGCTAAGCCCTTTTCATAATTAATTTTAGTGACTCCTTGCCCTACCTTATGAGGGGGGTATTATTTATTACCTCCATTTTACATAGGAGGAACTGAAGCTTAGGGAATTGAAAGCTTACTCCTCTAGTAAATGGAAGGGCTAGAACTCAGACCTAATCTGACTACTGAAAAGTCCTAATCTCTACAATTTTCTGAGATGATCTCCTTTTAGGAAATGTTGTCTTTCAATGTCAATAGCAAAGGTTTCTCTGATTTTGAAAAGTGAGGCCTGCATAATTATTGGGTTATAAATATAAGAGATCAAGAGTTTCATGTACTTAATAGTCACTTGAAAAATAATTATCCATGGGTTGATTGACAAGCAGCATTTTGTGCATTCAGATTCTGGACAGGGTTCTAGATATTAGGAAATGATGGAGGGGAAGCCAATTTAGCTTCCTGGGGGTTCATACAGAGGCCCTTTTCAGCCACACCTGTGCCCTGTTGTTGCACATTCCAAACCTACTCTAAAAGGCTTCCTTATTTCACAGAGATCTAATATAAAAGTGATGGAGCTGACTGACAAGGCTGAGGAAGGCTTTTGAAGGAAAAGATAGCAATTTCAGAAAATGAATCCTGTGGTTTAGAAAGAAATCAGCCGAACTTATGATCTGAGCTCATTTTGTTCTGTTCTATTAAAGAAAAAGAAAAAGAGGAAGAAGAGAAAAAAATTGCTCTATCACAAAGAAAACAATTTCCTTAAACCTGGTGAATTACAGTCTATCTATGGAGCCTGCATCCCACTGAGATACCTAGACTTTCAGAGCCAAAAAGGGACATTTAAAGAAAGCTTTTTCATCTGAGTCCTGAATTTCACAAAAAGGAAACTGAGGCTCCAAAAGAGTCTGGAACCACACGACTAGTTAATGGAAACTCTCAGTTTTCCTCCCTTTTTTTTAATCTTACCCCTTCTTCTTACTTTTACTTTGTGAATGACAGGGTATTCACAGGCCACTGAAAGAAAAAATAAGATAATTTCTGGTTCTTCAAGAAAGGTCAGTGAGAGTTCTAAACCTCTAGAAAGAAGAGAGTCAAATTATTTAATCTAATTTCAGGAAACACCTTGATTTTATTAGCTGAGGGACTGAGTAAGGAGGCAAATCAAGATTTATTACTGCTTTCCATGAAAAAAGAGGAAAATGAATATTGGCTTAATGAGGGTTCGGGTCTGTAATTTAATTTCTCACCTCTAGAGAAACAACCCACAGAAAAAAGTTTAATAGATCCTATCAGTGATCTCTTGAGCTAGTAAGGAAAGGAGTCATCTGTCATTTCTCCAAGGAACTCTGGGTTCAAAGTTGCTTCTGTGGTATGGAAGTCCAGAAAAGAAGCAATCTATTGGAATCTCATTGGTCCAGAAAGCATGCCAAAAAAAGTGGTGTTGCTTCACCAGACCAGGTAACTAAACTTACAGGAAAAATTCCTAACAAAGACTTAGCCAGTGACAGTGATATTAATTCCAGGGAAGAGTTTGGAGGTGAGATGGAGAGAAAGAAGGAAGGCGGAGTTGTATCAATTCATTAAGTATTTATTGAGTGCCCACTATGTAGTAGACACCAAGAGATAAATAAAACCAGCTCTGTCCCTGGAAATGCTTGCAGATGAGTAGGAACTAGCAACCATGAAGGACCTTGTTCCCAAGATCCGGACACCAATATGCAAAACCATCCAACATCCCCAGCAGCTCATTTCCATTCTTAGACTCTTGTTCTGTTACATTTATTGGACAGTGCAGCTCACTCCTGCGGGCTACAAAACTCCCCAACTAATTAGCAGTGCACAGATGTTAACCTAGCACAGATGTTAACCTAGCAGTTGGGTGCTATACAAGGACACATATCCAGCCAAAGTCTGAGGATGTTTAAAAGAAAAAAGAGAAATTCAGAGTCAACTGAGCATCCAGTTCTCTTCCCCAGATGTCATCAGTGCAAACAGGAAGCAGGGCTTGCCCCAGCCATGATCAGAAATTCAGCTCTTGAAGGCTGCTTCACTCTATCAAGACTTCAGCTGTTGAGGAAAGGGACTACTTACTTGTGTTAAAAAAAAAAAAAAAGGCTGGGCGCGGTGGCTCAGGCCTGTAATCCCAGCACTTTGGGAGGCCGAGACGGGCGGATCACGAGGTCAGGAGATCGAGACCATCCTGGCTAACACGGTGAAACCCCGTCTCTACTAAAAAATACAAAAAACTAGCCGGGCGAGGTGGTGGGCGCCTGTAGTCCCAGCTACTCGGAAGGCTGAGGCAGGAGAATGGCCTGAACCCAGGAGGCGGAGCTTGCAGTGAGCTGAGATCCGGCCACTGCACTCCAGCCTGGGCGACAGAGCGAGACTCCCTCTCAAAAAAAAAAAAAAAAAAAATTATCCATCAAGGGATCTAATCCAGGCCAGTGCCAGTTGGATCAATCAACCTTTTAAAAATCTTTTTAGGATAAATATACAGCTATAGTCATGAATTAAAGATGTGAGGGAGAGAAAAATAGTACATAGCTTACAGTGGTTAACACTGGGTTTAAAACCAAAGTGTGATGCTGCATTAATCTTCTGGTTGAGGCCTAATAGGAATTGAGTAAATTTGTTTTAACCATTTCTATTCTGACAAACATTAAAGATTCTTGAGTTTTGTGGAAGACAAGAAGGAGAATGACTTAAGTGGGGATAGGAGAGGTAGGTGTGGCTAACTTTAAAAAAAACAAACAAACACAGAATTTTCTACCAAAGCTGTATATCTGATTGTTGAATATTAAATAATATTATTATTACAATATTAATATTGCTGGCCAATTTTATTCATCCTCTTACAGGTATATTTCCAAGTCATGAGTTCTTGTGTACATATAAGTGTAGAAGAGACAAACAGTGATACTCATAGCAATTAGGGTAGCTCTGTGATTCCCTAAGTGAATTACTCACTATTCTTCTGTATTTTTACAGGTAGAGTTATGCCAAAGATTTCAGGAACAGATTGGGAAGCAGGGCCAGCTTCATGGGCCTGTGACCAATGTAGTCACACAGGGCTCCACACTAAAAAGGGGTCCACAGAGGGCAATAGTGGAACACAGGCTAACCCCCACTGATGCAACACTTGGCATTTAGTGCTCTGCATTGCTATCTTCAAATTCTTAGTAATTTTATCTTTGAGTTTGTGTTCAGTAAGTGAAGCTCAATGGAACAATGAAGCATGTGCCTGGGGACTTGAAACCTTGACTATCCTGCCATCCTGGTTTCCTAGGACTTCTCGTCTCCCCAGGATGCGTTACTGACAGTCTGCCCTCTGTTTCCTAACGTATCGGGCCGCAGCCAGCCTCCCCTTCCCCACTCGGCTTCCCCTTCCCTACCCTAGCCCTGTGATTGTTGTCACTCTCCACCTGGGGTGACAGCCAGGTTGCATTAGTGGGGGGTGCCTGTGTTCCACTGTTGTCCTCTACTCCTGGCAGGGGCCTGGGCACAGGCATGGGGAAGGCTGGGTATGTACCCCCTGGCATGTCAGGGTAGAGCAAGGTAGCAGCGGTCCCTGTCCTGGACTGGCAGTGCCACAGTGCATTTGGCTGGTGACTTGATGGAGCCCTCCCACCCATCCCTTATTCAAGTACCTGCGGCATCCTGGCATGGAAGCTATAGACTCTTGAGGAATCATCTATTGACCCTGGGTTGGGACAGTGGGCCTACGGGAAGGAGGAGATTGAGTTTCTTGCCCCAGGTAGGGCCTTAAATTTTCATTTTGCAATGGACCCTCTTGGAAAGTGGTCAATTTCAAAGATTAGGGATGAGGCAGGGTGGAGAAAAGCCTACTACTTGATTAATACAATTTTTGTATGACATCTAGCTTGGTACATAAGCTATTGGTAAACACATTAGAAGAATGGAAAATAAGTTCTTGCCCTTGAGGGGCTTATAATCTAGTTGAAAATAGATGAAATCAAAATAGATGAAACAATGAGATTTCACAAAGGAGGCAGAATGGAAGAGGGGTCTTGAAAGTAGGATTTAGTTGTGGAGGGAAAGGGGAAAAAGAGACCTGGTTAATGCACTGCAAAATATAGGGCTAGGCTGACTTGATGATCTTGGTATATGTTTTGGTTCATGGCCAATTACAGCATGCTGGAGGGGAGGGTGATCCTGGTAGGAGGGGGAGCTGTAGGAACAGGCATGGTGGATGTGAACCACTGAGGACAGTGACTTGGTGGAATAAAGAGTGTGGGCCTAAGGTGGGCGATGGGCTGCATGGAGCCGAATCACGGATGGCAGAGAAAAGAAAATGGGTTCAGAGCCTCCCAGCTATGTACACTGAGGTACGGCAGGCTGCTACTGTACAACACAGCAGGCCACTCAAAGCTCTCCTTCTGAGACCAGCAAAGAAGGAACGAAAGGAATTGACCCTGTGCTTAAGCAAACCACGGAGTGAAGTGAAGTTTCACAGTGAGCTCAATGATGGGGGGAAAAGCAAATATTCTCTGGTGAAGGTTGACTTAATTAACCATTTTAATAATTCATGAGTCTTTAAAATGTTTGCCAGAAGATTCAGAGCTCAGATTCTGCTTCTGGCATTGAACTCAGGGATTTCTCTATCGCAAATTGTGCTGGCTCATGCAACAATGGCAGCAGCACGCCTGGGAATGTGAGGCCCTTGCTCGGATAAACTGTGGACAGCTTTTATCCCTGGGGACTTCAAACCCTTCTGAGAATCTGATTAAACTACTGAACCTTTATCCTAGGAAAAATACATGTATGTACAAATTCAGGGCTTTGAAGACTCCCCTGAGGTTTGCCTTTGAACCCTAGCCTAAGAATCTCTGATTTAGGACCACCTCTAAGGGCTCTAACATTCTATGATTCTTTTTTAACCTACCCACAAGCCAGCCTTTCAAGATGTCACCTGAAAATGCTGTGACTTTTTGGGCTTGCAGGCAAGCAGCCTCATGTAGATGTTTGCAAAGTGAGAAATGCATAATGCAATATTTGTTCATTAGGCTGAAGCAATGTTAATGCAGAAAAGAGAACTGAATGAATCAAAAGCCATGAGTCAGCTGCCTCCTTAGCAGGTGGCGGGGAGGGAGGCAGCCTGCTGAAGCTGAGGGGGTGGGCTCTAGAGTCAGACAGCCTAGGGCCCTCAAACCCCACCCAAGGTACTTTCTGGCTGTGGCTTGGGGGAGCGATTCAACCTCTCTTAGTCTCGGTTTCCTCATTTGTAAAACAGAGCTAATAAGATGTACTCTATACCCTATGTTTTGAGGATGAACTAAGCCGAACTGTAAATCCTTATGCATAGTGCCTAGGCTACAGTAGTGCTCAGTAAAGGTACCTGACTCTTTTAATCTCACCCAGAAGGAAGAGGGGTGCTGTGAATTTGGGGACACTGTGTTGATTTAATGTTGGGGGAGGAAACAGACTCAGGAGTGGCTTGGCACTCTCTCAGAACTCCTGGATATATAGCCTCTCCCCTTCCCTCATTCCTCCAAAAGCTTCCCCTCCCGAAATGTGGGCCAGCTCAGGAAGCTAAAGAAGCACCCCCTGTTAACAGCCTTGGTCTTCTCCCCTCCTCAGCTGCTCAGGAGTGTGGAGGCTACAGGAAACAATGGCAGGAGATCTGGGCTTTTTCTGGCTGCAGGCCTGACTGCAGCAGAGAAGGCAACAGAGAAGGAAAGAGAGAGGAAGAAAGAGTGAGAGAGAGACTGGCTTCTCCTCCATTTCTCAAGCAAGACGGCTTGCCAGCACCGCCCACCATGGAGCTGCGGCTGGTCCTGGGGCGAATGCAGAGCTGAGCAGCATACAGCTCCTGCTCTCAAAGACCTGGCAACTCTGACATGGAAGTAAGCCTTGCCCAAGAGAGGAGAGTGACTAAGGGCTGCACTGCTGCATACATCCAGACCCTTCCATAAGGGGTCTGGGAGGGAGGGGGCAGACAGTGAGGGCAGGATGGTAGAAAATGTGTTGACTCAGTGCCAGGCCCTGAGCTAGACACTTGACATGCACTCTCATTCTCACAGCAACGCTCCAAGATAGATGCTATTATCCTGCATGGTATAAGCGAGGAAACTGAAGCTCAGAGAGGCCAAGTGACTCCCTCAAAGGCAACAGCTATTAAGTGGTGCCATAGGATTTAAACTAGGTCTGCCTGTCTATGAAATACTTTTTTCCCCATTCCCCATACAAGCTTAGCTAAGTGAAAACAGGGAGCCTCCATAGTCCTAAAACTCTGGGTCCTGTGAAGCCATTACCCAGTCACATGCAACGCTATGCAGAGTCCTGGCTCAGTAAATATTTGCCCCATGAATGGGAAGGAGAGAATGTGCCTTTCTTGGTTCTAGGCAGCTCTTGGCAGTTCACGTGCACTGTTTACCTTTCCTCCCACATTCCCCCGAGAGGAATCATCATCCCTCCCTTCCCTCGACTGAAAACAAGGCAGAGTGGAATGACCTGAAGTGCCTGGCTTAAATAGAGCCTATCTCAGACCTGCCCCACATGGCCACAGGTCTCCTTTCAAACAGCAACCTCTGTCAGAGAATCCCAGTTAAGAAAAATACCTCACATCATTTAATAAGGCAGACTTGGGAGGAGTAAATGTTTTAAGGCCTTTGCAGCCCCAGTGTTGAGAAAGATTGTGTGTGTTCAGGCTCCTACAAGGGAAAGCATTTTGGATTTCCTGGGAAAGCTGGCATCCCAGAGGCTGAGAGTGGATCGGGGAAGGAAGGTCTGCAGCAGGCAGCAGCAGGGAGGTTTCAGCCCAGCTTGGGCCTCTGCCGAGGAGAAACCCTGCTGTCCTAGGGAATTTGCTGAGCAGAGTCTCTTGGCCTGATTTGTAGCTAGTGATGCGAATGCATTATCCAAAGCTGGGTGCCAAGCAGAGAGCAGAATGAGACCACCTCTCCATTCATTTCCAGCCATTGATTAGATGATGTTGATGAACTGTGATTTTTAAATGGAAACGGCTTTGTCATCATGATTTTTCAATACAATTCTAGCATGGCTCTTTATTTTCTAACCAAGGCCCTAGGCATCCTATTTAACATGTTGGGTATGACATGTTCCCCAGGGTCAGCTTTTTATTTCATTGCCATTTTAAGGGTATCAGAATATGTGCTAAGAATTTACATTTGAATAATAGATTTCTGGATGGTAAAATCCTATTATTTACATTTAGTAAAGTCCCTTTGGATATTAAGAACCAGCACAATATTAATTTTTCTTGCTGTCACTTAACAATATAAATTGGTTCTGTGTAAGAACCAGGAGCTCATTGGATTGAATTTAGGAAATTGGTAAAACAAATTTGACTTCAGCGGGTTTGAATGATTACAATGTAATAAACATATAAAGGCTAGGAAGCTAATTTATCATTGCTTTTTGTT
This sequence comes from Piliocolobus tephrosceles, assembly GCF_002776525.5. NCBI lineage: Eukaryota > Metazoa > Chordata > Mammalia > Primates > Cercopithecidae > Piliocolobus > Piliocolobus tephrosceles. Next base: position 47,423,112 of record NC_045448.1, on the reverse strand, counting down.
TTATTTATTTGAAACTCCTTCATCTTTGGTATAAACAGGCTTTATTAAATATTATGAATTCAATTTCCAAATGAATTGTAAATGGCTTTCTATAGAGAGATTACTTGATTTGTTGTTTTCCTGAATAAAACATGTTTTTGCCCAGTGGGGTTATGTAGCCTATATATTAACATTGGAGGATTACTCTGTTGTGCTTGGCACCTATGATGTGCAACGTTTGATTTGTTCTCTGATCTATTTGTCTTCACTCTCTTTAATAAACACTGAGACAGAATGCATAACCTCTTAAGACCTGCACTTCAATGAATCATAAAAGAATGTCTGCCTGTGTAGCAGTTTATCATTGGAATAATAATTCTTGTTCCCTTTAAAAATGTTACAGTGTCTGCTCTTCAAAATAGACTGCAGAGAAAAGCATGAGAGATGCTGTGGGTCACTGATGGGGAATCATAATTGACCTCAGCTTTTGTCGCATGGTAACAGGCTTTCAGGGTATTAGATCATCACATACCACAGAACTACAAATATACTGCCCTCAAAGTCAGGGGGGAAATTTTCCATTTTCAATTTATAAAACTACACAGCACAGACCTGTGTAAAAGGAGGCAGCTTGTCGGTTGGGCTGGAACCTCCAGGAAGATAGCCCTTCAGGAGCCTGCCATATTGTAAAAACCTGTTCAACTTCAACCCTTTTGCAAAAGGATTGTGTAACTTTCACAGCCCAGTGCTTACTGAAATAAATGCACACTGCACAAGTGAAATCACTGAAAAAGGGATCAATGCCTAGGTGAAGTATCTCAGAATGCTAGGGCTGGAAAGAACCTTGGGAGGCCATTTATTTTAACTCCCACAAGGCTACTTGGCATATTTTAATGTATTAAAACTAATGTCTAAAGAGCTAGAAAAGCTGTCTGAAGAATTAACACCTCTCCTCAGGAAAATCCCTTTGGTGTTGTTACTGTTTCTTTTATTTTCCTGCATCATAAAACTCCAGAATGAAGGATGCAAAGTTTTAGTGGAGAGGAAGTCATTAGCCAACATCATTGTTGGAAGAAATGATTTTGTACTGTTAATGACAGTATTGTGTTTACTCCATAATTCAATAACTGTGAAGCAGTCTCCAGTAAAGAGATTTGGATATCTCTGTTCAAACTAAACTGCGCCACAGGCCAAACTGACCAAATGTATTGTTTTTAAGCTTTTAAGTTGACTCAATAATTCCAAAGTCTAGCAAGGAAATACAAATAGTTAAACGATTCACTCATAAGTGTGTAGCAACCTCAGGAATGAGTTGGTCTAGACTAGTACAATTAAAGTAAATCAAACTCCAATCTTAAGGGAACCTGCCCCTTGACGTAGAGGACAAAGAAAAGACTGGAGGGCTGCCAGGCCTACTTTCACGTCCTCACTTCAAACCCTAAACTGTGTCTCCTCTTCTTAAACTTCTAGAATATCTCAGTTTGTCATTTTCTACCTCCCAGTGGAAAATAATTCTCTTTTCCAAGATGCTTCAGACAATCCTAAATCTCAGTCACTTGTGATCACATCCACAATAAGGTATTATACGCACCCCAACCTGGCTTTACTTCTGACTGGGCTGAATGTTCTGCTTGTCTTCCTTGTCTTTCTATCTTCCAGGCACCCATCATGGTATCTAGCATATAGTAGGTATTCAACTTTTCTTATTGCTGATTGTTTGTTAACACAAGTTTAGTGGGATCTGCAAATTCCATATGAACCCATGACTTTACTTTGCCTCTCAGCAGTAAACCTGCTTTCTCAACTCCAATCTCTATTTTCTGTCTGACAAGAATTACTTCTGTCTGCAGCCCATTATATTCTAGAAACCACAGATTTTTTATTTGTATTTATTTATTTTTTTTGAGACAAAGTCTCACTCTGTCATCCAGGCGGGAGTGCAGTGGTGCAATCTCGGCTCACTGCAACCTCCGCCTCCTGGGTTCAAGAGATTCTCCTGCCTCAGTCTCCCGAGTAGCTGGGATTACAGGCATGGGCCACCATGCCTGGCTAATTTTTTGTATTTTCAGTAGAGACAGGGTTTCACCATGTTGGCCACACTGGTCTTGAACTCCTGACCTCAGGTGATCCGCCCGCCTCAGCCTCCCAAAGTGGCAGAATTACAGACGTGAGCCACCGCGCCTGGCCTAGAAACCACAGGTTTAAATCTTGCCTTCAGAAAGGTTGTTAGTCATAAAAGTTTTAGACATCAAAAAGAACTACTTGGAATTTCTGTATCACACATGTTGCCTTGTATTCTAGCTACTTTATGGATTTTTGTATCTCCAGTTAGAAAGGATATTTATTTATTTATTTTGAGACAGAGTCTTACTCTGTCGCCCAGGCTGGAGTGCAGTGGCGCGATCTTGGCTCACTGCAACCTCCTCCTCCAGGGTTCAAGTGATTCTCCTGTCTCAGCCTCCCAAGTAGCTGGGAAGTGGCAGATGAAAGGTTGAGATAGGCAGGGTCTGAACAAGAGAAAAGCATGGACCCTCAGCCAGCAGGATGCAATTATAACTGCACACCACCACATCCAGCTAATTTTTGTATTTTTAGCGGAGACAGGGTTTCACCATATTGGGCAGGCTGGTTTTGAATTCCTGACCTCAAGTGATCCACCTACCTCAGCCTCCCAAAGTGCTGAGATTACAGGTGTTAGCCACTGCGCCTGGCCTCTGTTTCTTTCTTTGTTCTCCTAGTGCCTAGTCCAGTGTTGAGCACTAGCAGGTACTGAAGAACCTATGTGATTAATGAATGAGTGAATGAAAACAAGTACTCCCAAGCAGAAAAGCACACTGTTTGAGTCTGGGATTCAGGCAGAAATGAGTTAGAAATCTGAGACTACTAGCTGTGTGACTTTGGGCAAATTATGTAAATCCTTTATGTCTTAGTTACTCCATGTGTAAACTTGAATGGTTGCAGAACTGACCCTATAAGTCACATGGGGATTCAATGTGACACTAAATGTAAAATGCTTAGCACAGTTCCTACAACATAGTGGATATAGTGTTTGAAAAAGTTAGTTACTATTAGCATAATGAGAAGTGATTAAAAAAGCACATAGCCTGGGCACGGTGGCTCATGACTATAATCCCAGCATTTTAGGAGGCAGAGGCAGATCACTTGAACCCAGAAGTTTGAGATCAGCCTGTACAACTTGGCAAAACATCATCTCTACTAAAAATACAAAAAATTAGTCAGATGTGGTATTGCACTCCTGTAGCCCCAGCTACTCAGGAGGATGAGGTGGGAGAATCATCTGAGCCCAGGAGGTCAAGGATACAGTGAACCAAGATCTAAGATTATGCCATTGCACTCTAGCCTGGGCAACTGAAGTGAGACCCTGTCTCAAGAAACAACAACAACAACAAAATAATAAAAACACACACGAAGATGTGATAAAGGTGGAAGATGGGGGTTACTGCAATTGCTATGGCTGGGTTAGAGAATCAGCAGAATTTTAAAGAGGGTAGTAATGGGAGTCAGTCATGGATATGATACAGGAGACCAGATTGGAGCCAGGGAAATGGGTTCTAGATCTGACTCTTTCTCCAACTATGCAGGATCTTGGGCAAATCACCCCAACTTTAGGGTCTGAATTTCCTCATTAGAGGGTTGCACTAAATGACCTCTGAAATCTCTTCCCACTCAAACAATCTATAATTTGAGGGAAAGGATTCCTAGCAGCGTGCATGTGCTGCTTTTAGTGAGGGTGAGAGAGAGAAAGGCAGAGAGAGAGACTGCAGGCAGGCTAATTTTCTAAATTTAATCCAACGAGCACCTGGTTCTTACATGAAACCAATTCATATTGTTAAGTGACAGCAAGAAAAGTTAATATTATGCTGGTTCTTACTATCCAAAGGGACTTTACTAATCTCCTTTAAATCAAGAGATCATGTGACAGACTTGCCATCTGAGGCCCAGAGAGGCTATGCGACTTCAGATGACAGAGCTAGTTGGTGGTGATGTGGATGCAAATCCCTACTTCGTGAGTAGTCCCTGTGCAGCGTGGGGTCCCCTATACAATGTCAAATGACTCGGAGACAGAAGAGAGCACAGCCCATGAGGTGCTTGCTGGGGACGGGAAACAGAACGCAGGGCTTGCTGGAGATAACTTCACTAGACACAGAAGGACACTGCTAAAGGAGACCTTTTGTTCACAACTAAAAGTTTTAATATGATAAAGTTAACTAAGAATCACTGGCAAGTAAAATTATTCCAGTTTTTTTTTTTTTTTTTTTTCTTTTACTACTAAGAGATACAGTAAATCTACACCAAATACATTCAGACAAGATTGGGTGCATTCAGGGTAGTATGGCTGTATATAAGACAAAATATATTCAAATAAACAAACTTGAACATAAGAGAAAATTAACATGGGTGATTCCTATACAAATAGTCAAAATAATAGTCTTATGGGTTTGTATGAATATTGGAATGGGGAACTGGGGCAATTGCTGTCACTCTTTTTCTCTCCTGACCTTGGGGTCTCCCTAAGGAGACCAAGAATTGAACTCTTAGAATAAAGCAAAGCTCCTGTTCTTTCCAAGGCTTCTCTGCCTCCCAGGAAAGCGGCACAAAGCAGCAGCAACACCAGCAGCAGCAGCAGCAGCAAGTGTGAAGATGAGAGTGGGGGCTGTGGGAAGATATGGCCTCTCTGCCAAAGGCAGTTATAATTGCATCCTGCTGGCTGACGGTACATGCTTTCTCTTGTCCAGGCCCTGCCTATCTCAACCTTTCACCTGCTGCTTCCCAGTGGGCTTTATGATATTATCCATATTCCAGTTTGATCCAGTGCTCACTTTTTACACCCCCAAATAGGACACCTTCGGGAAGAACTGAAGGAGCTACACGGAGATGGCATGAAGAATTGAGTGCTGAGAGCAAGGGTTCAGAATAAAGGCTGTATTGAGAAGACAAGTTTCTGAAGACCTAGGGAGAGCCATCAAAGTGTTTATGGACAGGATGAGTGCAAAATATATAAGATGGTGACTTTTTAAAAGTTTAGAATGAAAAAAAAAAAGGATGCATTAAAAGTCTCTGAGAATCCTTGAATAAAATGCTGATCCTGGGTCCAAGCAGAGAAAGTACAAGGTGAGTCTGGAACATTTTGTGCCAGAAAGCAAGAAAATACCCAAAATGGATGGAGACATATCAAAAAGACAAAAGGACACAGGAGCTGCTTGAACAGCTCATACTGGCCAAATTTGAGACAACTTGTGCACCAAAACTTAATGTGAATGTACCTGATTATAATACACTGAATTGAAAAAAACTTCCAGTCAATAGTAATGCTTACAACAAGAGAGAAAGGGAAAAGAAAGTACTTCTTTACAAAAAGAATGCTAGCTAGTACATGTAGAAGCGATTACAGAATAGAAAAACCATAATTTTTCAACCTACAATGTAATAATTGATTTAGACAAGGATCATCAATGGGTGATAAAATCACTAGGTAAAGATTTGGGGAAACAGAATATTCACACAAAGACAGAGCTTTGCCCCACAGATGACTTTATAAGATGACTTAATTAAAGTGGGAAATGTATCTTTACAATGGTGATGTCTGGTAAATGTCATCATAAGTAAGTGATCAAATGTACCATCACTAATAGTGAAACAATTGCTATTAGATGCTCTTGAGATTATGCAGTGTGAAATAAACAAATATTACCTGCGAAGTATTTTTGCCAAAAGTCTTCAACCTGAATCTTGTCAAGCCTTTAGACTAAATTCTAGTTTATAGGAAATGCAGAGATAGAGGTACAAGTTAAATGACACCATGAGGAAACAATTAGACAAATCTAAAATGTAAACATTTTAAAAGAAAATTGTCCTGAGTCTTCAAAAATATCAATGTCATGAATAAACAAGCAAATGTGGGAGAACTGATCTAGATTAAAGGAATAAAGAGTCTAGGCGGGGCACGGTGACTCACACCTGTAATCTCAGCACTTTGGAAGGCTGAGGTGAGTGGATCACTTGAGATCAGGAGTTCAAGATCAGCCTGGCCAACATGGTGAAACCCCATCTCTACTAAAAATACAAAAATAAGCCGGGCGTCATGGTGGATGCCTGTAATCCCAGCTACTTGGGAGGCTGAGGCAGGAGAATTGCTTGAACCTGGAAGGTGGAGGTTGCACTGACCTGAGATCATACCACTGCATTCCAGCCTGGACGACACAGAGAGACGCCATCTTAAAAAAAAAAAAAAAAATAGAGTCTATTAGCTAGGTGTGGTGGCATATGCCTGTAGACCCACCTACTTGGGAGGCTGAGGCAGGAAAGTCACTTGAGCCCAGGAGTTCGAGGCTACAGTAAGCTAGGATCACGTCATATCGCACTCCAGCCTGAGCAACAGAGCAAGGTTGTCTCATAAATAAATAAATAAATAAATTAATTAATTAATTAATTAATTAATTAATTAATTAAAAGTCTAAAGAGATATAACTTTGCAAAGTATGGCTCTTGTTGGATCTGAGTTAGAGAAAATGAAACAGCTATAAAAGCATTTGGGGAACAATTGGGGAAACTTAAATACAGATGAGATCTAAGATGATGTGGAATTTATTTAATTTTTTGAGGCAAGGTCTCACTCTGTTGCCCAGGCTGGACTGCAGTGGTGCGATCATAGCTCACTGCAACCTCTGCCTCCTAGGCTCAGGTGATCTTCCCATCTCAGCCTCCCAAGTAGCTGGAACTACAGGCACACGCCACCATGCCGAGGTAATTTTTGTAGTTTTAGTACAGATGGGGTTTCACCATGTTGCCCAGGCTGGTCTTAATCTCCTAGGCTATCAGCCTTGGCCTCCCAAAGTGAGTGCTGGGATTACAGGCATGAGCCGCTGTGCCCAGCTGATACGCAATTTTTTAAACAGTTTGGTAACGGTGTTGTGATTTTACAGGAGAATATCCTTGTTCTTAGAAGAAATATGCTGGAATTTGGGGCTGATGTATGATGTCTACAACCTTAAAATGATTCACTTAAAAAAATCTGCATGTCTGTATGTGGTGTATATGTTTATGTGTGTATAGAGAAAGGGAGAGACAGAGACAGAGAAAGTAAAGCAAATGGAGCAAACGTCAGCCATTGTTGAACTTAAGTGGATAGTATATGAGTGGTTAAGACACTATTTTTCAACTTTTCGTACATTTGAAATCTTTCAAATTAAATTGAAAAATAAAATTTCTAAGGAAATATTTGGTCATTAAAAAGCTTACCACTTGGCCGGGCGTGGAGGCTCATGCCTATAATCCCAGCACTTTGGGAGGCCAAGGTGGGCAGATTACTTAAGGTTAGGAGTTTGGGACCAACCTGGCCAACATGGTGAAATCCCATCACTACTAATAATACAAAAATTAGCCAGGCATGGTGGTGTGTGCCTGTAATCCTGCCTACTTGGGAGGCTGAGGAATGAGAATTGCTTGAACACAGAAGGGAGAAGTTGCAGTGAGCTGAGATTGTGCAACTGCACTCTAGCCTGAGCAACAGAATGAAACCATGTCTCAAAAAATAAAAAAATAAAAAAAATAAAAAACTTACCCCTGGCCGGGTGCAGTGGCTCACACCTGTAATCCCAGCACTTTGGGAGGCCAAGACGGACAGATCACTTGAGGTCAGGAGCTCAATACCAGCCTGGCCAACATGGTTAAACCCCGTCTAAATAATAATAATAATAATAATAATAATAATAATAAATAAAAAGCTTACCCCTAGCAAAACACAAGCTCCTTCATTCCTTTCATTCCTAATCAATCCTGTTATTGTAAAGAAGAAAGATATATTCCCTAAGTGACTCCTATTTCCTCATACAGAGGGGAAACTAAGCTCTTTCCTTCCAGGAAAGGGTCTCTGCAGATATTCTGAAGCCACAGGAGGGGAAAATTCCCCAGCACATATACTCTCTTTCTTGTACTGACGTGAGTTCAGAGCATCAAAAATAAAAACAAATAACATGAGGGAGTTATAATGTTCAGGAATTAATCCACACCCTTCCAATCCAGCCTTAACAGGGTACACATCTGATCCCATGCCCTCATCACGGTGACAGCTGCCTTCTCAGACTGTCTGGCCCCTGGTTCCTGGTTTCCCTTCAGAAGAGAGGTCAGTGCATCTCAAACAGAGAGCAAAAATGGCAGATGAGCTTCCAACTGACATTGTTACCAAGAGTTCCATAGAAGATATGATAGATAATATGATCCTGAGCACAGAACAAAGAATATTGAAATATGAAGAAGAGAAAGATGGGTAGGTAGTTCATTTAGAATATTCAAAAAATCTTTCAAAGCAGACAATGGTTTACTACAAGTTCCACAAGCAGAGCCTAGAAATATTGACTAGCTAGTTAATTGGGAATGAAAGACAGTGTGAAAAAGGACAGAGAGGTCCTCAGCAATGCCATATTCCCAGCCTTGAGAATGGGCATCCCAATTTCTACCTATCAAACTAGCCAAAAGATACTTAAAAAGCAAGCCAATATGAAGAAAATGAAGTTACCCTTTGAGGTACCTTTGCAAAAATTCACACCTCCATATAACCTTCTATGCTGCCAACAATACAGCAAAACATCAATCCCCTCGTTTCTGTGAAACCATTCAGAGTGAAAGTACAACATTTTTACAGCTTAATTATTTGGTGGTTAATTGCTTTAATTCGTAATATCACGAAGCTAATATGGTCTGAACCATAAATTCTCTAAATAAGATGAGAAAAACCATAATTTAAAAATTGTATACAGAATTATTGTACAATATAAAAACCCAAAGATGAAAGCTATATTTGAACAAGTATGTATTTAGCATTTTCTTTTTCTTTTTTTTCTTTTCTTTTTTTTTTTTTTTTTTGAGACAGAGTCTAGCTCTATTGCCTAGGCCGGAGTGCAGGGGCACGATCTCAGCTCACTGCAACATCCACGTCCCGGGTTCAAGCAATTCTCTGCCTCAGTCTCCCGAATAGCTGGGGCTACAGGCGTGCGCCACCACACTCAGCTAATTTCTGTATTTTTAGTAGAGATGGGGTTTCACCATCTTGGCCAGGCTGGTCTTGAACTCCTGACCTCATGATCCACCAGCCTTGGCCTCCCAAAGTGCTGAGATTACAGATGTGAGCCACGGCGCCCGGCATATTTATCATTTTCAAATTGATTTAAATAATAACTTCCATAAGAAGATTAGAATTGCCCTGCTGGCTACTTTCTCTGATAAAACATTTTTTCATCATTTTTAAGACAACCTATGCTTTGTAAACACCATCTGAATATTAAAAGCCGTGTGAAAAAGGCATGTACAAAATGATAATATTTTTGTTCATTCATCTACCTATCCATTCAACAAAATGTATTTAGCATCGACTGTATACCAGCATCATGCCAGGTGGTACGGGTACAGACATAAATAAGGTCCCTCAAGGAGCTCAGCCTCGTTGGGGCAACTGACCTGTAAGAAAATAGTACCATCAAGTTTTAAGGATATTTTGAGAGATAATGATTATTTCACTTTGAGTCACAAGGAGAGGCACTGGTGGAGTTAGGAAGACTTCACAGGGGATACGATGCTTGCATCAGGTATAAGCAGATGTTCAGCAGGCAGTGGAAAAGGAGGAAAAGAATTTCCAGGCAGAGGGAGCAGCACATGCAAAGACATGGGAGTGGGAAAGTGCACAGCACATCCAGGTACCTGGGAGTGGTTCAGTGTAGCTTTGGTGACAGAGTGAGGGAGGCACTTTTTAATGAGACCAGAATAGAGGAGAGGATGTCTGGGTGAAAAGACTGCGTGTTCAGTTTTGGATGTGATGCCGAGGGCCTCTAGGAGGTATTGCCAGCAGGCATTTTCAGGACCACCTACAGACTTGAGTAAGAGAGAAGCTCCCTTAGCCTCCCTTTAGAGGGCCCTGTTCTGTCCTTCCTCCAGGGGTACTCTGCACACAGGCCAAGGGGACTTCCTCACCCAGAGCCCACACACTGCTACCCCTTCTAGACTACACCAGATCCCCAGGACCACAGAATTCCTTGTTCAAACAGCCCAGAGCCTGCTTCCAGGGCCTGTGGAGGAGGTGTAGTGTGGAGAGTGGACCTGAGGATGATGTCGACAGTGGAGATGGTAATGATGATGTCTCTGTTCCTTTGTGTTTCTTTTCTCTGTCTCAAACACCCTTTTCCTCTTTCTCCACCTCTACCCAAACTTCTACGGATCACATTCTCTAGGAAGCTCCCCACTTACCCATTAGCTTGTCCATCATGTGCTTCCATGGTCTCCCATGTTCATCTTTAGCACAGCACAATTCTAGCACCTCATAGGCTACCGGCATTTATAGAATGAGTGGTCATGGTTTCTAAAGTGACCCACCAACCACCCTGGTTTGCTTGGAACTGTCTGGTTTTAGCACTGAAAATCTAGCATTCCAGGAAAATCTCCAGTCGTAGGCAAATCCAGGAGACTGATCACCCTTAAACTGATATCTGAAATTTTTTGAGTGAGCAAATAAATGAATGTTAATATCAAAGCTGAAGGCACCCAATTTTTCCGGTGTGTATGTGAGCAGAAACCCATTCAAGGTATCCAGGGGATCATTTCCTTCTCTGTACTCTTCAACTCTCATCTCAGCAAAACATGACCTGGCTGGATTCCTGACCCAGCTCCATTTTTTCCCATAATCCTGGAGGAAGGACAGTTTACATTTCTGAACCAGGGCTCTTTATCTGAATCACAGAACAAGAAATTGATTTCAGTACTATTCTCTCAAGGCTGGTACATAACTAGTACCATTCTAGATGCATAGAAGTTGATTCATTACGTAATTTGATGCCTTAGGATATTTAGGATTTATTTCTTTTATCTGTTGAGAAACACATAGGCCCTAAAATCAAGAATGCTACCGGGGGCCAGACACAGTGGCTGAGGAGGGGGGATCACTTGAAGCCAGGAGTTTAAGACCATCCTGTGAAACAAAGCAAGATTCTGTCTCTACAAAAAATTTTAAAAGTTAGCTGGGCGCACTTTGGGAGGCCGAGGTGGGCAGATCATGAGGTCAGGTGATGGAGACCATCCTGGCTAACACGGTGAAACCCCATCTCTACTAAAAAGTACAAAAAATTAGCCTGGCTTGGTGGCAGATGCCTGTAGTCCCAGCTACACAGGAGGCTGAGGCAGGAGAATGGTATGACCCCAGGAGGCGGAGCTTGCAGTGAGCCAAGATTGTGCCACTGCACTCCAGCCTGGGCGACAGAGCGAGACTCCGTCTCAAAAAAAAAAATTTAGCTGGGCACAGTGGTGTGTGCCTGCAGTCCCAGCTACTTAGGAAGCTGAGGCGGGAGGATAACTTGAGCCCAAGAGTGAGGCCATAGCAAGTTATGATTACGCCACTGTACTCCAGCCTGCGTGACAGTGAGACCCTGTCTTAAAATATATATATATAGTACTGTGATTGTCCCTCTGACCCTGACCTTGGTCATTAGCACAGATGGCTGGAGGAGGGAAGCTATGGGAAGGAAGTGTCAAAGGATAGGGCTTGTGTTATCTCTGACCTGCAAATTGAGGAAGAGGTGTGGAGAGGAAGTACATTCTCACTTTCTCAGCATGGGCAAAGGCAGAGAGCTGTAAGGTCTTACCAGTCAGGACAGGAAAATTCAAAGACAACCACCTCCTAGGGCTTGACATGTTGGTCATCACCAACTTTCTCAGTGGCAATTGCCAAAGTCAGGCAGCACTGTATGTCATGTTGTGGAAGACAAATGCTCTAGAAATAAATTGACTTGAAACAGTCTCAAATACACATAAACTACAATGGCTTTAAATGTAACTCTTGACTTTTTTCTCATTTTCTTTCTCTTCTAAAAGAGGTCAGCAAGGAAAGTTCTGCAAGAGAGGCTTTACGGAAATTCAACCTAAGAAACCTGGGTGGACTTTTATGTATCTGCTGTAACAAACGTATTTCACTCCTAAATACTTGTTTTAAAGCTCCTGGAGCCTTTAAACTCCAGAGATGGATACATACATCTCCGAGCATGCACCTGTATTTCAGACTTAACGATGCACTTCTTATATGCTATACATCAATCCTTTTAAAAATTCATTTTCTAGAGGAGGTGATTATTCATTTTGTCATTCAATTTCCCATCATTAAAAATTTCATGCAGTAAAATCACTGCATACTAATGGGGTACTGTGTAAAGAGAGTATTTTTAGTGACTAAGTTGAAAGAAAAGATCATTGATGGCTCTTCCATCTGAGAATTTGAGGAGGAATCAGAGACAAATTTCTGAAGAATACCTTGGAAAGACCTGGAAGCTACCAGAATGCAGAGTAATGGAATGGAGGCCTTAGGGCTCCCTTTTCAGCTCAGATTCTGAAGCAGAGGTGCCTGCTTTTAAGTAACATTCTGTCTCAATGGTATTTCACTCACAGGATAAAGTTAATTAAATCTCCTTTCCCCCTACCATCATGACGTCACCACATTAGCAAGGACAATAGAAGCACAGGGTCCTGAGTTTGCACTGACTGGTCATTCATCTGAAAGGAAGGTCACAGGGTTGCCAACGCTAATTGGAAGAGCATTTAATGCCTGGTTTGCATGACTGAAAAAAAGAGGACCTACCTCTGGCCTGGCAAAGAAAAGACTTTTGATGGTGTGAGAAAACGTCTAACTTGGCTAAAGGAGGTCAAATTCCACTGAAGCCTTCCAAGTGGGTGCAGATAACTGTTAGCATCAGAAATGGTCTTGCTGGGCAGTGCAGTGTTCTGTAGGGAGCTGTCTTCAGTAGGCGAGATTTCACCATGGCTTGCAAAAAATGCTTTTCACTGGGTTTTAAAGGTCCATATGCTTGTGTTTTTACTGGAAAATTCTCAGACCTTGATATGGCCTGTGATGACTTTTTTTTTTTTTTTTTTTTTTCCTGAGCTGAATTCTACCAACAATCTTCTTAAGGAACTGCATTTTGAGCTTTAAACCTTATTCCTCTTTAATTTCCCAGCATCCTCTCTGCCTAATGGGGCTGGCTGTCTACCTGGGGCTTTAGTAATGCCTATCCTCTTGCAACTCCTCCATCATACCACACAACTGCACTCCTCCGGGCCTTTGCGGTCACTTACTTCACCCAGAACTTGCTCCCTTCTTTCCTCCCTGCTTTTTCCTAGCCCATTTTATAACATTAGACAATTTAGGAGTTATCTTCTCTAGGAACCCTTTCTGGAACCTCTATAGTGGGCTAAGGTCCTCACCTCTGCATCTCATAAGCCCCTCTATAGTTACAATTATATTCAAATCGAGTTCAAACAGTAGGTGTTCACTATCCACCTGTTAAATATTTCAGGTACGTACACCTTTGTTTATTTTGGATGGGACCAAGGAGCTAGTTTTTATGTGGTTTTTCAAATATTCATTTAAATCTGTGGAGTTACAAACCCAAAAGGGCAAATTTCCTATGAAGGGGAAGGCATATTATAGTGACCAATTGTTGGGAGTCCTACCCTGTGCCACGTACTTTAACACTTTACATTTAATTCTAATATTTGCATAATTCTAATTTCCACAATATTCTTTCGAGATAGGTCTTATAGCCTGTATTTTACAAGTGAGGCTAAAAATTAAATGACTCATCCAAGGTCATGCATCTGAGAGAGGGACCCAGCTAACTCATGCCCAGCTCTGTCCAATCCAGAACCCTTTTACCCCCACGATAACAAGGGGCCAGTTCGAGAGACTAATCCCACTGAATCTCGGATACTGGGACTTTTGAGTGACTTTTCTTTTCTGGTAAATTACCCCTGGCAAAGAACGCGAAGAGGAAGTATAAACCGAAGACCCTTTGAGATGAGCCTGTCAGCTGAACAGCTACATTTGCCCGTATCCAGATTTACATGGGTTTTGTGAGTGGGTGAAATGAAAAACGTGTGGCTTCCATGAGGCCAAAACACTAGGCTAAAAAGCTGTTCGGGGTTCGCGTTTATCGGAATCTTTCAGCTTCGTTCTTTATCGGCTTAAGGTGTTTTCGTCTACCCCTCAATAAGGGGCGGGAAAGTGGATGAGTGTGGCAGGGAAGGATAGGTGGAAGAGGAAGGTTCTCCAGCCAAGCGCAAACCCAGCGACTCTCTCGCCTGGCGCAGTTGCCAGGACAGCGCGGCCGGAGCAGCAACGGCAGAAACCGCACCGTCCCGGCGGCGGCTGCGAGCTCGAGTGACGCATTGCAGGTACCAACCAGCCAATCAGAGGCCGGCTCAACGACTATCGAGATACGCATCGCTGCCACGATGCTCTTCCGCGCCGCAAAGTAGCGCCCCTCAGGAGCCGCTCCACCGGCCTTTTAACGGCTCGCTGGGAAATGAAACCCACTTACGTCATCCGTTCGTCCACTTTCCTTGATCTCTTGCCTCATCGACCAAATAACTGTGAAGAAAGGGGTCCCGCGAAAAGTTTGAGGGGAGGGGGTTGGCCGGGACTCGTTTGCGATGTTCCGTTATCTGGATGCGGCGGAGGGATCTGTTGGAGGGAGGTGTTTATGAGGCGCTGGGGGCGGAGGAGGAGAATTAGTCCGAGTGGAGCGAGCGAGCTGACTGGTCGTGTGGTCGCCTCTCGGAAACCGGCAGCGCTTGCAGCATGGTGAGTGCATCGCTGAGCTGCCGGCGCTGGGCCTATGGAGGGGAGAAACTGGAGCGAATTGAGTAAAGAAAGGAAACTCGTCTCCCTTACACCTTCAAGGAGTGGTTTCTGCCAGAGGGATGGCGCGAAAGAGGCCAGGGATGCCCGCGACGGTTGTGTCGCAGGTGCTCCCCCACCCCCATTCTCCTCAGGGGGGCTTCCTCTAGTGAGTTGAGGGCCGGACGCACAGTTCCTGAGGTGGTGAAGCTCCTCGGGGGGCTTGGCTGGAGAAGGATGGGTCCGGGATGAGCGACAGCCCAGTGCACGGGAAGGAGAGAAAGTGAAGGAAGGGAGAGAGGGAGCGCAGAGAGCCTCCTGTCGGGCGTCTAGAAAGGTCAAACTGGGGCCGGATTCAAATTCCCCAACGGACGGTTAGTGCGGGCGCCAGGAAGCGCCTTTGTCCGCTTGCGGCCGCCATGCGCCCAGGGGGCGGGAGGAGCGCGCGGGGCCCTGGGGCGAACGCCGACGCCGCAGTTAGCCCGCGTCCTCCGCGTGCCGGGATCCAGGGGGCGCGCGGGCGGGCGGACGGGCGGCGCGCTGTGTGGGCCGAGCCCGCGCAGCGCAGGGAGCGGCCGGTGGGGGCGGGGCGGGCGAGCGCCGCGTGGGACCCGAAGCCGCCGCCCCGGTCGGCCCCGCTCGGGCTCCAGCTGCTGTGCTGGCACCTGCAGGACTGCGGAGATCCCCGCGGCGCTGCGGGGCCGTTGGCCGGGATGGGAGAGGGAGGGGGGCCTCGACGGTTTCCCATCCGCTTCTGGCAACCGTAATCTTCATGCTCCATCTGGGCCCTGGGGCGTCTTCCACCACGCAGGCCGGATGCTTTTTAAAAAAATTGCTTTTTAAAGTGTCGTTGAAAGAAATTAGCTTTACCCCTGAAGTCAGGGGCGCATCTTCGCAATATACATCCTGTTACGGAAAGTGTTCGGCTCCAGCTGGGGTTCTACAAGGCGTTTCCTGTTCACTGCCTGAGGAAAGCAAGCTCCGGAGTGACTGCCTTCTGAAAGTCGGTCTTGTAAAAACAATTGGACGGATGCCTTTGAAAAGCCCCTGTCTCTATCCTTTTCTTGAAAACAGTGTGCAGTCCTAATGTTAAAGAACCACGACCACATAAAAACATTGCTCCCCTTCTGCTGCTTTGAAAACGACCCCTAAATTCCGTGTAGAAGTTGCCAGGTCGTCTTAACGTTCACTTCATTTGTATGATGTCTGTCTGTCGAATACTGTGATGAAAGAGTGTTTGCGGGGGGAGGAGCAGGGAATTTTTTTAAAGCATTTTCCGGTCACCTCAGACTGGAGATCATGTTCTTTCCTGAAAAAAAAAAAAAAAAAAAAAAAAAAAACCCTAATGAGGGCGGTCATCTGCGATACTTACTTTGTGGTTCCTTCTGCCAAGTGGTTACAGCGATGGGTGTGTCCAGGAGGCAAGGTGACATCTTAAACAGGAGTTGGGGATCCTTGCCAACTGAAACCTCCAGCCTGTATGTATGGGTGTGGGGAGAGGAGTTCACCTTAAATAAAACTAGCGTTCATTGAAGTTTGATAGATTCGCTTTATCTTGATATTTTAAATATTCTGAATTTGAATGTGCTGGTTACATTTGCTTTCTTTAAGATGTAGTTATAGGCATATGTAATAAACATTACAAGTTGTGGAGTAAGCTATTTTTTAAAATAAATGAAGGGTAAAGTTTTCTTTAATCAGTTTTGATAATTAGTAATTCGAATAGATTTTCCTTGGTGGAGTTGGTATCCACACTTTTGTGGTCCGTTGCCCAGTGTTAAGCTTTTGTAGTTACTGTTTGCATCACTGGTGCTTTGGGGGTTTTCAGTTAAATTGGCAGCTCTTACTAGAAGAGACAAAGTCGAAAAAAACAATACAGATTGAGAGATACCATTAGTAAATTTGAAAATTGCCCTCAGATAACTTCATAATTGAGGACTGAGATTTTAAATTAGGACTTCAATTTAAAAAAAAAGTAGCCGGGCATAGTGGCCTGTGCGTGTAGTCCTGGCTACTCAATGGGCTGAGGCAGGAGGATCATCTTGGGCCCGGGAGTTGGAGACTGTAGTGAGGTATGATCACACCAGTGCACTCCCTGGGCAACAGAGTGAGACCCTGTCTCTCAAAAAATAAAAAAATTAGGACCCCAAGTTAAAGTGTAAAAAATTTTATATGGAAGTTAAGTAAGATTGCTCATGTAACTCTTGAGTTTACATGTAGTCAACATATGCTCAGTGAAAACGGAATTGCTTCAAGAGGACTTTGAGGCCAGGGTGATTAGGTAAGTAAAAGATGTAAAAAGGTAGAAAATTTTTGTCACTTGACTCTAAATAATTATTCCGATAAGTGCCAAGGCCTGTTTCTGTTAGGCTTAGAAGATCAAAGGAGTTGGCTCTTTTAAAATATAGAAAGCTCTAGCTTCAGCTAGAATTTAGGCCTTTAGTAATAGCCCTAATTTTTATGAAGCCATTTTGTTCCAGTGATCTTTTGGTGAGAGATGCTATGTAAGTACTCTTCTTCAAAATCAGCTGTCTTTTTACCCTAACGAAATAATTTAGATTGCTTTTGATATAGGTAAAACAAATATCCTGGCTTCCGTTAATTGTAGAAAAAACTTCACATAGGAATCCTTTGTTGTATCAAAGTAGCACCTGATGGGAATGAACAGACAGGAATGGATGAAGGATAGCAGTTCGTGTTCCATTTCAAGCCTATGGGCTCACACATTTATTCAGATAAGAACTTGAGTTTTGTTTTGTTTTTTTTTTAACCACCTTTCACTAGATAAACTCCTACAGTATTCATGCGTACTTTTGAATGGCATGTAGGAAATGTTTGATAGGTACTTAATGTATTCACTTCAGGTCGCTAATGTAATACAGGTTTGTGCTTCTTTGTGTTGACAGATCACCTATGGTTCTCCAAAATGAACTTTCTAATACAGGAGGTCTAGGGAGAAACCTGAGTATATACTAATGCCTAGAACTTTCTCTGGAGTGGCAAGAGCAGTGGGAATAATTATATCAATAGCTACAGAAATAAGGGAGTAAGAACAAGTCATCTCTAGTGAATTATTATTCACTTTACTGAGATAAACATACATGTTAATGAACTTGAGTTTTCCCAAAAGTAGAATTCTTCTGGTTCTTCTAAGAAAATGGCACTCCATGAAAACAGAGGGAAGAACCAAATTTATTCGCCTTTGTAGCAGTTGGGAAAGTTAGTGCTAGGAAGTCTCCTTGATTTATAGTAGGCTTTATTCTGGATATTGCTGGTAAAAGTTTATTCTAAAACCTGAACTCTGGATAAGTAGTAAATACAAAAAGCTTGTCAACCTTCCAAGCAAAATTGAGAGCTTTCAGGTTATGTGAGTAATTTAGTCTCTTGGGTGCTTAGTTCATTCCTTGAAGCTGATTTTTGTGATCTCTTCCAAGATTGCATTTGCTTGGAGGTAGGGAGTTAGATAAGATGGTATGACGTCTCTAAATTTTGACTTTCCAAGCAAAATTGGACAGTGGTTCCTTTTGCTAACATCCTCCTTTCTTCCTAAGGCCGCTCATGTTTCATATACAGTAGCCTTCCCAAAATCCCATTCCCCCCTGCCCCACCCCCACCATGTAGACAGAACAAACCTGTTTCCCTTCCTGTACAGAGTACCGGATCCTTCAACTCTCACACAGGTTACAGTATCTGCCACACACTTAGCTCAACTTTAAGTTTTGAAGTGATGTCACCTGATGCATTTGTCCCTGGGTTGCACCTTGTGGATTTAGTTTGCATAAATTTTCTCAGCTTAAACAAAGTTAACATTGAATAGATGGCTTAATAAATGCCATGCATGTCTACATTCTGTGTGGAAATTGAGCTAGTCAGGTTGATATTTAACATTGTAGGTTCTTTGTTTAGTTAATTTATATAAAATAATGGTTACCATTTAACTCTTTAGGTTAGCTTTGTACATAGCATCTCACTTTGCACAACAACCCTGCAAGGTAAGTATTGTTATTCTTGTGTTACAAATGAAGTTGACTGAGAGGTTGAGTACGACGTCCAAGGTCACACAGCTGTTAAATGGCAGAGCTGGGATACTAGCCTGTAACTCAGAACTTGATGTGTCCGTCCCCCCCCCACGCCATGCATGCCAGGTTGCCCTTCCTTTCAGAAATGATGGAAGTCCTGCAAAATGCAATAAACTGAAGTAACGTAGCTTCTATTATAACAAAGTAAATAATTCAGTAGATTTACTGGATTTTAAACCTTATTCCTTGGGTAAACAATCTGTGACTGACTTCACACCAAATATTTGTTGGTGGAGGATTTGGACTTTAGGGATAAAAGTGGATACATTTTTTTATTTTACAAACTCTGTATTTGAACTTAATTATTGGCTCTTCAATTTTAAGTTACCAGCTTTTTTTTTTTTTTAAATGAATTTGATTTACATCGTGGTCAAATAAAAATTGCTGAGCAGGGAAAATAAAGTACCTTCTGGATTCCTTCTTGAATTTTCTCATGCTGTACCCTAGAGAAAATGTGAAGCCATTCCACATTAAGGTGTTACTTTTCCCAGGGATGTGTTCATTTAAAAAGAATAAAGCCAGGCAACGTTTGTTTTTCTTTTCCTACAAATAAATGAATGGATTAATCATTGTATACTCCTGTGTTCGTGGGATTTTAGATAGGAAGCTATTTCTTGGCTGTGCTTCTCAATACCCCATAAGGAGTTGCTTCATGGATGTATATACTAATAAACAGTGAAAGAAAGTGTATGTTCAAAGAATACAACAAGGAGTATGGATATTTTGCAATCATCTTTATATATTATGGTGCTCTGAATTAAAAGCTAAAAGTTACTGGGTATGTCTGACACCTTAGTGCTTTATCTTGGTTCTACTAATTTTGCCTACCCCACTCCCACTTAACCCTAGCCTTATTCCTTATCTGTAAGATAGGGGATAATAAGATTATAAGGTTATTATTAAGATTGAATAAGGTCAAAATTTATAATGGGTTTTAGCAAATGGCAGAAAATATTTTCTGAAGAAAACCAAGTGCTATTAAAAAACATCACAAGCCTTAGGCTTACTTTGGGATTTTAAAAACCAAGAGAAAATGGATGGCTGAACTTTTAAACATTTGGTAAATATTATAGTTTGGAGCTCTGGATTCTTTGCATTTTGTCTGCTGGGTGAGAAGGAATAAAAGCTTGTTGTGCCTTTTTTTTTTTTTTTTAGATCACTTTAATTTCAAAACGATGTGTTTAACCATTTGTGGGAGTAATTTTCATTTTGTGATCCTGAAGCATTTTGATTCAGTGGGAATTTCTGGTGATTTATATCTGGCATAGAAGTGAGCTTAAGTTTAGCTATTCTAACGTTGAAAAAGGAAGCAATGTTTCTATTGGATTCTAAATTATACTTTCAAAAATATTCTGAAGTATTTGTATATCTTAAACTTGGAGTTAAGACAGCTTAGCTTTGAAGATAAGAAAACCAGATGTGTGCCTTTTCTACCCAGATGTGTTTGTTGCTGGAACTAAATGAAACAGTAAATGCTAATCTACATACTCAAGTCACTAACCTATCTCTTCGATCTCTTTGTAGGCTGACCAACTGACCGAAGAGCAGATTGCAGGTGAGAAATACTCAGCTAGATTGTACCCATTAGATTGTTACTATTAATTGAATAGCCAACGTCAGAATAAGAGACTTGTGTGAAATAATTGACTTGGTATATGTCATGTATATTAACATAAGGGTATAATACAATACAGTAATTCAAACTGCTTTGGCAAGTGGAAGATATGCAGGGCTAATTGTAATTAAAGACATGTATTTTAGTCTGCGTGGATATACTTTGGAGCCTGGTGGTATAGTGGTGGTCTTTGTTTTGTTTTCTGAAGACTACCTTAGTATTCAGGAGTTCTGGTCTAGCTAACACTCTAACTTCAAATCAGTCTCCACAAGAAAAGAGGGCTAAGAAGTAACTAAGGCAGCTTGAAATGGAGAATCAAAAAAGGAACATTGAATTTACCCTTGTTAAAATTAGCTAATATTTTAACCTAAGAAGTGCATATATAATCAATCGGAATAATCATTTCTCAAGTGAAAAAATTTAAGAAGTTGGCATTCTATTTTATAAATGTCACTGTAGCAATATGGATTTTTCTTTTAAAAGCAGTGACAGCTGTTGAAATGAAGCTGCTTAAATTTGTCCCCTTTAGTTTGCTATGGAAGTATGCAAAATTATTACATAAAACCTGATGTCATGTTCTCTTTATGCCATGCCATAGAACATTTATACTTTTGATTTATCCTTATACTTTGAGATGGCTGGTTAATGTCAATGTTGGGGAAACTTTTCCCCCCTTGCTGGAGTTGTTTTTTTTTTTTTTAAATTGTAGTGTTGAAATGCTTTGCAAACTATTCCTTTGTTTTCATTAGAGACTTTTATTAGCATGAACACCAAGCAGTTTATCTGCCACAGTTTTAACAGTAACCAGGAAGGGTTTGATAAGAGCTCAAAAGCACTTGAGCACTTTTTCTAATGCTGGAGAAAACTGTGAGAAGCCCAATTGGAACTATATAGCCCATTTAAAGCAAGCTCCCCACTTCCATAAGCATATAGAAATTTGGGGAATACCAGAATTACACTAGTCACCTTAAATATTCATCACAAATACTATTTGATAGGACTGTAGGTAGAAAGCTATTAGTATTAAAGACAAATTTAAGCAGGTTTTATTTTTATTTATTGTGTAATTTGACTTAGTGTTTACTTTCTGAGGTTGGTAAATTACATGTATTGAATGTTATCAACAAAAAGCAAACAGTTTTGGGAATAACTTTTTTTGTTTAGTTACACTGTTTTAAAGGTATCACCGATTTGATCTCATGTCTCCTCAAAAAAAAAAACAGACTGCGCCTGATGGCTGGTAATCTTACCACTTTGGGAGGCTGAGACAGCAGGTTCACTTGAGCCCAGGAGTTTGAGACCAGCCTGGGCAACATAGTGAGACCCCATCTCTACAAAGTAAATGTATCATCAAAATGTTTTTCTGAAGTATTTTTTTTATAAATATGCTGTCTCCTTTGCAAACTATCTTAGGCTATCTAATGTTTTCAGTCTTAAACTCTGACCTTCTCTAATACACCTGCCTTTCATTTCTCAATATTCCCAGTCAGGTAGTGGCACGTACTGTACACAGTACAACATGTTCACTTTAGGGTAGAAAATGTATTAATCAGTGTATCTATTGCATAGTTGATGGTCATTTCTGCTCTCCTAAACACACAACTGTTTTAAAAAAAAGTTTGTTGGCTGGGCGCAGTGGCTCACGCCTGTAATTCCAGCACTTTGGGAGGCCGAGGCGGATCACTTGAGGTCAGGAGTTCGTGACCAGCCTGGGCAACGTGGCGAAGCCCCGTCTCTCCTAAAAATATAAAAATTAGCCAGGCATGGTGCTGTGCTCCTGGAATCCCAGCTACTCAGGAGCCTGAGGCAGGAGAATCACTTGAACCTGGGAGGCAGAGGTTGCAGTGAGGTGAGATCGTGCCCCGCACTCCGGCCTGGGCGACAAAGCGAGACTTCGTCTCAAAAAAAAAGTTTCTGTCTATTGAATATGAGAATGATAGCATTTTTATTTTTTATTTATTTATTTATTTTTTTGAGACAGAGTCTCGCTCTGTCGCCCAGGTTGGAGTGCAGTGGCGCGATCTCGGCTCACTGCAAGCTCCGCCTCCTGGGTTCACGCCATTCTCCTGCCTCAGCCTCCTGAGCAGCTGGGACTACAGGTGCCCGCCACCTTGCCTGGCTAATTTTTTGTATTTTTAGTAGAGACGATGGTCTCGATCTCTTGACCTCGTGATCCGCCCGCCTCAGCCTCCCAAAGTGCTGGGATTACAGGCGTGAGCCACCACGCCCGGCAGCATTTTTATTTTTTAATTTTTTTTTTTTTGAGACAGTTTCACTCTTGTTGCCTAGGCTGGAGTGCAGTGGCGCAACCTCCGTCTAGTATGACTTCACTAACAAGTTCATTTTACTGATAACTCTGCCATGATGTCATTAGTTGTTGGTGTTTGACTTTTGGAAGACTGATAGGAAAAATGTACAGTAATTTTTCCTTAAGAAATCTGTACCTAAACTTTCATTAAATTTTCAAGGTCCAAATTTGTTTGACAAAAATATTAATGTTACTCAATGTATAGCAACAATTGCATGAAGTGCCAAAAGAGTTCCAATACATGATCTTTAAGGGATTATTAAGTTTAGAATTTTGTGAAGAAATATAAGTTAATAAACAGTCACTTGATTTGTAATTGTCTTGAGATAACCTATTTTAATAAAATTTTAAAAACATGTTATTTTAATAAAATTGTATGTTTAGGTAATAAACTAATTAGGGAAGGGCCCTGGGGTTGCTAATGAACAAATAAAACTTGAGTAATAGATTTTTCTGAAAATTTCAATTTGATCATAGCTAAAATGGATTTTGATAGGTTCCTTATACCTATCAATTATGTAGAAGATAGCTATTCTGTGGCATTCGGGACCTGTTCTCTTTATTGTATGTTTAGGTTTTGACTCTTGGATTTATATTTCAAGTCATTCCTGGGAGTTACTCTTTAGAATTATATGCTTCTGTACATAAAGATTATGCTAGTTTTGAAGTACAGGTAAATTGTAAAGGCAGGTGAATTAAAATTTTACTTTGGGGTTTATTATTTTGAGGTTTTACAGGCATTTTTTACTCTTGAGTATAAAATACAAGTAGAAATTTGGAATAAACCTTGACCTTTAAAAGAAATGTTATTTGTTCCTTTCTTGAATGAATAACAAATAGTATTAGCATAGATACGGTTTTCTTTTCTGCATTTTACTTATTCTAGCAAACATTTTAAGTGCTATTAGATTTTTAAATTTCTAGAAAGTTATACATAGATAATCTTACACTATGCATCTTCCAGTATTCAGCTTTTTGTTAAATCGTATAATAGAAAGGTGACTACTGCTAATTAAACATGGGGAATTTATGCACCTAATGGTGGTGTTAAAAGATACCCATAGTAGAGAATGTAATATAAACAAATACATACCTCACGGTCCTTTAATTTTCTTGTAACCTATATTAGGTGAAAGGTGCAATGTGTCTGAATGCTGATATATGTATTTCTAGATATTTCTACATTCTGTTTAAAAACAGTAAAATTGGAATGTCTTTATCAATTGTGCTATTTGTAGGTGGAGACTCCTTGATCTATTTTTGTCATTAGGTTGATCTAGGTTAGCGCTGTATACTATTTGCATAAAATCAGTTAGTGTGGTACGAACTTTCTGATAGGTATTAGATGAGTTCCTCTACAAACCAGTAATATTTAAATAAGAAAGAATGCAGTTAGGAGGCAATTGTAGTAGCCCCAGCAAAGGATGATGGAGCCTTGAACCAAAATACTGATTGTAGAGGTGGAGGAAAAATTAGGCAGTATTTAAATGGTAGAATTCGAGACTTGTTGGCAGATTTCAGATGGAAAGAGTTAAAAGTGGCTCTTGGGCATTTGCTAGTATCTTTAGGGTTGCTTTGAGTATAGAATTCATCTTCATATGTTTTGCTTGTGATCAGCCAGGGGAGATATATCCTGTAGACAGCCAGAAATAAAGATACTTATTGAGCAAGATGAGTAGACTAAAGATACCTTCGTCGTAAGTGAGTATAGATGAAATGGCCCAGGAGTGCAAAAAAAAGGATAAAATTGGTCACATCTAGACATAAGAAACAGGAGGAAGAGCCTTTGGCAGTATGTGGTAGGAGGAAAATCAAAGTACTGTTTTGAAGGCTAAGAGAAGTTTTGAGAGGTTTTCCATACAGTTTTGGATGCTGCAAGAAAATGAGATCATCTTTATCTTGACATTTATTAAGTATTTGTTTGTTGGACATAGTTGTACGTGTTTTACACATACTAATTTTTTTATGAGGGATGACCAGGTGAACACCCCTTGTGGGCGTGGTATACTGTGTTGCTGCACATACTGGGCACATTAATGCCATTTCACAGAAATGAGGAAGCTGAGGCAGAAAAGGTTTAGTAACTTGTCCAGATTGCATTGCCAGAAGAAGGAACAGGGCTAGGAAATTCTAACCCAGTAGTCAAGTTACAAAGTCTCATTTTAGTTTTTATGCCGTATGGCTTCACACTGAAACATACTTGATAGATTGGGTGACTGACCAGTGGTCATTGGTAAACTCAGCATTTTCAGGTGATGAGTTGGAGCTGTATGTCATTTTAAAATAGTGGATTGTTAGGAGAGAGGAAACTGGTATGAGTAGTAGTGCCTTCCAAAATTTGGGGAGGGATAAGGGCAAACACTTAAAATATAACTAAGGTTTCAGTTTTGTTTTATGCTAAGCGATGTGAAGATATTTATGTGGTAATGGGCAAATGAGTGGAAGAATAGTTGAGTCCACAGAAGAGGTCATATGGAATGAAACTGGAAGGTGTATGCGAATTGGAGTAGGGATAAACAGGCAGAGAATAAATTGGCCTTAGACTGAAAAGAAGGTACACCATTTCTTAAACATGTGTCACATATACATTTTCAAACGTATGGCTATGTTGGGAAAGCTTAATGGCCCCATGAACTTGGAAACTTTTTGTATTCGTTTGTTGATAGGGTCTAATATCCTCTGGAAAACGACTTACTTGGAAAATACTAGCTGTATTATTTACTCATTGGTATAACTTTGCAGTATCAAAGTTAGTCTGTTTTAGTTTCTTCCCTTCTTTTTTTTTTTTTTTTTTTTTTTGAGATGAGTCTCGCTCTGTTGCCCAACCTGGAGTGCAGTGGCGAGATCTCTGCTCACTGCAGCCTCTACCTCTTGGGTTCAAGCAATTCTGCTGCAGCCTCCCAAGTAGCTGGGACTACAGGTGCAGCCGCCACACCCAGCTAATTGTGTGTGTGTTTGTTTTAGTAGAGATGGGGTTTCACCGTGTTGGCTCAGGCTGGTCTCAAACTCCTGAGCACAAGCAGTCCACCCACCTCGGCCTCCCACAAGTGCTAGGATTACAGGTGTGAGCCCCTGCACCTGGCCTGTTAATCTGTAAATGGTGAATGAAGCCAGGTATTCTGGAGTGTTGCACTAGCAGGTTACCATGTAATGTAGTGATGTACTAGAAGGAACATATAGCTGGGCACAGTGGCTCATGCCCTGTAATCCCAGCACTTTGGAAGGCTGAGGCTTCGGGTGGATCACCTGAGGTCGGGAGTTTGAGACCAGCCTGACCAACATGGAGAAACCCAGTCTCTGCTAAAAATACAAAATTAGCTGGGCGTGGTGGTGCATGCCTGTAATCCCAGCTATTTGGGAGACTGAGGCAGGAGAATTGCTTGATCCTGGGAGGAAGAGGTTGTGGTGGGCCGAGATTGCACCATTGCAGTCCAGCTTGAGCAACAAGAGCGAAACTCCGTCTCAAAAAAAAACAAAAAAAAAACAAAAAACAACAAAAAGGAACATACTATCTCAACAAGATCTTAAGGAATAATCTGTTTCACTGTATAAGGTTGGGGTTTTAATATTCCAAAGAAAGCTCAAAATGATCTTTGTTCTCAGTGACATACATTTAGCTAATACTGGACATTGATATCTTGATCGCCCATTGTTATAGACTGTTTATATAGTCCCTTCTCCTGCCTTACTAGAAAGGGAAAGTAGCCTGTTTCAATTTAGTAGGTGATTGATTTAGACTTAGTGGCTGACTCTAACTAAACACAGTATACAGAAACAGTCTA
The DNA here is from genome assembly GCF_002776525.5 of Piliocolobus tephrosceles. Lineage (NCBI taxonomy): Eukaryota > Metazoa > Chordata > Mammalia > Primates > Cercopithecidae > Piliocolobus > Piliocolobus tephrosceles. The sequence continues at coordinate 47,396,681 of NC_045448.1, read as the reverse complement.
TTTACTCTGTAGAAATACATATTTGGGTACCAGTAGTCTTATTTTTGTTAGGTTAGGTCTGTAATTTTGAATTATGTTCCGCAGAGCAGCTTCAATGACAAATAGAGGAGCCAGTCATTTGGGGATTTGGTTCTTTTCCTCTGTAAACCCTAGGATAATTTTACTTAGATCAGCATAAAAGTACAGTCGTATGATTGGCCAAAGATATATTTGAAATATTATCATAAGGTATCATAAAGATTAGGTAATCTTTAGGAATCAAAGTCACATTTCAGATGCTACCTCCACTGGTATTTTTCCTTTAAAAGTTTTTTGGGTTTTTCTAAGACATGGGGTCTTTCAGTTTGGCCAGGCTGAAGTGCAGTGGCTGTTCACTGGCACGATCCCACCACTGAGTAGGCTTTAAGAGTTAATATTTTTCATTTAGGTTACATTTTATTGCTAATCTGTGTATTTGGTTTGTGGTCTTTCTTTCAAACAGAATTCAAAGAAGCTTTTTCACTATTTGACAAAGATGGTGATGGAACTATAACAACAAAGGAATTGGGAACTGTAATGAGGTCTCTTGGGCAGAATCCCACAGAAGCAGAGTTACAGGACATGATTAATGAAGTAGATGCTGATGGTAAGTCTTTAATTTTTGGGGGTGGGAGGGGTTGAAGAAATGATATTTAGAATTCTGTTTGATGTTTCAACTAAACCATTTCAGGTAATGGCACAATTGACTTCCCTGAATTTCTGACAATGATGGCAAGAAAAATGAAAGACACAGACAGTGAAGAAGAAATTAGAGAAGCATTCCGTGTGTTTGATAAGGTAGGTCAAGGACTGGATACGTTAAATTTTGAGGATGAAAAGATATCAGGACTCATTATGAAGACTTTTTTTTTTTTTTGATGATTTACCAACATATTTTAATTATCAAGCAAAAGCCTTTTAAGAATTCTGTATAGATTTTCTAATATATGTATTGCATTAATCTTGTCAAAGGAGGTGTCACTTGACTTTGGGACTCAGGAAATAGTGATTTCAATATAGGACATTTTGCTTGGCTCTTAATGACATTTGTAGGTCAACTGTGTGTGTAGATTTGTATGCATTTCTAAAGTATATTTTTCCCCCAATGCAAAATTCAGTAGTAAACTTAATAAATTTCCATTCCAACTCTCAAGTCTGTAATTTTACTCAGAAACTATACTAAATTTTTTGCTAGGATGGCAATGGCTATATTAGTGCTGCAGAACTTCGCCATGTGATGACAAACCTTGGAGAGAAGTTAACAGATGAAGAAGTTGATGAAATGATCAGGGAAGCAGATATTGATGGTGATGGTCAAGTAAACTATGAAGGTAAATCTTTCAATCTCACCACCTTGTTCTTTACTTTGATTTTTAAGATAAGAGGTGCTTGTTAGGTAACTATCAAAGTTAGTGACCCTTCCCCCCAAATTAGGATGCTAAAACAGCTACTTATATTTAACCTTTTTAAAATTCAGAGTGTTGTCTTCAGACTAGGCAACATTGGTCTGACCTGAGAACTTAATTTACAAATATTTACTATCAGGTTCTACCCCTACACCTGGAATCAGCATTTTAACCAGATTCTTGGTTGATTCATATGTAAAGTTTGAGAAGCACTGTACAGTGTTTGTGTCGGATTGTGGAACAATGTGGAAAGCAAACTTAGATTCTGAATTTCCTAAAATGAAATTAATGTGACTTTCTTTCCCCGCACTGTATTTTCTTTTTTCTTTAATTGGCTTTAGTCTGAAACTGAAGTTTACATATGCTTCAGAAGTATCGGATGTATTAACTTTGAGATGGCCATATCATGAAGCAAGGCAAATAGAAATTGAAGGATTTTCAGTAAAACTTTGTATTTTTTTCATGATGTAACTGCTTAGAAAAGAGCATAAAACTTAATGTTATAAAAATTAAATCTAGCTCATAGCACTGAATTTACATTATTGTCTTGTATTCCAGCAGACTTAAAATTCAAGTCTAAACTAAGAGCCAAGAATGCTCTTTTTATATTAGCTTATCTAAAGCATTAATTTGGCTCTTACTAATAATCCTGAATAGTTACAGTTAATGAAGTTCCAGCCTGGGGAATAAACTCGCTTCCCTCTTTACTTAATGGTAATTCTGAGGAAAGACAGGAATGGAAAGAGTATACTCAGTGATTGAGTAAATGTGATTTTTTTTTTTTTGTCTTTTGCTATTGACTCAATTTTTTTGTGTACTTCTTCTTTTTCAGAGTTTGTACAAATGATGACAGCAAAGTGAAGACCTTGTACAGAATGTGTTAAATTTCTTGTACAAAATTGTTTATTTGCCTTTTCTTTGTTTGTAACTTATCTGTAAAAGATTTCTCCCTACTGTCAAAAAAATATGCATGTATAGTAATTAGGACTTCATTCCTCCATGTTTTCTTCCCTTATCTTACTGTCATTGTCCTGAAACCTTATTTTAGAAAATTGAACAAGTAACATGTTGCATGTGGCTTACTCTGGATATATCTAAGCCCTTCTGCACATCTGAAGTTAGATGGAGTTGGTCAAATGAGGGAACATCTGGGTTATGCCTTTTTTAAAGTAGTTTTCTTTAGGAACTGTCAGCATGTTGTTGTTGAAGTGTGGAGTTGTAACTCTGCGTGGACTAAGGACAGTCAACAATATGTACTTAAAAGTTGCACTATTGCAAAACGGGTGTATTATCCAGGTACTCGTACACTATTTTTTTGTACTGCTGGTCCTGTACCAGAAACATTTTCTTTTATTGTTACTTGCTTTTTAAACTTTGTTTAGCCACTTAAAATCTGCTTATGGCACAATTTGCCTCAAAATCCATTCCAAGTTGTATATTTGTTTTCCAATAAAAAAAATTACAATTTACCCAATGGTTGCTCTACATCTGAGTCATTTAACTGTTAAAGTCTAATAATTTTGAAAATAAAATATGGCATTGGTTTCTCCTTGGTATAATCTAGATAATTTTTTCTCGTGTGGGGAAGTGTATGGAGATGGGTGGCAGAAATAGTGAAGGTGGGAAAGGAAGGAGAAAAGGATTGGAAAAGTGAGAAAAGAGGGAGGGTAGCACAGAAAATAAGAGGAACAAAATAAGGGGCATAACTAAGGAGAGATGGAGGAGGAAGACCGAAAAGATGGGAATCTGTGGGGCTGGCTTAGTGTGGTCACTTTTTAGGGGCCGTCATCATGCACGCCCATTCCTCCACCACCATGCCTGTCATATTGTGCTACTGTGTTAGGCCCACAATACCTGTGGGTCCCCTCTGTGCCCACAGAACAAGATGGTGGCAGTCACGGGAAAAGAGGGGCAAGTTTTTTGTTTTGTTTCTTTATCCAGATTGTGTTTGACAACTTCAAAAGGCTCAAATGAAAGACTCAAAAACTTAAGTGTACCTAGCATGGGAATTGGCATAAAGAAGGTATTTACTGTTTCTTACCTTTATATTTTTCAACTTTGGCATTTGTCCACGTTGACTTAAGCTGTGCAATGATGTTTTAAATGTTTGCATGTTTAAAAAAAAAAACACCAAATCTAGTTGGGGTGAGCATCCTTATAGTTTTTACTTCTATTAGCTAATATTTTATTCATTATGCTTTTTAATTCTGTAAGATGAGAATTTTCAGCTTGCCCATCTGCAGCATTTTACAAAAAAGATGTCTTTAGTAGTAAATTGGCAATGACTACACCTGTTTTAGTTTTTGCTGGCCTCTATCATTGCTTTCTCTATAATCTGAGCTACTCCAAAGGTGGTTATCAGGGTTTTTAGTTTTAAAACTACCTTTTAAATGCTTAATGAAAGATTCCATAGCAAACCAGAGCCAAGATTAAAACATTGAGTGTAATTGTTACCTGGTTATTATAGCCACAAGGTCTTTAATTTCCCAGGGGTAATTCATTATTTGGCAGATTACTGCCCCATTGACTATTTTAATACTACTTACTATTAGTGTGTTTTAGAGCAAGGGAAGTTAACAGGCACTGACAGTCCTAATGGTATCACATGAAACTCAGGTAATCAGTTAAACAGGAAGATTTTAGATGTGTACTCTACTCCCCTTAATTGGATGTAGTAAGTTTTGTCGAAAGGAAATCCAAACAAGGTTTGTTTTTTTTGTAGAGACGGGGATTCATTATGTTGCCCAGGTTGGTCTTGAACTCCTGGGCTCAAGTGATCCTCCCACCTCATCCAAAGTGCTGGGATTATGAGTGGGGCTTTTTTAAAAGTTAAGTGAAATAATGAAAGGCACTTAGCATTGTCCTTGGCATTTGCGTTAAGTGTTCCATTAATTATGCTATTAAACCAGTTATGACCCTGAAAAACGAGGGACTTGGGCAGTCAATTGGTGTTTTTCCAGTATCAACAATGAGGTTTATGTAAATTGATATCAAGGTATATATAACAAGGACAACAAAGGTAGGTGAAACATTTTTTGCACTCTTGTATGTCATAATTGGTCACATATTGTTGAAATATTTACAAAAGTTATGAAGTCTTGGCATCTTGATTTTACAGGAAACAAGCGTAGAATGATTGTATAATTTAGTTGTGGTCATAATGAGCTGGGTTCAAATCTCAGTTCCAGTGCTTCCTACAACATAATCCTATTGTAATCCAGGACTGTGATATCACCTTCAATTTTTTTTTTTTTTTTTTTTTTTTTGGAGATGGACTCTCGCACTGTTGTCTGGGCTGGAGTGCAGTGGCACAATCTCAGCTCACTGCAGCTTCCTCCTCCCGGGTTCAAGCAGTTCTGCATCAGCCTCCCGAGTAGCTGGGATTACAGGCGCCCGCCAGTACACTCGGTTAATTTTTTGTATTTTTAGAAGAGACGGGGTTTTACTATGTTGGCCAGGCTGGTCTTGAACTCCTGACCTTGTGATCCGCCCACCTTGGCCTCCCAAAGTGCTGGGATTACAGGTGTGAGCCACTGCGCCCAGCCCCACCTTCAAGTTTAACCATACTATTAGTGTTATTTTAATAGGATTGTGCTAATTGTACCAACCATAATACTGTCTGGCATGTTTGCTTTTAGATGATTCTCCCAATAAACCATCACTATTGTAGTTAAATATCACCCTTGGTGTAATGTATTTTCCTCAAATTTTTAGAAGACGGCAACAATTTTAAAGATCTGATACATAACAGGCACTGTTGAGCTCTTACAGGTTTGTATTCTCAAGAGAAATGTCTCTCCCCCTTTCTGAAACTTAGGATAATCTGGAAATAAATCTTAGTGATACTATATATGACAGTGTTTTCTTAAAGGAACATTTTGTTTATCCTACATGCTTAATCTGCTTTTTGGATAGTCCTTGAAGTCATTGACCCATGCTGTTTCTATTTTTGAGATACTTAAACTATTTTCTCATCTAGATGTTCCCATCTGTAATGTCACACCTTGTATGGGTTTCTGGACTTCTCTGTACCTTTCATATTCTTTTAGTCTCGAGAGTACCAGTCCCTAGTCTGCTGAGCCAGTTTTACAGGCTCAGCCAAAATAAGAAAATGAAATGAGGCACAGGGAATGGACTTGATTAATCTCTTAACATTTGTGAGAACTTTGGTATTGCCTCTTCGCTTTCTAATTTCAGTTGTTCATTTTAAACCTAGTGCCTGTTTTTTTTTTTTTTTTTTTTTTAAGGCTATCTTAAATGAATTTAGAATCCCAGTATTTTAAGAAACTAGAAGTCCTCTAGTCTCTTGCTCCTCAAAAAGTCACCCACAGAATCACCCAGGAGCTTGTTGGAAAAGCAGAATCTTAGGTCCTGCCTCAGAATTGGAATCAGTCTGCTCTTTTTAAACAAGATCATCAGATATTTTGTATGCATATCAATTTTTGAAAAGCATTGCTATAATCTAGTCTTTGGTTTACTTAGAGGGGAAAACCAGTCAGTGGTTTATTCAACAAATATTTTAGTCCTTGTGTTCAAAGGGGTCAATTCAAAAATAACCCCGTGTTTTGGGTGTTTAAAATTAGAGGAGAAACGATTTGTCATGAAAGGAATCTTCCAACAATGATAGTCACGGGGTCCTTTGGGACTTGGTGGATTAGGCTTAGAGGTCTACTCAGAGGAGTTGACTCTTGAGATTTTCCAGGTGGTCAAAGAAAGGAATAGCATTTCATGCAGAAGAGCTAGCATATGTGGAGACAGAAATGTGAAGATGGCATGTTTGGGGTTTTTGCAAGCATGATACAGCAGAGCATGCCATCCTAATAAGGGAGAGAAGTGGCCAGGCGTGGTGGCTGACGTCTGTAATCCCAACAATTTGGGGGGCCGAGGTGGGTGGATCGCGAGGTCAGGAGTTCAAGACCAGCCTGACCAATATGGTGACACCCCGTCACTACTAAAAATACAAAAATTTGCTGGGCGTGGTGGCAGGCGCCTGTAGTCCCAGCTACTCTGGAAGCCGAGGTTGCAGTGAGCTGAGATCGTGCCACTGCACTCCAGCCTGTGCAACAGAGTGAGACTTCGTTTCAAAAAAAAAAAAGAAAAGAGAAAAGTGAGAGATTGAATTGTAAATGTTGCTTTTGTCCTAAAGGTAATGACAACTCACATTTACTGACTGCATTGTGCCAGACATGGCTGTGAACATTTCAAGTTAATCTTCTTTATAACCTATGTGGATAGGTACCAATTTTATTAACCCCTTCTCTATAGACAAGGAAACAAGCACAGAATAAGTCAGCATATGCAACCAGCATCCAAGTCCTGGTAGTCAAGGGAGGAGAGTGATTCAAGAATGAGGGAATAATGCAGCAATGAAAATTGAAGGCCAAGTTTCATAAGAGCTGAAAATCCCCATTGGATTTGGCAGTTGGATCACTGGTGAGTTTAAGTGCAATTTTAATTAAAAGTTGTGTGCAGGCCAGATTAAGATGTTTTTAGGAAAGTATGGGAAGTGAGAAAAGAGTCCATAGTACTCTTGAAAGTTTGTAAAGGGAAGCAGAAACTTCGTGGTATAGGGCAGTGGAGCTCTAGAGTCAGGTTTGGATTTTAATTCTGGCTCTGCCATTTGTGTGTGATGCTGAGTGAACTGTGCTAAACGTCCAAGGAAACCTGTGTTTCCTCATCCAGAAAATGGGACTAATACCTACTTTGTAGGGTTGGTGTGAAGATTAAATAATGTGTGTGAAGTCCCTGGAATACAGTAGGTACTATATAAAATGAAATCAAGGTTGCGGAGGGTGTGTTTTTAAAGGTGAGAATGTTCCTAGGTTAAGAAGAAGGTACAGCTTAGAGAGGCTGACAATAAAAAGGGTCTATACTGAGAAGAATGGGGTGGCCTGTGGTTTCACAGCTAGTGAAACCCGCTGTGTCTTGTGCTCACTCCACTCTGCAAGTCAGAGACAAGAGAAGTCAGCCCCAGAGTTTCTATTTGGAGGAGCTTAGAAACAACCTTAGAAAGTGGGTGCTAAGGCAGATTTCTGTAAGTATGCCTACCAAGCACACTGCCTCCCTGTCTGGGGTGTGGGATTGGTGGTGGATTGGAAGGGAACTGATGGAGATTGTGGGTGCGCTCAAGCCCTTAACAAGCCTCCCTTTTCACAGATCCTTACCCGAGGGCTCTCTGGCAACTCCAGAGCCCTCTAGATTTTCTTCTCACATGCGTTCGTAACCGTCTGTTTTCGAGGGTTTTCCTCTGCGCAGGTCTTCGCGCGGGACCTCAAAGTGCGTGCCCACTTCCCTTCCCCCAGCACTAAAGATAAACCTGGCGGTTCTGGCGTGCGCGCGCGGAGCCCACGGGCCACACCCGCCTCCTAAACCGGACACCAGGCTCAGCCTAGGGAGAGAGGAGGCCACCATGGACCAGCCAACCGTCACCACCGCCTCCACCACACTAAGGGAGAGCCTGGTGCGTGGAGAATCGTTCATCACAGCCTTGGTAAGATCGTCTGCCCCTTGCCGGCCTGGCTCCTGCTCCCCTCACCAGGCCCGCTGCCCTTTTCCCACAGCTCTCTAATCCCAGGCCTTCGTGCCTTTCTGGTTCCCTCTTCCTACCCTTCTCTCCCTGCCCTCAGGTACATCTCCGTCTGCGGACCTTACTTCCTGCTTTATTGGACATTTCCTTTGTTTTATTTCTTTTCCCCTTGCTTCTTCCTTTTTTCTTCTCCTTCGCCCTTTGTTTTCTGTATTTTTCCCTTCTTCCCACTACTAATTAAACTGGACAACTGGTTTAGTACGGTGATTGGATTTCTTTCCCTCTCCGCTCCATCTGCCGGAAGACTGGGTTTTTCCTTCTGTGGTCACGTTTTGCTCCGCCTCCTACTTTAGTATGTATAAAAATATTTGAAGCTACCTTTGCTACGTTTTTCTTTTGGAGTCTCGATCTGTCACCCAGGCAGGAGTGCAGCGGTGTGATCTCGGCTGACTGCAACCTCCACCTCCCGGGTTCAAGGGATTCTTCTGTCTCAGCCTCCCTCGTAGCTGGGGCTTACAGGCGTGCACCGCCAGGCCTAGCCTTTGTTACGTTTTTAAATAAATGTGGTTGAGGGTTGTTTAACCTAATCTTTTATCTTTCCCCTTAGAGTGAATTTAAAATGGTAGATAGGTGGAATTTAGATCACCTGTCTCGGGCAAAACAAAACAGCAGCTGCCAATTGTCGTCCATCAGATTGATCATGTTTACTTCCCTCTCCTTCCCATCTCATTTTCCTTATTCTGGGGTAGGGGTGGGAGACCTGTCTTGATCTGCATGAGAAAGTTTAATTTTTGTGACTATAAAAGTGCCACAGAGAAGATTCAACATAAATCTCACGAAGAAGTATCAAGGAAGAAGCTCAGCTTTAGCAGTGTGCGTGAGACAATGGTTTTTAGAGAAATTCACATATATCATAATAAAATAAAACCCAGTGGTACTCATAAGTACAGTAGATTTAAGTTACTAGACAGGAAGAATGAATTATATCTGTTTTACTGATTAGATTATTACTTTTAATGCAGTCTTGCTTGATGACCTATATTTTATAGTAATAAAGGCATTATAAATGAAAGGGGAACTCAACATTTTAATGATTTTACCTAGGACAAACAACACAAAAGGAATATACTAAACGGTTGTGTTCTGTGGACAGTGGGCTGAAATAAATATGAAATAATAATGGATGAATGGGTACAGAGTACTAAATATGAAGACAACAGCTTCCTTGGAAACTGAGGAATACCAAAATAATCTGCTTCTTAACTTGGCAGATGAGATGTTAAAAATTAAAGCTACATTTATTGAGCACTGATTGTAGATGCAAGTCTTTATATGTACAATGCCTTACTCTTTTTTTTTTCCCCTGAGGTGGCTTCTCGCTTTGTTGCCCAGGCTGGAGTTGCAGTGACGCGATCTCAGCCCACTGCAACCTCCGCCTCGCAAGTTCAAGTGATTCTCGTGCCTCAGCCTCCTGAGTAGGGATTACAGCCTTCTGAGTAGGGATTACAGGCATGTGCCACCACGCCCAGCTAATTTTTTTGTATTTTTAGTACAGATAGGGTTTCACCATGTTGGCCAGGCTGGTCTTAAACTCCTGGCCTCAAGTGATCCACCCAAGTTGGCCTCCCAAAGTGCTGGGATTACAGGTGTGAGCCACCACGTTTGGCATACAATGCTTTATTCTCATGGCAACTCTGGTAGGCAGTGCCTTATTTTTATACTACTGTGAGGAAGCATGAGGGTTGAGTAACTCACCCAGTGCACCTACCTAGCTGGTAAGTGGCAGAGCTGAGTTCCAGCCTAAGTCTGTCTGGCTTCAAGCCCAACTCTTTTCTTCCTAAGAACACCAACATTTCATCACATTTAATATATGTACAACATCTCTGTGAGATGGGGATATTTATTACTCTAATTTTATCAAAGGGAATTTAGTTATTTGAAAGGACTTAAGATCATAAAATAACAATTTAAGGGAATATGGGCAAATTTATTATTATGTAGCTTTTATTTTAATGAAGGCTTGTCAGTTTGGTATGGGTGTGAATTTCTTCAAACAAATGTTTTATAAATTATATTTAATTTCAAGGGATCACCTCTCAAATGAATAAGCATACTTTGTGTTTATTAATAGAAACCAGCCCGAAAGACTTCCTCTTTTGAAAGAGAAGGATGGTGGAGAATAGCATTAACAGTATGTACATTGTTCAGTCTTTCCTATTCACATTATTCCTATTCCATTAATATTTTAATCAGTTATACCTTTTAAGACTAACACTTAATTGTAAGAAAACAGTAATTGTTCAGATCTGCGTGGACCTCATTTCATACTTAAAATTTAGTGTCAGCATATGAATGAGAAACTAACTTAATTTTGAATGCAATAGAAGCTTGGAAAAGTTAAACAATTCTAGAAATCTAGGTGCTTTACAGAACATCTAGATAAGGCTAACCTATGATCTTATGATCTGGGTGAGATTGCAAAACAAAAAAAGCATACATTCTGGAAAGGTGTTTTGTTTTCAGTTTTTATTTTACATGGTATAGACCTTATGCAAATAGTTCTTAATATGGTCAATATGATGTGAAAGCAAAATGGTAATATATGGAAGAAAAATGACCAGAAGATCCCCCTCTCCAGAGAATTTCTATATTACAGACATATGTTCTGTCAATGCCCTTCAATAATAGAGGGACTTCATGGGTCAAAGCCTTCTTGGAATTGCAGTAATTTTAATGGCAGAACTGAGCTGAGTGCTTAGTGGAAAGATGGCCACAAAAGCAGCAGTGACTAAATGTTCAGTTCTGGCCATTCAGCCACACTGGTTGTAATTTGAAAGTACCAAACCTCTTATTGGACTAACTAGGCCATATGCTCTGCCAGTTTATCCTGGTCTCATGTCATTATCCTTTAGCTTCCCACTTGAGGGCTAGAGAGAAACATAGTATTGGCTAAACAGATGTAGGATAGCTTCTAGTTAGCCAAGAAACTATCCTGAGTGGTCTCACTAGAGGTCTGAGATTCATAGTCAAGGTTGAATCCCAAAGTTGAATCACCAAAGTTGCCTTCTAAAAAGTTAAATTTCGGCTGGGCGTGGTGGCTCATGCCTGTAATCCCAGCACTTTGGGAGGGCAGATCATGAGGTCAAGAGATCTAGACCATCCTAGCTAACATGGTGAAACCCTGTCTCTACTAAAAATACAAAAAAAAAAAAGTTAAATTTCAACTCTAACCCATTTGCTATAATTCAGCAATTATTTCAGAAAGGAAATAATCATGATTTTGAAATACTCTTCTGTCAAGAGTGTTTACTGTATTTGATATAATTTCATTAAACTTGAAAACAAAGGGAAATGTTACTTGGGGGCTTCCCATCCAAGAATGGTGTTTTAAGAGAAGTTATGTGTTTATACAATCTTAAAACTGATGTCAATTTTCCACAGAATACTCCTATACCTGGCACTTACCACTTGAAAACTTTTATTGAAGAATCCCTATTAAATCCAGTGATAGCAACCTACAATTTTAAAAACGAAGGAAGGAAAAAACCACCTCTTGTGCAAAGGAACAATCCAGTCCTAAATGATCTTCCGCAGTATGTGCCTCCTGACTTCCTGGACCTGTTAAAGAAGCAAGCGGCTACTTACTCATTCAAAGACAAACCACGGCCAAGCCCCAGCACACTAGTTGACAAAGATCAGGTAAAGCGCTACTAGCAGATTGCTTTGTGTGGGAAAGCCACTAAGGGCCCCTGAGGAAAGTACTTTTATACATAGAGTATATCTTCCCCCAGGAGAAATGGAAAACCTTTAAGATGTCTTATTTCGTATAGAAATCAAACAAGGACTGCCTGATTTGCAAATGTTTCCAGCAAGATTTTTCCCTATAACGTCTTCTTAACCTAAGGGGAGTACATGGGGAGAAATGTTTCCCTCTTGGGCAATTCTTGGTGGGATTCCCCTAGCCTGGTGAGCCCCTAGGATCTTATCTGTCACTGGGCTATGCTCTGATCTCTTCAAGCAGTATATGTGATGAACCCTCTTCTTTTAAAAAGAAAACCCTGCCCCTCTGGGCGTATCCTTATTAGAGCATAAATGTAACTACACACTACAGGGAAGCTTTTAAAAACTTAGAAATGACCCATCTCTACAAAAAATAAAGAAAAATAGCCAGGTGTAGTAGCGCATGCCTGTGGTCCCAACTACTATGGAAGCTGAGGTAGGAGGATCACTTGAGCCCAGGAGTTGTAGATCAGCCTGGGCAATATAACAAGACCTCAAGTCTTTGAAAAAAAAAAAAAAAAATTAGCTACTTGGGAAGTCAGGGCAGGAGGATCCCTTGAGCCTGGGAGTTTGAGGCTGCAGTGAGCTATGATTATGTGACTGTACCCCAGCCTGGGTGACAGAGTGACATGCTGTCTCTAAAAATATTTTTTTTAATTAAAAAAAATAAGAAAAGTAGTGAGCACGTGGTCCCAGGAGGGTCAGCTTCTAAGCTCCACCAGTTCGTTCATAGCATTGATAATAAAGAGCACTACTGAGCTCACAGCCCTTGCACTAGGCTCTGTGGAAGGAAGATGTTCCTGACCTGGAGGTATTTAAGCAACAATACAAGACAAAGTTTATCAAGTGCGCAGATAAATAGTGGAGCTGGAAATGCCAAAGGAGAGTTCAAGTGCCAAAGGAGGCTGGATTAAAAGGCTGGAAAGCTCCATGGCTTAAGTAGAACTTAACTGGACCTTCACTAATACATGTCTTTTATGTATTAGCGAAGAGCCATGTATAATACATGGCTCTTAATGGTTTACTATGGGCTTCCATGTATATTCTCTTAATTGCTTCCTTCTTAAGCATTCTGAAATAGGTAGAACAGATATTAACTTCATTTTACATGCAAGAAAACTAAGGTGAGTAGAGACTAAGTAACTTGTCCAAAGGCACATTGCTAATACTTAAATAGGTGAAGCAGCACTTTTTACTGAGGGTTTCTGCACCAAAATTTAGTCCTCTTTCCAGTCTACCATGTGCCCCTTGCCTTGAATGAGGGGCAGGGTTTGGGTAGATGGAATCCAAAGGAGGTATTTCAAGGGAGGAGTATAGCATTGTTGAAGGCATAGAAATGTCAGGAACACGGTCTGTTCAAGGGATAGAGTTGTGACTTGGACTTTGTTAACTTGGGACTTTGGGTACTTGTCTCAGTTCTCTGTGCATTAATATTTCCCATTTATAAAGAAGCAAATAATAGTATCAATCTTCGTAACTTCATCAGAATATTATTGTGATAACCTGAGAGAAATGTATTACAGCCAGAGGTTGAATTAAGTACAAGGGGTTGTAATTACTAAAGTGGACATGAAATTTTCAGCAGGATGAACACATGTCAAATCCAACCTTTCTACTGCTTTGCAAATTATAGCTTAGAAACAGAACAGAATGATAAGTGTTCATTGGGTATATCTTATCCTGTTTGCTTCAGTGGATGCATACAAACTCTAAATTATACTAGCACCTTTATGGCTTGCTACCAGGTAACCAGGCTACGTGTGAAATTGTTCTGGTTATCTCAAATGCAGAGTCTTTCTTTCTTATTCTCTTCTGCCATTTTCTTTTCTGCTTCCTCTCTTCTCACTTTTACAAGTCTCTGAAAATCAGCCAAAGGCCCAGTGTTGAAAGGAGAAAACATACAAGGTTGGAGTTACTCAAAACTAAAAATTTTATTTTATTTTATTTTATTGAGACGGAGTCTCGCTCTGTCGCCCAGGCTGGAGTGCAGTGGCCGGATCTCAGCTCACTGCAAGCTCCGCCTCCCAGGTTTACGCCATTCTCCTGCCTCAGCCTCCCGTGTAGCTGGGACTACAAGCGCCCGCCACCTCGCCCAGCTAGTTTTTGGTATTTTTTAGTAGAGACGGGGTTTCACCGTGTTAGCCAGGATGGTCTGGATCTCCTGACCTCGTGATCCGCCCGTCTCGGCCTCCCAAAGTGCTGGGATTACAGGCTTAAGCCACCGCGCCCGGCCAAAACTAAAAATTTTAAAAGACCAAAAGAATTTGGCTTACTTAGGAGGATGGATAAAACCCCCTGAAAACATAGTTTTTCTGTTACTTTCTTCTTTCCTCTCCACCTCCCACAAAGGATTAAACTCTAGAAACTGGAAAGATTCAGTGTTTTTCTAATTTTCTATTTCAAAGATATATATGCTCACAAGGAGAAAGATAAACATTGTTTACTCAGCAGTAAAATTCAAAATTCTAATATTTTAGTAGCAGAACTCAGAATAATTTGAATTTGGGGTAGATATAGTATATATTATTATTCATTAAGCTAGAACAGCATTCTCAAATTTTATGATTTTTCACAGAATATTCATTTTATATCTTTCAGTGGCTGCTTTTTATTTGCAATAAAGTTTTCACTATTTTTAGTATCTTTATTCTGAGGCATGTAACTCAACTCAAGAATCTACATTGAAGAGCCTTTCTATTTTTTTTTTCAACTTTTATTTTAGATTCAGGTTTGAATCTATTTGAGATTCAGGTTTGAATGTGCAGGTTTGTTACCCGTGTATATTCCATGATGTTGAGGTTTGGGGTACGATTGATCCCATCACCCAAGTGCTGAGTGGCTAACTATTAGTACCAAATAGTTAGTTTTTCAACCCTGTCACCCCTACTGAAGAGTCTTTTTAAGCATATATATATATATATATATGTATATATATATAGCCTATGTGCAGTGGCTCACACCTATAATCCCAGCACTTTGGGAGGCCAAGACAGGTGGATCACTTGAGGCCAGGAGTTCGAGACTAGCCTGGCCAGCAGGGTGAAACCCCAAATTTTTTTATTTTTCTTATGGGCAGTGTGGCACAGGCCTGTAATCCCAGCTACTTGGGAGGCTGAGGCACGAGAATTGCTTGAACCCGGGAGGTGGAGGGTACAGTGAGTTGAGATTGTGCCACTGCCCTCCAGCCTGGGCAACAGAGCAAGACCCTGTCTCAAAAAAAAAAAAAAAAAGGAATATATATATATAGGTATTTGAATGTGTGTGTGTACATGCATATACTTATCTATATTTGGCCCTTTTCAAAGAAGATTTGAGGTGCCTCTGTAATTTTTCTAATAACCTTTTTCTTAGATAAATAATATATTCACATTGTAGAACATATGTACACAAACGGGACCACCTTCTCCATATGTACAGTTTTATGACCTGCTTTTCCCCCTAGTGTTGTAGTCCTCCTTTGACCCCTGGGTTACTTCCCTTATTCCTTGATACTAGCCCCCTTCCCTCACTGTCACTCTTTTCACTACTCATATAATAATTTCAACACACACATAGATGATCTTTCAACAACCTGGCTTCTCAGTTTCTTGAACTTTCCGCCACCTCAGCCACTCACTCCTTAGATGTTTTTCAAGACCAAGAATTTCAACTCTACAATCTGTACATGAATCCCACTCTCTAATATCCCAACCCTAACAATTTTTCCATTCCACGCAGGCTACAATCCTAATCTATTGATTCTCCCACCTTTTCACTATGTCTCAACCCCCTTCTTCCTTGCAAAGCTCCAATCCCATAGTTAATCATTATAGTTATTCCCTGCATACACTGTCAATTCCCTTGCCCCTAACTGCTCATCTTTTACTTGTTTGGCAAAGCCACAACCCTGGTTATGTCTCTCTTTATATTAATACCTGCATCCATGTAGCTGCATAACTGGTCTCATGTTAAATTCTTCACCTCTAATGGGCACTGAATGGACTTCTCTAGTCTGTTTACTTTCCCAATCTCTTGGGTGGTTTTATCTTGTATATCTTATTTATTTATTTATTTATTTATTTATTTATTTATGACACTGTCACCAAGGCTACAGTATAGTGGCACAATCATAGCTCACTGCAGCCTCAATTCCCCAGGCTCAACCTATCCTCCCCCTCAGCTTCCTGAATAGCTGGGACTATAGGCACGCACCAGCCACCATGCCTGGATAATTTTTTAAATTTTTAGAAGAGGCGGTCTCATTTTGTTGCCCAGGCTGGTCTCAAACTCCTGAGCTCCAGCGATCCTCCCGCCTCATCCCTGCAAAGTGCTGGGATTACAGGCATGAGTCACGCACCCAGCCACTCTCCCCTCTTTCCAAACCTCCTACGCTTCCTCCCCCATCCTCATTTTTGGTTTTTCTTCTCAGCCATTTTTTGCCGTCTCTGCTCTTCCCTCATCTCCATCTTGGAGTGCCCCAGGCACTCAAACCTCTGCTCCATCTCTGCTCCTTCCCTGAATGGTGATCTCATCCAGTCTCAGTCAAGGCTATGAACACCATCTATTTGTTGGTGATTACCAAATTTATATCTGTCACCTAGATTTTTTTCTTGAATTTCAAACTTGTGTATCCAATTCCTTTTTTTTTTTTTTTTCTATAGAGATGGGGTCCCACTATGTTGCCCAGGCTGGTCTCAAACTCCTGGGCTCAAGCAGTCCTCCTGCCTTGGCCTCCCAAAGTGCTGAGATGACAGGAGTGAGCCACTGTGGTCAATTCCCTTTTTGATTTATCCATCGGTATGTTTAATCCTGGGTTTGTGAAGCTTGGCGCTGCTGACATTTTAGGCAGGATAAATCTTTGTTGTGGTTGGGTGGTGGGGGGTGCTGTTCTGTGCATTGTGGCACCTGGCCTCTACTCATTAAGTATCATTAGCAATCTACTCTTCCAGTTGTAACAACCAAAAATGTCTTCAAGACATTGCCATGCTCCTGGTTCAGAACCAGTAGGTTGAAGCAATATGATAGTGAGTGTGATCTCTGAGTGGTTTTTCTCAAGGCTAGCAGGGATATTGTGAACTGTCTTCATTCTTGACTTTGTCTTACTACTCCCTGTCACTCTCGTCCTGACCCACTTGTCCTTCTGGCTGTATCTTGAACTTACCACTCACACTCCAACCTCAAAGTATTTTCACTGTACCCTTTTTCTTGGATACTCTTTTTTTTTTTTTTTTTTTTGAGGATGGAGTCTTGCTCTGTCGCCCAGGCTGGAGTGTAGTGGCCGGATCTCATCTCACTGCAAGCTCTGCCTCCCAGGTTTACGCCATTCTCCTGCCTCAGCCTCCCCAGCAGCTGGGACCACAGGTGCCTGCCACCTCGCCCAGCTAGTTTTTTGTATTTTTTAGTAGAAACGGGGTTTCACCGTGTTAGCCAGGATGGTCTCGATCTCCTGACCTCACGATCCGCCCGTCTCGGCCTCCCAAAGTGCTGGGATTACAGGCTTGAGCCACCGCGCCCGGACTTTTTCTGGGATACTCTTATCCAAGATATCTGGATGGCCTACTCTCTGTCCTAATTCAAGTCTTTGTTCAAGTGTCATGTTCTCAATGAGCCTCATTTAAATTTACTATTCAACGCTTCAGATCTTCCCTGCATGGCTCTTATATTTTTTTCTTGGCATCTATAGCTGTCAAGCGTACTGTATAATTTACTTGCACTTTACATTGATTATTTGTTAACCTGCCTTCTCCCATGAATGAAGCTTCATGAGTACATGAATATTTATCTGTTTTGCTCATTATTATACTGTCTAGAACAGTGTCTGATGATTAATATTGGTTGAATCTGTGAATGAATTAATGATTATTCAAATACCTGAAATCTGACTAGGCCGTACTCATTTTGTTTTCTTATGTGTATGTGATTGTCTTTAACTGTGTATTGCTCATTACCCTTGAAAGTGTATTTTTGTGAATTCCCCAAGGCCTAAGGTTTGCTTTTGCTTCTGTTAATATTTAGGGGAGCTACTAGTCTGGTACAACTCAAAATCCAGTGTTTATGTCCTCTTGGATCACCCTAGCATTGTGAATTTGGGCTGGAATTCATGAAAGGGACAGCCCATGGTTATACTCTCTCAGGGATGGGTTTCTTCTCCCTCCCAATTCTTGCTTAGTACCAAGGCAACTCTCTGCAGTCCCCTTGGCAATGGAGTGAAGTGGGAGAGTTTACTTTCAGGAATTACCCTTCCAGGGTCTCAAATTCCAGTGGGTATCTCCCATTAGACTCCTTCCTCTGTTTATCATGAATAGGCCCAGGCTTTGACCCCTGGATTCTTCCAGGGCTCTGAAGTTCTTTTAAACTCAGTTGCGTTCTGTTGAATTTAGTCTGGACCAGCAAACATCCTCTAGACAAAATTGGGCCACTTACCTTCTTGGCTTCTTGCTGCCTTTTGGTTTAGGATCATATAGTTTCCTACTATATTGTTGGCAATTCCGTATCTTTTTAAAAACTCTTCTGTAGCCAGGCAAGGTGGCTCATGCCTGTAATCCCAGCACTTTGGGAGACCAAGGCGGGTGGATCATGAGGTCAGGAGATCAAGACCTTCCTGGCTAACACAGTGAAATCCTGTCTCTAATAAAAATACAAGAAATTAGCTGGGCATGTTGGCAGGTGCTTGTCGTCCCAGCTACTCAGGAGGCTGAGGCAGGAGAATCACTTGAACCCGGGAGGCGGAGCTTGCAGTGAGCTGAGATCATGACACTGCACTCCAGCCTGGGCAACAGAGCGAGACTCTCTCAAAAAACAAAAAACCTCTTTTGTTTGTTTGTTTTTAATATTTTACCTTTCATTTCTAGTTGTCAGCAGTGGGGAGGTTAATCGCCCAAATAAATAACCTAGCATGTCATTTGCAGAAACCAGAATTTCTTCTTTTTAGAAATATATTATGAATTTTTTTCATACCATCATGTATTCTTTACACATCTTTATTTTTATGTATTTATACATTTGTTATTTATTTTATAGAGTCAGGGTCTTACCGTGTTACCCAGGCTGGTTTTAAACTCCTGGACTCAAGCAGTCCTCCTGCCTCAGCCTCCCCAAGTGCTGGGATGACAAGTGTAAGCCACCATGTCCAGTCTATACATCATTTTTAATAGCTGCATAGTGTTCTTGTATATGGACATATCCTAATATATTCAACCATCCCCTATGGTTAGTCATAGAGTGGAATTGTTCAGGAAAGGATGTATTGAAGTCTGTGTCTTTCCAGATGCATTGCCCAAAGTCCTAGAGACAGGTTGTCCTGTTCTGCAACTCTACTTTGCAGAGTAGAAGTCCATTACCATTTGAAATGCATCATTTATATTTTCAACTAGAAACATGGATCTAATGACTTACATGGAGGAGTTTAAAGTATAAACTTGAAATCAACATGCTAGGGTTACTTCAGGACAACCTGAAGTCAGTTTAAACTGTGCCAGTCAGAGGATGGTTCCAGAATCTATCTACAATGAATGGGACAGGGAGAAGATGGTGATGCTGTCTCAGCCTGTAGCCAGTGAATCATTACTGAACAAGGTCGGTCACTGCAAAAAAATGTAGAGTACTACCACTGTGAAGATGCAAGGGAGTTTCCAGAAAATGTTGATCACTAACTGGCTTTATCACTTGCATCAAATGGTGAAAATGAGTCATGGTCTTTTACAATCCAATTAAAATAAATATTCTGGTTAAAAATGAGCAAAGGGTGGTCAGGCATGGGGGCACAAGCCTGTAATCCCAGCACTTTGGGAGGCCGAGGCGGGCAGATCCTGAGGTCATGAGATCAACACCATCTTGGCTAACATGGTGAAAACCCAACTCTACTAAAAATCCAAAAACAAGTTAGCCGGGTGTGGTGGCGCATGCCTGTAGTCCCAGCTATTCGGGAGGCTGATGCAGGAGAATGGCGTGAATCCAGGAGGCGGAGCTTGCAGTGAGCGAAGATCGCGCCACTGCACTCCAGCCTGGGTGGCAATGTGAGATTCTGTCTTAAACAAACAAATAAACAAAAAATGAGCAAAGGGCATGAGCTGGCAATTCACAAAGAGATACACCAATTACTAAAAAAGAAAGTAATGCTTGGCTTCAACTAATAATTACAGAGGAATAATAGTGAGGCACAATTTTCGCCTATCAGGTGATCAACTATATAAGTACTGTACGTTGATACCCAATATTGGCAAAGGGGATACAGAAACAGATACTCTCATATGTTGTTATATGAATACAAACTAGTGCAAATATTTTAGAGGGCATTTGGCAACCTAGCAACATTCTAAATGCACATAGCCTTAAACTCAGCAATGCCAGTTAAATAATGATACACCCATAAAAATGACATACTGTGCAACCATTAAAAATGTTGAGGTTGGCCAGGTATGCTGGCTCATGCCTGTAATCCCAGCACTTTGGGAGGCCGAGGCAGGTACATCACCTAAGACCAGCCTGGCCAAAATAGTGAAATCCTGTCTCTACTAAAAATATAAAAAAATTAGCTACGTGTGGTGGCAGGCGCCTGTAATCCCAGCTACTCAGGAGGCTAAGGCAGGAGATTGTTTGAACCCAGGAGGCGGAGGTTGCAGTGAGCCACGATCGTGCTATTGCACTCCAGCCTGGGCAACAAGAGCAAAACTCTGTTTCAGAAAAAAAAAAAAAAAAAAAAAAAGATGAGGTAAATCTATATGTGTTCATAGGGAAGCATCTCTAAGTTGTTACTACATGAAAAAAAATGAAGGTACAAGTCAATATTTAGAGTATAATCCTGTTTGTATAAATGAAAACAAAATACGTATATGGGATGTTAAATGCATACTTTTTTCCCCTGAGAAATACTTTCATTATCACCAACAGTCGTTTCCATTTGGAAAGTAGAGGTTAGATAGGGAGCAAGGAGACTATTAATTTTTTTCTTTCTGTTGATATTGTTTTCAGTGTGTAAATGATACTCTTTCAATCATGCCCATTTGTAAGTAACTCAAAATTTTTCTAACTAACATTTTTGTTCTCTTGTTTTCTTTCTTAAAATGTTCCATTTTAAAAAAAAATTCTCTTATTTACTTCCTAGGTTGGGAACATTCCAATGAAAATCACAATTAAGCAAATGAAATTTGAAATTGTCTGAAGTTTCTGTCCAGGTTAGCTTTAGCATTGCCTTGGAAGATGAAGCTCATGTAAAATGAAACAAATTTGGCAATTCTATTCCCTCCCTGCCCCTATATCTGTTTTTGGTCAAAAAGAGGTAGCCAGGCTAGAAAGGTACCCCATTAAATTAGAGAATGAATCAAAGGATCCATTTGAATATGTTCAAAATACATCCTTGAACTAGTTGAGAGACAGGTTGAAAAATCTGGCAGTTAACTCACTGATCTTTGTTAGCTGTGTTTATAGCTGTGATGAGGATATCTCTGAAAATAGATGAATTTGCAGAATGCTCCGTGGTAAAATGACTGCTGAAGGGATTTTCAAAGGATAGTTTTTCACTGAGCATGGTATCAACCAAAGTTTGTGCCCACAGAAGGGCTGACCTGCTAGCAACACTGCAGCAGTAATGGTGAACATCAGAGTGGGCATCTTGGGTCCTTCAGTAGCCACACAGCATCCCTGGAGAATCCTCCCACCCAGTGTACAACCCTACCCCAGGTGTTCAGTGTGTTCAGTAAAGTGGTAAAATGATAAATTTTACTTAGAAAGCAACAAACAACAGCAGTGATCTGAATACTCATTTTAGACGTGAGGTGTGTGTTGATTTTGAACAGTTGCACTACTATATAGCTATAAACCAGTTCACTAGGAAGGGTGCCATTCACTCTGAGAACCCAAGAGTTACATGTGGGAATAACAAAGAGCATAATGTAGCGAAGATGAAACAATTCATTATTCATTTAAATGAAAAAAAGTAACACTCAAAGTGCTTAGTCAAGCGGCTTATTTAGCAGATTTTTTTTTTTTTTTTTTTTAAAGGCAGGACTTCTCAAAGAGCCCCTGCAAAGTAATGCAGTGATCATCACTTCAAATATGTCAAGAGTGTGGCAAACAAAAGTGAAGTTTGAAAGCTGGATTCAGAGAATTTATCTCAGGGATGACACTCACTTGTAGTTCTTAGTGAAAATTACAAGATATTGGTGAAATTAAGGATATCATTAGTATCATTAGGCATGTTTTGTTTCTTTCTTCTTCTTCTTCTTTTTTTTTTTTTTGAGAAAGTCCCATGTTGTCTGTTTCTCAGACCTTAAAGAAATCTGAACAGTGAGTCAGTAATGTTTCCATATGACACAAGAGGCTTGTGAGAGAGAAGAGACACTTGAAGAAATTTTATCAATAGTACCTAGAAATGGCTGGGCGTGGTGGCTCATGCCTCTAATCCCAGCACTTTGGGAGGCCTCTGGCGGGGGCAGATCACTTGAGGTCAGGAGTTCGAGACCAGTCTGGCCAATATGGCGAAACCCCATCTCTACTAAAAATACAGAAATTAGCTGGCCGTGGTGGTATGCCCCTGTAGTCCCAGCTACTCAGGAGGCTAAGGCAGGACAGTCGCTTTAACCTGGGAGTTGGAGGGTGCAGTGAGCCGAGATCACGCCACCACACTCCCCAGTAGAGTGAGACCCTGCCTTAAAAAAAAAAAAAAAAAAAAAAAAAAAACAGTACCTGGAAATATTGTCCCTGCCAGCCCTCTGGCTGCATTTACCTTATGATAATTCTAATAGGGATTCTAAAGGTGTAGAAAATCTGTTGCCTTCTGACTCACCTATTTATGGGTCTGGGTTCTCAAAATGGTGTCATGCTGACTTCCAGTTTCCAGTTCTCCATGTAAATAGCTTGGAAGTTGCAGTTCCATTCTAACAACAATTTAAAAGCTAAACAAACTGAAAAATCAACAATTCTTTTAGACTTGTAAGAGAGGTCACAGGGCACACTATCCCCAAAATTGGAAATATGGCCAGGAGGATACAGAGAATTTCAATTTACCAGGGCAGAACATACCAACTTCTGCAGCAACCATGGCTGGGGTAGGAATACCTGAACTACAGCTAATGAATTGCTGGAGGCTAAGTGTTAGCAAATCTGAGAGTTAAAAGCTCCAGGAGGACCTAATCATAGGGGGACCCTCACATGTTTTGAGGTTTACCTGCAGGAGCTCTCCCAGGTTTTTATAGAGAAAAATCCTGCCCCTGCTGCTGGCAGAGGAGAGGAAAAGGAACCATTTTGAAATATGTCAGATATTCTCTTATTAACAAGGCCTGCCCTCAGGAAAAACTATTCAATCAGGACCTAACTGACCTGAGGGAAGGGCAATACCCAACTCCTGCCAGCTTTTGTCATCCTGTGCCACCTGAGGGTGAGGAGGTAGCTGAGAAAAACTTGTGAAATTCACGGTACAGATGGTCACAGATTTTCATGAGTCTATACCAGAGAGAGGTACAGACTCATGAAAAAGACTGATACCACAGCGGGGTGCGGTGTGTCTCACGCTTGTAATCCCAGCATTTTGGGAGGCCAAGGTGAGCGGATCACAGGGTCGGGAGTTTGAGACCAGCTTGGCCAACATAGTGAAACCCCATCTCTACTAAAATTACAAAAATTAGCCTGGCTTGATGGTGGGCGCCTGTAGTCCCAGCTACTCAGGAGGCCGAGGCAGGAGAATCGCTTGAACCCAGGACACAGAGCGTGCAGTGGGCTGAGATTTAGAAGCAAATTGGTAGAGAAAGATACACTACACAAATGCTAATTGTTCTAACCACCAATTAAAAGACAGATTGTCAGAGTTAATCAAAATTGTCAGAGCATAATCTTGTATGCTGTCTACAAGAAACCCACTTTAAATGTAAAGACACATAGCGACCAGATGAGATAGTTCATGCTTGTAATCCTAGCACTTCAGAAGGCTGAGGCAGGAGGATCCCTTGAGGCCAGGCATTCAAGACCAGTCTGGGCAACATAGTAAGACGCAGTCTCCACAAAATACTTAAAAATTAGCCAAGCATGGTGGCATACCTGTAATCTCAGCTACTTGGGAGACTTAGCTGGGAGGATAGCTAGATCCCAGGAGTTTGAGGCTGCAATGAGCCACTATTGCACCACTGCACTCCAGCCTGGGCAACAGAGTGATTCACTATTTAAAAAAAAAAAAAAAAAAGTAAAGACACATATAGATTAGAAGTAAATGAGTGGGTGGAGAAAGATATACTACGCAAATGCTAATCAAAAGAAGCAGGAGCCTCTTTTCTGGCTGGAACCATGGAGGGTGTCAAAGAGAAGAAGTTTCCTGCTGTGCCAGAAACCCTTAAGAAAAAGTGAAGGAATTTCACAGAGCTGAAGGTCAAGCACCTGAGAAAGAAGTTTGCCCAAAAGATGCTTTTAAAGGCAAGGAGAAAGCTTATCTATGAAAAAGCAAAGTACTATCACAAGGAATATAGGCAGATGGACAGAGCTGAAATTCAAATGGTTAGAATGGCAAGAAAAGCTGACAACCCCTGTGTACTTGCAGAACCCAAATTGGCGTTTGTCATCAGGATCAGAGGTATCAATGACGTGAGCCCAAAGGTCCAAAAGGTGTTGCAGCTTCTTTGCCTTCATCAAATCTTCAATGGAACATTTGTGGAGCTCAACAAGGCTTCAGTTAACATGCTGAGGATTGTATAACCATGTATCACATAGGAGTACCCAAATCTGAAGTCAGTAAATGAATTAATCTACAAGCATGGTTATAGCAAAATCAATAAGAAGCAAATTGCTTTAACAGATAACGCTTTGATTGCTCGATCTCTTGGTAAATATGGCATCATCTGTATGGAGGATCTGATTCATGAGATCTATACTGTTGGAAAATTCTTCAAAGAAGCAAATAACTTCTTGTGACCCTTCAAATTATCCTCTCCACGAGATGGAATGAAGAAAAAAACCACCCATTTTGTAGAAGTGGAGATGCTGGCAATGGGGGGACCAGATCAACAGGCTTATTAGAAGAATGAATGAAGGTGTCTACCATGATTATTTTTCTAATCTGATCAGTTAATAAACAGTACCTGCTCTCAAATTGAAAGAAAAAAAATAAAGCAGGAGTAGCTATATTAGTTTCAAACAGAGCAGACATCAAAGCAAGAAGTGTTATCAGGGATGAAAAGGGGCATTACATAATAAAGGGGTCAACTCTACAAGAAGATATAATTATATTTGGCAATGTGTATGTGCCTAACAACAGAGCGTCAAAATATGTGAGGCGATAACTGATAGAACTGCAAGGAGAAATAGATGACTTCAGTATAAATACCCCTCTATCAGAAATGGACAAATACAGCAGGCAGAAAATCAGTCAGTACATAGTTGAACTCAACAGCACCATTTAATCAACAGGATATCATTTATATCTATAGACTGCCTCATCCAAAAACAGCAAAATACACATTTCCTCAAGCTCACATGGAACATTCACCAAGAGAGATCACATTCTGAGCCATAAAGCATAACAGGGCTAGCAGCGGTGGCTTACGCCTGTAATCCCAGCACGTTGGGAGGCCAAGGCAGGTGAATCACTTGAGGTCAGGAGTTTAAGACCAGCATGGTCAACATGGTGAAGCCCCATCTCTACTAAAAATACAAAATAATTGGCCAGGTGCAGTGGCTCACGCCTGTAATCCCAGCACTTTGGGAAGCCTAGGCAGGCAGATCACAAGTCAGGAGATCGAAACCATCCTGGCCAACATAGGGAAACCCTGTCTCTACTAAAAATACAGAAATTAGCTGGGTATGGTGGCACGTGCCTATAATCCCAGCTACTGGGGAGGCCGAGACAGGAGAATCTCTTGAACCAGGGTGTTGGAGGTTGCAGTGAGCTGAGATTTTGCCACTACACTCCAGCCTGGCAACAGAGCAAGACTCCATCTAAAAAAACAAATTAGCCAGGCATGGTGGCGAGTGCCTGTAATCTCAGCTACTTGGGAGGTTAAGGCAGGAGACTCACTTGAACCCAGGAGGCGGAGGTTGCAGTGAGCCGAGATCACACCACTGCACTCCAGCCTGGGTGACAGAGTAAGACTCCATATCCAAAAAGAAAAACCTTAACAAATTTAAAGGAATAGAAATTATGCAATGTCTGCTCTCAGACGACAATAGGATTAAACTACAAATCAATAACACAGACATAACTAGAAAACCCCAAATATGTGGAGATTAAACAACACACCTCTAAATAACACATGGATCCGTGTTATTAGAAAAAAGTCTGAAGAGAAATGTTAAAATACTTTGAACTAAATGGAAGTGAAAACAAAATTTGTGGAATGTAGCAAAAGCAATGCTTAGAGGAAAATTTGTAGTATTTAATGCATGTATGAGAAAAGAAGAAAGACCAAAAATTAATCATCTAAGTCTGCACCGTAGGAAGCCAGAAAAAGAAGAGTAAAATTAAATCCAAAGTAAGTGAAAGAAAAGAAATAATAAAAATTAGAGCAAAAGTTGTTGAAATTGAAAACAGAAAATCAGTAGAGAAAATCAAGGAACTCAAAACTGATTCTTTGAAAAGATAATGAAATTGATAAGCCTCTATCTAGGCTAACTAACAAAAAAGAGAGAAAACACAAATGACTAATATCAGACACAAAAGAGAGGCATCACTACAGATCCTATGGACATTAAAAAGGATAGTAAAGGAATATTCTGAATAACCATATTTCACAAATTTGATTACCTAGATAAAATGAACCAATTACTTAAAAGATAGAATTTTCCAAAACTCACATGAAAAGAAATAGACTCTCAATAGGCCTATATCTATTAAATTGAATCAGTAATTATAACCTTTCAAAATAGACATTGCCAGGCCCAGATGCATTCACAGGTGAATTCTATCAAACATTTATGGAAAGAATTATGCCAATTCTTTACTAATCCCTTTCAGAAGATAGAGGGCAGAGGACACACCTCCTAACTCATTCTGTTAGGCCAGAGTCACCATAATATTAAAACCAGACAAAGACATTACAAGAAACGAAGACTACAGACCAATATGTCTCATGAACATAGGTGTAAAAATCCTCAACAAAATGATAGTAAATTAAGTCTAACAATATATTAAAAATTATACATCACAACCAAGTGAGATTTATCCCAGGTATGCAATGCTGGCTCAATATTTTAAAAATCAAATAATTGATCACATCAACAGCTAAAAAAGAAAAGTCACATAATCATGTCAATAGATGCAGAAAAAAACATTTGAGAAAATTTAACATGCATTTATGAAAATAATTCTCAGTAAACTAGAAATACAGAGGAACTTCCTCAATTTGATAAAGAGTATCATAAAAAAACCTAAGCTAGCATCATACTTAATGGTGAGAAACTAGAAGCTTTCCCACTAAGATCAGGAAAATGGCAAGAATGTCCTCTCTCACCATTCCTTTTCAACATTGTAGTGGAAATTCTAGCTAATGAAACAAGACAACAGAAGGAAATAAAAGGTATACTGATTGGGAAGGAAGAAATAAAACTGCCCTTGTTCACAGATAACATAATTGCCTATGTAGAAAATCCAAAAGAATCAACAAAAAATTCCTGAAACTAATAACAAATTATAGCAAGTTTGCAGGATAAAAGTTAATACACAAAAGTCGATTACTTTCCTATATACCAGCAATGAAAAAGTGGGATTTGAATTTTAAAACACAGTACCTTTCAAAAAGCATGCCTTTCTCTCTCTTCCATTGACCAAACATTTGGCTAGAAATTGTAAGATTAGATGAAATGAATTTACTTCTCTTCCTTCTCAAACTACGTGTGTCAGAACTCACGATGATAGAAGGATTATTTGCATTATGAAATAAAATATTACTGGTAAGGTCAAACATACATATATAATGCCTTCACATTAGAATGTTGAAAGATGACATACTTAGGTATAAATCTAACAAAATATGTACAAGATCTATATGAGAAAAACAACAAACTGATGAAAGAAATCAAAGAACTTGGTTGGGCGCGGTGGCTCACGCCTGTAATCCCAACACTTTGGGATGCTGAGGCAGGTGTACCACCTGAGGTCAGGAGTTTGAGACCAGCCTAAAGAGAATGAAAAGACAAGCCACTGACTGAGAAAATATTTGCAAAAGATATATCTGATAAAGAACTGTTAACCAAAATATACAAAGAACTCTGAAAACCCAGCAATAAGAAAATAACTCAATTAAAAAATTGGCCAAACTCCTTAATATACATCTCCCCAAAGAAGACATACAGGTGTCAAAAAAGCTATGGAAAATTGTTTCACATCATGTGTCATCAGGGAAGTGCAAATTAAAACAATGAGATACTACACAAATACGAAATGGCCCCAATCCAGAACACTGACAACATCAAAGCTGGCAAGGATGTGAAGCAACAGGAACTCTCATTCATTGCTAGTGAGAATGCAAAATGGTATAGCCACTTTGGAAGACAGTTTGGCCATTTTTTTTAAAAACTAAACACACTCTTACATAAGATCCAGCAGCTGTGCTCCATAGTATTTACCCACAGGACTTGAAAGCTTACACCCACGCAAAAGCCTGCACATGGATGTTTAGAGCAGCTTTATTCATAATTGCCCACCTTTGGAAGCAACCAAGATGTTGCTCAGTAGATGAATGGATAAATAAACTGTGGTACATCCAGACAATGGAATATTATTCAGCACTAAAAAGAAATGAGCTATGAAGCCATAACAAGACATGGAAGAAACATAAATGCATATCACTAAGTGAAAGAAGCCAATCTGAAAAGGCTACATATGGTGTGATTTCACCTATATGACATTCTGGAAAAGGCAAAACTATGGAGACTATAAAAAGATCAGTGGTTGCCAGGGCTTGAGGGGAGGGAGGGATAAATAGGGAGAACACAGGATTTTTAGGGCAGTGAAATCACTCTGTGATACTATAAAAATAGATACATGTCATTGCACATTCGTCAAAACCCTTGAATGTACAACACCAAGAGTGAGGTCTAATGTAACATAAGGACTTTGAGTGATAATGATGTGTCAGTGTAGGTTCATCAGCTGTAACAACTGTACATTTTTAGTGTGGGATGATGATAATGGAGGTTATGCATCTGTGGGAGCAAAGGGTATATGGAAATCTTTTTCCTTGCAATTTTGCTGTGACCCTAAATCTGTTCTAAATAAAGTCATGTGTATGTATATGTACATGTAGATATATATGTATATGTAGTCACATCAAGAGCCTAGTAAGTAGGGTTGGCTTTTTTCACATTATTTCAGTTTTCTGACATTGATGGTGTTTGGTGCAACATAACTGAATTATATACCCACACTAATATCATCCTGCCACATTCAAGCTCTTATAAGATTTGAGTGCCTGGCCGGGTGCGGTGTCTCACATCTATAATCCCAGCACTTTGGGAGGCCAAGGCAGGTGGATCACTTGAGGTCTGGAGTTTGAGACCAGCCTGACCAACATGGAGAAGCCCCATCTCTACTAAAAATACAAAATTAGCCAGGCATGGTGGCGCATGCGTGTAATCCCAGCTACTCAGGAGGCTGACGCAGGAGAATCACTTGAACCCGGGAGGCGTAGGTTGCAGTGAGCCAAGATTGCGCCATTGCACTCCAGCCTGGGCAACAAGAGCCAAACTCAGTCTCAAAAAAAAAAAAAAAAAAAAAAAAAAAAAAGGTTTGAGTGCCTAATCAGCATGGATTGAAACATTAATTAGTGAGAATCAGATATTTTTACTGGCATCTTGTCTAGATTCTCTAAGCCTTAAAAATGAAGAACTGGCCAGGCATATTGGCTCACACCTATAATCTCAGCACTTAGGGAAGCTCTGGTGGGAGGGTCGCTTGACCCCAAGAGTTTGAGACCAGCCCTGGCAACATAGTGATATCTCAACTCTACAATAATTTTAAAAAACAGCTAGGTGTGGTTGCATATGCCTATAGTCCCAAGTAGTCAGAAGGCTGAGGCAGGAAGATCGCTTGAGCCTGGGAGGTTGAAGTACAGTGAGCTATGGTTGCACCACTGCATTCCAGCTTGGGTGACAAAGCAAGACCCTGTCTCAAAAAAAAAAAAAAAAAAAAAAAAAGAACTGAGACACATATGTTGGAATTAGAAATATATATATATACATACCATTAGACCCAAGGAAAATGGAACCAAGTTTAGTAATACACAGGAAAACAGTCTCCTACATAAAACAACTGACTAATCAAGACTATGAAAAAAAAGCCCCCTTTCAACTATGTTAAATAGCAAAGAATGGTAAATGCCAATATAGTAGGACAAATATATATGTTACAGGTAATCAATATTCCTTTCCAGAATAATGCTAAGAGTTTTTCCATGAGCACTTCGTTGTGGAAATCTTACATGGATTGCTGAGTATAGATAAATAAATGACTGCTTTAAGAGTTTTTTTCCCCTTTTCGGTTTTCTTTTTTTTGCCTCCTGATTATATCTGTGTATGTGCGAGAGAGATAGAGAGAGAGAGCATAAAGCAAATATGCACATTTTAAAAACAGAAAACAAACATCCATGTAATTGTCATCAAAATCAGGAAATAGGACATTGCTGGCCCCCAAGAATGCCCCGTTTAAATTGTGTTTCTGTGCTTCTATAAGACGCAAGAATGACACAAGAATGCCCTTGTTTCCTTGGTGTTTGTGATGTCAAGTGAGCACTCAACAAGCACAGGTGCATCAGGAAAATGCATATGTTTCACCATAAAATTTGTATTTACTTGTTATCATCACTCTATCCACAAAAAGCTGCTTCTGCAATCAAAGTTGTATACTAATACAGCAAAGACAGCTGCGGAGCGAAATATAGTAGTGAACTTCCATGTGCCAGGTAGTGCTAGGAGGTTAAAACTCCCTTTAGCGTTTCTTGTAGGACAGGTCTGGTGTTGAAATGCC
>NC_045448.1:47220047-47361032 GCF_002776525.5 Piliocolobus tephrosceles | reverse complement strand
GGCATTTCAACACCAGACCTGTCCTACAAGAAACGCTAAAGGGAGTTCTTCAAATTCTGAAAGAACATTAATGAGCAACAAGAAATCATCTGAGGCCAGGTGCAGTGGCTCATGCCTGTAATATCAGCACTTTGGGAGACGGAGGCAGGAGGATTGCTTGAGTCCAGGAGTTCAAGACCAGCCTAAGCAACATAGAGAGACTCCATCTCTACAAAAAAATTTTAAAAATTAGCTGGGCATGATGACATGCACCTGTGGTCCCAGCTACTCAGGTAGGCTGAGGTGGGAAGATCACTTGAGCCCAGGAGGTCGAGGCTGCAGTGAGCCAAGTGTGTGCCACTGCAGCCCAGCCTGGGTAGCAGAACAAGACCGTGTCTGAAGAAGAAAAAGGAGAAGGAGAGAAAGAAGAAAGAAGAAGAGGAGGAGGAAGAGGAGGAAGAAGAGGAAGGAAAGAAAGAAGAAAGAAACCTAAAACTTTACATGGAACCACAAAAGACCCAGAATAGCCAAAGTCATCCTGAGCAAAATGAACAAAACTGAAAGAATCATATTACCTGACTTCAAATTATACTGCAGAGCTATTGTAGCAAAAACAGTATGGTAGCATAAAAACAGACACATAGACCAATGGAACAGAATAGAGAATGCAGAAATAAATCCATATATCTACAGTGAATTCATTTTTGACACAGGTGCCAAGAATACACATCAGGGAAAAGACAGTCTCTTCAATAAAGGGTGCAGGGAAATATGGATATCCATATGAAGAAGAATGAAACTAGAACCATATCTCTTGCCATTTTACAAAAATCAAATCAAAATGGATTAAAGACTTAAATCTGGCTGGGTGTGGTGGCTCATGCATGTAATCCTAGCACTTTGGGAGGCAAAGGCAGGAGGATCCCTTGAGCCCAGGAATTCGAGACCAGCCTGGGCAACATAGAAGACCCTGTCTCTAGTTTAAAAAAACAAAAACGAAACATAAATCTAAGACCTCAAACTATGAAACTATCAAAACAAAACATTGAGGAAACTCCAGGACATTGGTCTGGGCAAAGATTTCTTGAGTTAAACCCCATAAGCACAGGCAACCAAAGCAAAAATGGATAAATGGGATTACATCAAGTTAAAAAGTTTCTGCACAACCAAGGAAACAGTCAACAAAGTAAAGAGATGACTCACATAATGAGGGACAATATTTGCAAACTATCCATCTGACAAAGGATTAATAACCAGAATATATAAAGAGCTCAAAAAACTCAATAGGAAAAAGGTCTTTTTATTTGAGACAGGGTCTTGCTTTTTCACCCATGCTGAAGTGCGGTGATGCAAACACAGCTAACTGCAGCCTCGACCTCCCTGGAGCAAGCAATCCTTCCCCTCAGTCCCCCAAGTAGCTGGGATTACAGGTGCATGCCACCACACCCAGCAAATTTTTGTATTTTTTGTAGAAATGGGGTCTTGCCATGTTGCCCAGGCTGGTCTTGAACTCCTGAGCTTAAGCGATCTGCCCACCTTGGCCTCCCAAAGTGCTGGAATTACAGGCATAAGCCACCGTGCCCAACCTCAATAGGAAAAAATCTGATAATCTGTTTTAAAAAATAGGCCAAAGATCTGAATAGACATTTCTCAAAAGAAGACATACAAGTGACCAACAGGTGTATAAAATGGTGCTCAACATCATTAATCATCAGAGAAATGCAAATCAAAACTACAATGAGATATCATTGCATCCCAGTTTAAATGATTTATATCCAAAATACAGGCAATAGTGAATGCTGGCGAGGATGTGGAGAAAAGGGAACCCTTGTACACGGTTGGTGGGAATGTAAATTAGTAAAGCCACCATGAAGAACAGTACCAAGATCCCTCAAGAGAGTAAACATAGAGCTACCATATGATCCAGCAATCTCACTGCTGGGTGTATACCCAAAAGAAAAGAAATCAGTATATTGAAGAGGTATCTGCACTCCCATGTTTTCTGCAGCACACTGTTCACAATAACCAAGATTTGGAAGCAACCTTAGTGTATATTAGCAGATGAATGGATAGAGAAAATGTGGTACATATACACAACGAAATACTACACAGCCATAAAAAATAATGAGGTACTGCTATTTGCAATAACATGGACAGAACTGGAGGTTATTATGTAAAGTGAAATAAGCCATGCACAGAAAGGCAAACTTTGCATGTTCTCATGTATTTGTAGGAGCTAAAAATTATTAATAAAACAGTCGAACTCATGCAGATAGAGAGAAGTAGAAGGATAGATACCAGAGACTAAGAAGGGTAGTGGAGGATGGGGAAAGGGAAAGTGGAGATGGTTAATGAGTACAAAGATATAGTTAGATAGGATGAATAAGATCTAGTATGTGATAGCACAACAGGGTGATTACAGTCAACAATAATATATTGTACATTTAAAAATTGGCTGGGCATGGTGGCTCGCACCTGTAATCCCAGCACTTTGGGAGGCCAAAGCAGGCGGATCACTTGAGGCCAGGAGTTCAATACCAGCCTACCAGCCTAGCCAACATGGTGAAACCCCATCTCTACTAAAAATACAAAAATCAGCCAGGTGTGGTGGCATGCACCTGTAATCCCAGCTACTCAGGAGGCTGAGGCAGGAGAATCGCTTGAACCTGGGAGGCAGAGGTTGCAGTCAGCTGAGATTGTGCCACTGCACTCCAGCCTGGGCAACAGAGTGAGACTGCATCTCAAAAAAGAAAGTAATTAAATAAATTAAATAAAAATAAGAGTATAACTGGCATGTTTTTAACATAAAGAAATGATAAATGCTTGAGGTGATGGATACCCCATTTATCCTGATGTGATAATTACCCATTGTATGCTTGTATCAAAATATCTCATGTACTCCATAAATATATATACCTACTATGTAACCATAAAATTTTTTCAAAGTAAAATATACTATGAATCCTTTTGCTATAGTAAGATTCACAATTTGCTCATCATAGTAGATAAGCTCTGAATGATTAATGCAATTGATTTAAGATACACATTAAGTATATCTGAAGATATACAAGAAATTAGTAACCGATATGTGGCAAGTTGTAGAAGAAAATGTTCTGCTCCTTTACTTTCTTTAGGTCTTGACTAAAATACCACTTTCTCAGGAAGGTCTTCCCAAGTCACCTATTCAAACTTGCTGTTCCCTTCCTTGGTTTATTTTTTACTTCATAGCATTCATCACTGTCAGACACAATACCTTTTAAAAATGTATCTACCCTGTTTTTAATCTTTCCCCTTCACTAGAATGTAAGCTTATGAAGGCAGGGATTTCTTTCCTGTCTACCTAGCACCTAGGCAAGTAACTGGCACATAGTATTTGGTGAATCAATTAATTAAATCGCTAGAGATATTCAAAAGATCATGGTATTAACAAGAAGGAAGCATAGCTCTGTTTCTTTCCTTTTAAAGATATGAAAATGCTTTTCTATTTCTAAATATCTCCAAATGCATGACCATGAGTTATGATTTTAAAAAAATGAACTCTTTTAGATAAGTAGCTAGTCAGTAGGATGTCAAAAAAATAAATAATTATATAAATCATCTGAAAGAATAAGAAAATATAAAATTGGCTGGGCACAGTGGCTCACGCCTGTAATCCCAGCACTTTGGGAGGCTGAGGCAGGTGGATCATTTGAGATCAGGAGTTCGAGACCAGGCTGGCCAACATGGTGAAACCCTGTCTCTACTGAAAATACAAAAATTAGCTGGGCATGGTGGCTTCCGCCTGTAATCCCAGCTACTCAGAAGGCTGAGGCAGGAGAATCGCTTGAACCCAGGAGGCAGAGGTTGCAGTGAGCCAAGATCACACCACTGCACTCCAGCCTTAGCAATAGAGTGAGACTCAGACTCAAAAAAAAAAAACCAGAAAGAAAATATAAAATTGTTGTTTTGGGATAGTTTGATGCACTATAATTATTTATTATTTGTAGTTACAAACTCAGGATCAAAAAAGACCACATAGCAAACATCTGCAAAAAAAAAAAAATTGAGATAACTGAACAGAGCTCAGAAACAGATCCTAGAATACATTAATATAAGATTTTTATATTTGATAAAGATAGTATGACAAGTCAGTAGGGAAAGGAAAAGATATGTTAGATAACTTATTATTAAATAACTTGGAAAAGGTGTTAGATTCTCACTTCATAGCACATATTAAAATAAATTTCATATTGATTAAAGAATTAGATACTTTTGAAGCCATTAAACCAGGAGAAAAATATATTCGTATATATCTAAGGATAAGCAAACTTTCTGAGATAATAGCAATGGAAGAAATTTCAAAGGAAAAGAAATACTAGATTTGATTATATAACATTAAAAATTTTTTGTACATCAGAAAACAAACTGCAAACAAAGTTAATAGGCAAATACAATCTAGGAAAAGTATTTTCAACATTCCTAGCAGATAAAGGATTAATAGCATTATCTATAAAATTATCATAACAATCTATAGGAAAAACAACAGAAAAGTAAAACAGAGAAAGGACATAAATAGACAATTCATAAATAAGAAATTCAGATATCCAGTAAAGGTGAAAAATTTTTTGATCTCACTAACATTTAAGGGTGAGAGACTAAAAGGCTGATTGAAAGCTCTCTGTATGTGGGTGGTATAGAAGGCTAAATTATAGCCCCCAAAGATATGTCTATGTCCTAATGCCTGGAATCTATGGATGTTACCTTATATGGCAGAGATTTTACAGAGGTGGTTAAGGATTTTGGGATGGGGAGATTATCCTGTACTCCAGGGTGGGGGCAGAATGAGATTACACACACACACACACACACACACACACGAGGAGAGGGTAATAAATATAGAAGCAAAGATTACAGTGGTGCAGCCACAAATCAAGAAATGCTGGCAGCCACTAGAAGCTAAAAGAGGCAAGGAACAGCTTCTCCCTCAGAGCCTCTGGAGGGAGCATGGCCCTGCTGATACGTAATTTTAGCCCAGTGAAACTAATTCAGACGTCAGACCCTAGAACTATGAGAGAATAAATTTCTGTTTGTTTAAGACACCATATTTGTAGTAATTTGTTATAGCAGCCATAGTGAATGAATACAGGTGGGGATTATCTCCAGGTGGGTTTCATACTGGATGGGTGGGATAAGGATCTGGCTTTTCCTTTGATAGCCTATAAATATCCGTATCTGTAGGTCTTTTTTCTAGGATACATCCGTTAATTCAAAATGACACATCAGCTTCCTGCCTGGGGTTTAAGCCAGTTGTCAGTGTTCTGGGAGCTGAGTGGAGGGAGGGGCTGGTGGTCTCATCATTCAGTGTGTAGAAGTTCACTTAATTCCAGTTTTCAGTAAAGGCCCACATCCTCACAGTGCTTGGGGCTCCTGAGTTCAGATCTCTGGTGCAGTCTCCTCAGAACTAAACTCCTTGTCTCCTGTAGGGATGTGGGAAGGGGGGTTGCCTGACAGCTAGGGGTTGGGGGAGACAGGGACCTGAAGTAAAAATATTCAACCAGACCTTCTGCTTTCAGATCTACCCCCACCCCCACCTCACAGGTGCCTGTTGCCTTAAATTCCCCAGCTTTTCTTGTGTTCTGTGGAGCAAATCAGCTTGCTTCTCCTTGGCAAGTCCTCTGCAAGGATTTAGGCTTCTGCCTTCTCTACCCTGCCAGGTCAGCTACTATTCCTCCAAATTGCTTCATATCTTCCAAAAATATGTCATCTCATGTTGACTGTTGTGTCTTCTCTTGGCTGTCTGTGTATGTGTATGTATAGGTGTGTGTTGCAGGGTAGGGTGAGATAGAACAGGAACCCCCTCTTAGGGACCTGGATGCCCCCCAAACATAAATGTTTTTTATATTTTAAATTCCTTCAAAAAAATTTCGATACCTATTAATAGCTAGCTCTGAGAAGTAAATAAACAATAACAAAAAGATAACAGTAGCCAAAAACCATAGCCAAGAACACTAAAATCACAGGATGTTTACTACCCCTATAGGAAATAAAGATGACATCTTAACGTATGACCGAAACCCAGACCCCCACCAAATGGATATGCCTGGTCCACAGATGTCAAATAAGGGGGAACTGGGACTAAACTCTAACCACATTCTTATTCTAAATTTCTTCCAGGTGTGACCTGGAAAAAATCACACCCACAAGCCAGAGCTAACATTCTTTTCTGCTGGCCCCCAGTTTTTTTTTTTTGTTTGTTTGTTTTTTGTTTTTTGTTTTTTGTTTTGAGACAAGAGTCTCTCTGTTGCCCAGGTTGGAGTGCAGTGGCACGATCTTGGCTCACTTGCAACTTCCACCTCCCGGGTTCAAGCGATTCTACTGCCTCAGGCTCCCTAGTAGCTGTGATTACAGGTGTAGGCCGCCACGCCCAGCTAATTTTTGTATTTTTAGTAGAAAAGGGGTTTCACCATATTGCCCAAGCTGATCTTGACCTCCTGACCTCAAGTGATCCACCCACCTTAACCTCCCAAAGTGCTGGGATTACAGGCATGAGCCACTGCCCCTGGCCTGGCCCCAAATTTTTAAATCAAGCCTCTCTTTTTTATCCAATTGCAAATCAGAAAATATTTAAATGTACCTATGACCTGTAAGCCCTTGCTTCAAGCAATCTCACCCTTTTAGGCTAAATAAAACCAATGTATAACCTCCATATATAATTTATAATTTTGCCTGTAACATCTGCTTTCCTCACATTTAGCCCTACCCTTAAAACTTCTTAACTGCAAGCCACTGCGGAGGTCAGGACTTAAACATTAGTTGCCTGGTCCTCCTTGCTTGGTACCCTGCAAATAAATGCCTTCCTTTCTACCACTACAAACCTCACTTGAGGTATCTGGTCTTACTGCACTGGGTGAGCAGCCCCTAGTCTGTTCTATAACAATAGTTATGTCTTTTTTATTTGATGGGAAAAGAATGGAGATAAATGCTTGTGTTCAGTTGGCTTTGGCAGCGAGCAGTTAGGACACCAAGTTCTTCTCCACTGAATGATATTGTATTTCCTTTGAAATGCATGCTTTAAATGAAGACTGTGAGTTAATAATGATTTGTTTACTATTAGTACAGAGCAACTGAAAAATAATTCAGGCAGGACAATCTACTTGGTATGTGAAGTAGCAGAAGGTAGTCGATTCTGACGATTTCTGCCAAATGTTCTATTGCTTTTATGGAGGAGATTTTGTGAGATGCTTACTCTGCCACTTTTACTGATATCACCTCATCCATTCCATCTTATAAATAAAAGTGATTCACTGATTTGGAACATCCTGTCCTTTGAAAAAGTAAAAGGAATACTTTTATGGAAAATGTTCCAAGGCAAAGAAACAGCCCAGGACTCTGATTCATGTCTGTCTTAAACATGCATTCCCAGAGCCGACTTGTGGATCTGGTTTAGATCCATAAACTTGTGAACTGCAGAGAGGAAACTCTTTTGATCCCAGCAGTGGGAGATGGTGGCGTGCAGCGTGGGTGTGGTAAAGAAGCAATGTTTGCCAAGAGAACAATGTCTCAAACCTTCTTGTGATAAACGCTTCAATACTTAGGCCATCATAATGTGCCATTCAGCTTTTATACGAAAACTCATTTGGTTGATTTTGTCATTTAGTTTAATTGTTCAAAAAATTAACATCATAGTTATGGAAGTGTGAAGGATTGTTAGAACTGGAAGAAACTTTATAAATCAACTACAGCATCTATTAGGGTGCACTTTGATCATGATCTTGACTACCGTCCATT
This sequence comes from Piliocolobus tephrosceles, assembly GCF_002776525.5. Classification (NCBI taxonomy): domain Eukaryota; kingdom Metazoa; phylum Chordata; class Mammalia; order Primates; family Cercopithecidae; genus Piliocolobus; species Piliocolobus tephrosceles. Next base: position 47,353,286 of record NC_045448.1, on the reverse strand, counting down.
GAGTGTCTTCTGGTGCCAGGTGCAGTGTTCAGTGACTGACATAGATTGTCTCATGTAATCCTCATAACTTGGGGAGATGGTATTAATTTATCATCTCTGTTTGATAGAGTGGCCATTAATTGCTCAAAGTCACACAATTATTAAGAGATAGAGTCAGGGTTAGAGATAAAGTTAGTTTTTTGGTGACCTCAAAACCTGGGTTTTGAGCTGTCTTACCACTTAGTGCAGCGGTCCACAACCTTTTTGGCACCAGGGACTGGTTTCACAGAAAACAATTTTTCCATGGACAGGGGTTGGGGTGGGGAATGGTTTCGGGATGATTCAAGCGCATTACATTATTGTGCACCTTATTTCTATTATTACTACATTGTAATATATAATGAAATAATTATACAACTCACCATAATGTAGAATCAGCGTGAGCCCTAAGCTTGTTTTCCTGCAACTAGACAGTCACATTTGGGGGTGATGGGAGACAGTGACAGATCATCAGGCATTAGATAATCATAAGGAATGCACAACCTGGATCCCTTGCATGTGCAGTTCACAATAGGGTTCCCGCTCCTATGAGAATCTAATGCTGCCACTGATCTGATAGGAGCAGTACTCAGGCATTACTCAGGCAGTACTCAGGCAGTAATGCGAGTGATGGGGAGTGGCTATAAATACAGATGAAGCTTCACTCCCTTGCTTGCCCACCCCTCACCTCCTGCTATGAAGCTTGGGGGTTGGGGACCCCTGACTTAAGCAACTCACTTAAAACCTAAAGCCAAGTAGTCAATATTGTGCTGTCAGACCAGGTGCAGTGGCTCAACCCTGTAATCCCAACATGCTGGGAGGCCAAGGCAGGAGGACCCCTTGAGACCAGGAGTTCAAGACCAGCCTGGGCAACAGAGCAAGACCTCATCTCTATTTTAAATAAATAAATATATAAGTTGTGCTATCCCTAAAGTGACAACTTCCCCCTGATAACAGAGGCTTGGTCATGAGGCCAGGTTCCCTCACTGGACCCCTTTGCAGTAGAATGAGTTCATATGCAAGTTCTTTCATCTATTCCAGAAATCATTTTGGATGCTTATGTGTGTGACACCCTATGCCAAGTAGGCATTGTTGATACAAAGGCAAGTGAGACATTTTATCAATGCTGTCTTTGTGCTTCAACAGGGCAGGGATAGTCTAAAGTCAATTATCCAACCAATGTGTATACACGCAAGCACACACAAACTTACACATATTAAATGAGAGTCTCTGATTCACAAGGCGTGTGTCTGGCTAATGTGGGAACACATGGGTTAACATGCAGAACTTGAAACATGGTGCCCCAAATTAGACACTGATGACTCAATTTAACATTATCTGTTGGGCCGGGCATGGTGGCTTACGCCTGTTATCCCAACACTTTAGGAGGCCGAGGCAGGCAGATCACCTGAGATCGGGAGTTCAAAACCAGCCTGACCAACATGGAGAAACCCTGTCTCTACTAAAAATACAAAATTAGCTGGGCATAGTGGCGCATGCCTGTAATCCCAGCTACTTGGGAGGCTGAAGCAGGAGAATCGCTTGAACCCAGGAGGAGGAGGCTGCAGTGAGCTGAGATTGTGCCATTGCACTCCGGCCTGGGCAACAAGACCAAAAGTTCTTCTCAAAACAAAACAAAACAAAAAACCACTATCTGTTAATAGAAGCACATGCATCTTTTGTCTTCCAACAGCCACCTCCAAAACTTTCCAATATATTTGCTTGATAAGCTTCCCAGCAAGTGCCCGACCCTAGGCAGAGGAAGGAGAAGAGGGCATGGGTGAAGAGAAAGCTTGGTTAAGGCAAGGGACACCCATACCCATTTCTCAGAACCCATATCCTAAGCAAAAATTAAATAAGCTTTTGGGTCAAAGAGACTTTCCATAAGGTATTCATTAGTTGAGGGGCCCAGGAAGGGAAATTTGTATTTATATCTTTCTCACTCACTGCAGCAATGCCTGAAACCCCACAGATAAGGATTTTGGCATGAGAGCCCAAGAGCTGACAGGTATCAACCTTGATTTAACTGTTGAGAAATGTTTTGTGGAGGATTTTGTCTTTTCACATGTCCTCTTCTAAATGCAAAAGGTCCCAAAAGGAGGAAAATATTGATCAAGTTCATACTAAGGCATTAGTGACCTATCAGATTCTCTCCCCTTCTCCACCATGCTCCCAGGAACATAAACGAGACAAGAATTAGGGTATCTGAGAGAAAGAAAAGGAATCAAAAAGAGGGAGAAATGTGAGAAAGTGTCCCACTTATGTCATTATTAACTGTTCTTTCAGTGCATGGAACATGTGTGCTATGCTTTTAGACAGTAGCCTTAAGATAATTCCGTAAAACCTTCTACAAAATAAAATAAAATTTACAGAGTTGCTATGTGGGGAATTTTCACAGATGTTTAACTTGTAAAATACATAAGTCTGTTGATTCTTATAAGATAAGCAATTCTGACATAAATGTGAAATAGAATAGTTTCAGAGAAGCTCTACAACAACAAATGTTAAATAAGTGGAGTTCCTGCTTATGTGGGATAAACCGTTATTTTGTGCAATTTGAATATCCTTCTAATCCTTAGATCTGCAGGGAGCCCTAGGGGCCTAATCACCTCTTAAAGGCCACACCTCTGAATACTATCACGTTGACAATGCCTGAATTTTGGAGGGGATGCATTCAAACCATAGCATAGGCCAGCCACTGGGCATGGACCCCTTGGGCGAAAGATTGGTGGAGTTTATCCTCTGGAAAAACTCAATGAACCCAGAGGAAAGAACACTATATCCTAACACTTAGGGAACACTAGGAAAAAGACTGGATTTGCCATTTACTTGTCTGATCTCAGCATATCCTAGCCACATACCCAGAGTTTCCACCATGCAAGTAAGAAAAGCCTTTAGGTCAGATGTGGTGGCTCACGCCTGTAATCCTAGCAATTTGGGAGCCCGAGGCAGGTGGATTGCCTGAGCTCAGGAGTTTGAGACCAGTCTGGGAAACACGGTAAAAGCCCGTCTCTACTAAAAATACAAAAAATTAGTCCAGTGTGGTGCACCTGTAATCCCAGCAACTAGGGAGGCTGAGACAGGAGACTTGCTTGAACCCAGAAGGCAGAGGTTGAGTGAGGCAAGATTGCATCATTGTACTCCAGCCTGGGCGACACAGTGAGACTCCGTGTCAAAAAGAAAGAAAGAAAAAGAAAGAAAGAAAGAAAGAAAGGGAGGGAGGGAGGGAGGGAGGAAGGGAAGGGAAGGGAAGGAAAGAAAGAAAAGAAAAAAAAGAAAAGCTTTTAACGTGAACAAGAGATGGAGATAGACAGAAGGATAGAAACCCAGGTGAAAATAGAACTCTGGGAATAGAAGGGGAAGACGTTTAAAAAATACAATTAGCATCCTCAGAAAGATGAGAACAGGAACATTATTTTCAACTTAGGATTCTATATTTAGCCAAACTAACAATGAATTGTGAAAACAAAGACTCAACATGCAAAAACTCATAAAAATTACCTCCCAAATACCATTTTAAAAGATGTCGCTGGTGATAAATACAGCAAAACAAAGGAGCAGATCCAGAAAGAGGAAGGCATGGGACCCAGGAGAAAATAGATACGATCTGGGAGAGGAGTAGTGAAGAAATGTCCCAGGTTGACCACTGTACAGCAAGCTGAGAGAGAAACCAATCAATATAATAGAAAAAGAAAATAGGAAACTCGAGAAAGAATGTTTCAAAAGAAAAAGTGGCACAAGAACAGCTGATATGATGGGGAAAAATGAAGACAATATATGTAGCAAAATGTTCAAGTGAAAAAAAATGAGGCACTAATTGACTCCAGGTGAAACAAAAAGCTGTACAAGAAAAGAAATAGGCCAGGCATGGTGGCTTATGCTTGTAATCCCAGCACTTTGGGAGGCCAAGGCAGGCAGATCACTTGAGGTCAGGAGTTCGAGACCAGCCTGGGCAACATGGCTGTACTGTCTCTACTAAAAATGTACCCTGTCTCTACTAAAAATGCCAAAATTAGCTGGGCATGGTGGAGCATGCCTGTAGTCCCAGCTACTTAGGACGCTGAGGCAGGAGAATTGCTTGAACCCAGAAGGTGGAGGTTTCAGTGAGCCAAGATCGTACCATTGCACTCCAGCCTGGGTGACAAAGCAAGACTCTGTCAAAAAAAAAAAAAAATTTGTATTGTTGGATGATCGTTTAAGAATGAGGGAGTGTATGACTCACAAAGACATGAACCTGTCTGCAGGGAGGGATATTTGAATAGAATGTAATTTTATAAGTGGTCAGTTCATTGGATAATTTGTGTTATGATAACTTTTGATTACATATACAACTTTGTCATGCAAGAACATTGGTACTCAATACTCAGATAAAAAACAAATGCTATAAAAAGATGATGCATAGTCTTTTATTTTTATTATTTTATATTATTTTATTTTATTTTTGAGACAGAGTCTTGCTCTGTCACCCAGGCTGGAGTGCCATCGTGTGATCTCGGCTCACTGCAACCTCTGCCTCCTGCATTCAAGTTATTCTCTTGCCTCAACCTCCCGAGTAGCTGGGATTATAGGTGCCTACCACCATGCCTGACTAATTTTTTGCATTTTCAATAGGGATGGGATTTCACCATGCTGGCCAGGCTGGTCTCGAACTCCGGACCTCAAGTGATCTGCCCACCTCAGCCTCCCAAAGTGCTGGGATTACAGGTATGAGCCACCACACCTGGCTTATTTTTATTTTTATTTTTGAAAATGGGGTCTTGCTATGTTGTCCAAACAGGTCTTGTCCTGGACTTAAGCTATCCTCCTGCCTCTGCCTCCCTAAGTGCTAGGATTACAGGCATGAGCCACCAAACTCAGCTCAATGCATGGTCTTTTCTAAATTTGGGCATTACTTTCTATGGATTGTCACAAATGGGATTTACTAGAGATTACATACATGTTGTTGATAAATTTTGACAGACCTTCAGCAATCAAGAGCATACTCATTTCACCAAATTTATGTGTCTTGTTTATTGTTATTTTTAAAATATTCATTAATTTCATAGTTTAAAGATGGTATCTAGTTGTTTTAATTTAATATGTTTGATTGATTTATGGCTATGCATTCTAATTAGTGTTTATTAACTAGTTACTTGTGGCCCTTCCTGTACAGTTTCTGGTTACGGTCTTTGCCCAGTTATCTATTGGGTAGAGTTTTAGTAGTCTTTTCTGTTGATTTGTATAAACTCTATATAGTTAAGAGATATTAGCACTTACATTTGTTGAAGCTTTTCAGGGATTTTTCCTTTTGCTTGTATTTTATTTATACAGAAGTTTAAAATGTAAAATGTCTGTGTCATCAAATTAGGTAGTTTGTCATCATCTTCTGGAATGTAAGTCCCATGAAAGAAGGGACTGTGTCTGCCTTATTTATCAATGCCCACTACCTCATATAGTGCTGAAAAAATGTGTTGAATTAATGAATGAGATCTATGTATCTTTCCCTTATTTATTTCTTCCACTACTTAAAAAATTCCCTCCAGAGACATATTCACTTTAATTTCTTCTAATTTTTACTTTTGATTTTTTTTCTTTCTCTTTTTTTTTTTTTTTTTTTTTTTTGAGATAGTCTTGCTCTGTTGTCCAGGCTGGAGTGCAGTGACACAATCTCGGCTCACTGCAGGCTCCACCTCCCGGGCTCAAGCAATCCTCCCTCCTCAGGCTCCTGGGTAACTAACAGGTGTGTGTCAACATGCCTGGCTAATTTTTTTGGTAGAGGCAGGATCTCACTATGTTGTCCAGGCTGGTACTTTTGATTTGCAAAAAAGTTTTAACTCTCTAATTCTTCTGAAATGTGTTTTGCATTCTAAGGTTGTGGTATCATTTGAGCTCTGTTGACTTAGGATAGGCTGCCTCATTGTTGATATATATGAAACCTACAATCACCAGAAATCTGACCTGTAGATCTGGTGCAATATAATAGAGACCTATAGACATTTACCTAGTCTTTTCAAACGCTTTTGAGAATGAGGCTAGTTATAAAAGATACATACAGGCACCCATCTTTCCTTTCTTAACATGATCAGTGAAAATGAGCTCACTGAAATATCTTAGTCAGTTATACATACAATCTCAAAGGTTAGGCCAGGCACAGTGGCTCATGACTGTAATCCTAGCCCTTTGGGAGGCCGAGGTGGGCAGCTCACTTGAGGTCAGGAGTTTGAGACCATCTTGGCCAACGCGGTGAAACCACATCTCTACTAAAAATACAAAAATTAGCTGGACGTGGTGGTACACACCCATAATCCCAGCTACTTGGGAGGCTGAAGCCCAAGAATAGCTTGAAGCTGAGAGGCAGAGGTTGCAGTGAGCGGAGATCATGCCACTGCACTCCAGCCTGGGTGACAGAGCAAGACTCCGTCTCAAAAACAAACCACAAAACAACAACAACAAAATCTCAAAGGTTAACCTATGAAAAAATGAATAATGACAATATGAAGGCATAGCAGATTACTACTTAGTTTTTTAGTTATCAAAAGTACATTAAGCTTGAATTTAAAAATGCTCTAGGATCTTATGTGCCCGAAGTCCATTTGATCTAGAGGAGCTATTCTCACTTGTTAAAAACAAAACAAAACATGCAGCCTTCTTTGTGTCAGGGATTCAGGTGAATTACATTTTGTCCCCAAGTGTAGGTGGCTATCAGGAGAAACAACTGGTAAGGAATTTGGTTGGAAAATGATTTTTAATCTTCACATTACCAGTGTAAAGTTGTATACTTATTGGTGATTTCAGTTATTTTCGAAATAACTGAATCATTGGTGATGGATGAACATCATTTTTCTGTCCATGGGAAAGCCTATGAGGAGAGTATCTACATGTGCCTTTTTGGGTAGATGCCAGAGGACATGTTCTACCGTAAGTAAAAAGGGCCATTTTTTTACCAACAGAAAAACATTGTGTTGAAAACTTCTACCAGATACCATTCACTTTTAACTCCTTGATAAGGACCAAGCCTCACAAATCCCAAGACCAAAATGTGCGGTTCACTCACACCAGCATGGTTTTAAGAGCAACAAATCCTAATCATTTTCATCCAAGAGAACTGGACAAAAGAAAACTTGCATTTGTAGTTTCTCCTCCCCTCACCCCTCCCCTTTAATTGATTTTACTGCTTTCGTAAGTGACCTAAATAAGTCTCTTGATCTACTAAAAACTTTCCTCATGAATGTGTTTCAAAATGTGGGCATTAAGGATATCAGATATTCTGCACTACTTCTTTGAACATACAGGGACTACTTTTTGATGACTACTTATTAATCACATTAGAATAAAGAAGAGTGAGGAAGATTTTATTTTTCTAAAGACCATCCCTCCCCACCACCACCACCATCTATCTACTTGGCATTGAGACTATAGCGACTCAGTGTTTTTCTTGTCTATTGCTGGTGGGAGTATACATTAATACAACTCTTTGAAAGGAATTTGGCAGTATGTATTAAGGTATAAAAAACTGCCTTTTCACTCACAAATTCTACTTTGAGAAAACCCTCCAAAAGTAATTATCTTAAATACAGAAATATTCATCTATACAAAAATATGATCAAGGGATAATTTGTTCAAATGTGGTTATGAGTTTTAATTTTTTAAAAGGTATAATTTGTAATAGCAAGATAACAGTAGCAACAATTTAATAGCAGAGGGAAATCATTTTAAAATAATATTATGTATCCACTCAAAAAATATTTGGCAGCCATTTAAACAATGATTGTGAAAATTATTAAAATAGCACCAGAAATTTTTATGATCTAATGTGTAGTGAAAAATGCAGGATCAAATTGAGATGTGTATTATGATTAAGGTCAGAAAAATCATGTGTATGAAAAATAGGAAATGCATTAAAATTCTTTTAACGGCTGTGCTGAGACACAGTGACTAAGGGTGATTGCTTATATTTCTTTCTCTTCCATTGGTTTCACAGTATTTCAAAATATAATTTTGTTTGTGATGGAATCTCACAGTGTTGCCCAGGCTGGAGTGCAGTGGCATGATCTCGGCTCACTGCAATCTCTGCATCCTGGGTTCAAGCAATTCTCCTGCCTCAGCCTCCCAAGTAGCTGGGATTACAGTTGCCCACCACCAGGCCTGGCTAATTGTTGTATGTTTAGTGGAGACAGGATTTTGCCATGTTGGCCAGGCTGGTCTCAAACTCCTGACCTCAAGTGATCCACCCGCCTTGGCCTCCCAAAGTACTGGAATTATAGGCATGAGCCACTGTGCCCAGCCCAAAATATAATTTTTAAAAGCGGAAAACAGGCAGTGTTTGAGGAAAAGAGCCATCAATATGGTTAAGATGAAAACACTTTGTTATTAAATAAAAATAGTCCCACTCTCTGCTACTTAATTAGGACTCAGTCATTTGTATGATGTTTGGGGACTCAGTCATTCATATGTTTGGGGTCTGTAGTGATTTACTAAGCAGATTCTTTGCAGTTATTGTTTCTCTTAGTTGTATATATAGTGAAAAAATGAGACACGCACATCTTTCCTGATAGTGGGAACAAAAAAAGTGGGTTTCTTTGATATCAGAAATATTCTGGGGTGTTTCTATATTTCTTTTTTTTTTTTTTTTTTTTTGAGACAGAGTCTCACTGTGTCACCCAGGCTGGAATGCAGTGGCGACATCTTGGCTTACTGCAAGCTCTGCCTCCTGGGTTCACACCATTCTCCTGCCTCAGCCTCCTGAGTAGCTGGGACTACACGTGCCCACCATCATGCCCGGCTAATTTTTTTGTATTTTTAGTAGAGATGGGGTTTCACCGTGTTAGGCAGGATGGTCTTGAACTCCTGACCTTGTGATCCACCCACCTTGGCCTCTCCAAGTGGTGGGATTACAGGTGTGAGCCACCGCGCCCGGCCGTTTCTGTATTTCTTAAAACCTGACAGGCCTATAAAGAATAAGGAAAGGATTAGACAAACAGGAGTCTGTACAGATACAAATGATTGTTACATGATCTGCCTGTTTCAGTCACCTTTAAAAGTTTGAAAGTATCAGATCTGTGGCATAGACTATGCCCTCAAACCAGCATTGTGAAACACTGTGGAATCATTCCAACTGTTTTAGCATTTAAGGAATTAGTTCAATTAAAAACTAAGCTGATAGTTTGAAATTCCTAGGGGAGCAGAAAAAGAATTAATAAACACAGTCTGGTTGAGTAAACCAGAAAATTGATTTCTGCTTGAATGGAATTTGGAAGCCAAGATGATTAAAGTAGGTCCCAGTCTCAACCTCCTCAAAGATAAGTTTTACTTGTGGGTAACATTTTGGGAAAAATATAACATCTCAAATATAGCTTATAGATGTACTAGATTTTTTTTTTTTGGATACAGAGTCTCACTCTTATCACCCAGGCTGGAGTTCAGTGGCGGGATCTCGGCTCACTGCAATCTCCGCTTCCCAGGTTCAAGCGATTCTCCTGACTCAGCCTCCCCAGTAGCTGGATTACAGGTGCCTGCCACCATGCCCAGCTAATTTTTGTATTTTTAATAGAGACGGGTTTTCACCATGTTGGCCAGTCTGGTCTCGAACTCCTGAGTTCAGGTGATCTGCTCACCTCTGCCTCCCGAAGTGCTGGGATTACAGGCGTGAGCCATCACGCCTGGCCTGTGCTAGAATTTCTAAGAAAATGATGTTTATCCTGGCAATTTTTCTTCTTAAAAAATCTGTGCTGCTTTTCCAACAGCGTTAACATTAGCCGAGTCATGTATCGCCGTCCAGTTGTGAGAGTGAAGAATTTCCTGCATTTTCTTATAACAATGTCTTGACTGGGAACAGGAGAATGAATGTATTGGTTAGACTTTTTTCAGTTGTAATTGACAGAAACCTTACAAATTAGCTTAAGCAAAAAATAAAAACATAAAGGTGGGGTGGAATGTACTGGTGCCTATAACCTTGGCACATTAGGTACTGTTTTATCTTCATCTCTCTCCTACTTTTGCACAAGCTATCCCTTGAGCTAGGCAAGATGGCCGCCCCAGGGCCACACCCTACCAGTTTAGCAGGGAATGTGAAAAGGCAGGCTCCTCTGATTGGCCAGTTAGGGTCATGTGCCTGCCCCGGGGCCAATCACTGTGATCAGGAACAGGGGATCCTCTGGTCCGTCTAGGTCCCCTACCCATCTCCATGTGTGGCATGAGGTGCTCTGCCCTACCCACGCTGAGGGAGTGACCTTAGTTATCCAGAGACTAGAGAAAGAATGTCAGGAAGTGGGGCAACACCTACCTACTACGTGGACTGCAAAAAGAGGGTGCTGTTGCTATCTTGAGTGAAAGGAATCTCCAGGAGCCAGAGGCATGAAAATAGCAAGGTGGCCTTCCAGATTTCCATTCTTCTCAATGCCCTTCATTCCTTTGGTGCTTCACTTGTCTGAAGTTGCTTCTCCTACTGTTAGCAAAGCATCTGGGAGATGTAAGAGAAGAATTTCCCAGTCCTGCTCCTGCCGGTGCTGAGGCTTTAGCCATTTGCATTGTCAGGGCAGCTCTCACACCTGGGGCAGCAGCCTGGGGAAGTGGGAGGAGAGGGCTCAGGGCAGTTGCCAGCCCTGTCCAAGTTTGAGGTCGGGACTGCTTCAGATTTCAAACCACTGTGGGTTGCCTTCTGCTCCTGTGGCCTCCTAAGAAAACAGAGGACGAGGCAGTGAACACCTACAGCCAGTCTGAATTACCTGGGCGTCCTTGGCATGTGTGTTCCTGTGAAAGCTGCACCTTGAGGTGGGGCGGGTTTGTGATCACTTGGTGTTACCCCTCCCATGCGGCAGCCTAACTAGAAACCCAGACTGTCACATCTTCTCTCTTTGCAGAAATAAACAGTACCAAGGTAGACTTCAGAGGTATCATCAATTACTAATTTTGCAAATGTGAATAAGTTTTGGCCCCTAACAGGTTTGCTTCTACCCCATCCACCAGCGTGTATGTCCCCCCTCTCTTGGGAACCTGTAGACCAGTGTTTACAGAATTCTAGAATTTCCTGAGTTGCATAGGCCCTGCCACACACCTCCTCTTGAGTGCCTCAGAGAGGTGGCTGTAGTTTTTCTCTGTACCCACCTCCACACAGGATTTTCTGTCCTTGCCGAGGGGCTTTTTTTTTTCTTTTCTTTTTTGAGCAGTGTATTCCCACCTATCACACACACCAAATTTGGGGAGATCATTTTTACCATCCCATGTAGTAATTTCAGTTTATGCTGCTTATTAGTTGTATTTAATGCATGGATATATATAGATATTTAGGGTCATCATTGTTTTCTGACCCGTTCTCTTTTCAGTATATCAACTGAAAGTTGTTTGTGCTAAGATAAATGGGAGTGGATTATGTGCTCTTTCTAGATTCCCTTTAGCTTTACGATTTTAAAGAAAAACAGCTTGGAACTAAGTACTGATACTTTCCAGCACTGAGAAGCAAGGCCAGTAACTGGCTCTGGCTCCCACAGCTGAAACGCTAAATCACTGGTTTCTAACCCCGCTGAGCCTCACTTTCTCAACTGTTAAATAGAGATATTAGCACCTCCTGCATCAAGCTGGCATGAGGATTAAATGAAAGTAGGTGTGTGAAAGAATGCTGTGAAGTAGAGATGGCCGCAGGGAGGGGGCCGCCCTCTGGCTCTCTGGTCTGTGGGGAGCTGTCACTGAGCAGCAGTGAAGCCTGCCTGCTGAACCCATTTTGGGTCAGGGTAGAGAGGAGGCCTGGAAGACCAGCACCCAAAGGGCTTTAACCTGCCCCTGTCTGTAAACGAGAATTCATAATGAAGGCTTGCAGAAACTGGAAATACATGGTGACATTTAGATGTTTACATCTGCCATCAAACTGTAAAAACCATTCTCATGTTCATACACACGTGAAAAGCAAAAAGGTTTAACTTGAGAAAGTTGAATTTCAAGTCCCTGGGTGCATTTTGTTTGTTTGTTTGTTTTAGAAATGGGGTTTCACCATGTTGGCCAGGCTGGTCTCAAACTCCTGGCCTCAAGAGGTCTACCCACCTGGGCCCCAAGTGTTGGGATTACAGGTGTGAGCCACCGCAGCCAGCCCCTCCGTGCATTTTTTGACAGGAGCCTATGCAGGCATCTATGAATACACACCTCATGTTTCTTGGTCCACTTAGTCCATTCCTGCTGCTATAACAAAATTCCTTAGACTGGGTAATTTATAGACCATAGAAATTTATCGTTCACAGTTCTGGAGGCCAGGAAGTCCAAGGTCAAGGTTGGTGTCTGATGAGGGCCCCCTTCCTCATAGATGGTACTTCTAGCTGCGTCCACACGTGGCGAAGGGCAGAAGCTTGTGCCATAAGAGGACACAGCTAGAAAGCATCATCCTTCCTGTCTGAGGAAGGCAGACAAGCTTCCTCAAGCCTCTTTTATAAGCTCAGGGGTCCCATTCATGAGGAAGAAGCCCTAATGACCTAATCACCTCCCAAAGGCCCCACATCTTAACACTATCACAGGGGCCATTAGGTTCCAACATATGAATTTTAGGGGGACATCAACATCCAGACCATAGCAGTGCACAGAGATTCTTCACCTGGGAAATAGAATGTGTGCGCTTTCTGGAGAAAGATGATTTTTTAAAAGTAAGTTTAGCAAATTCAAGTTGGTTACTGTGGAGTAAGGTTGAGTCATGCATCTCATATTAAAGGATTTGCTCTGTGGTTTATTTTCCTTATGAGTTTACGTGATCTCATTTGTCTTAACAATGTAAGATCAAATTTTGTAACATACTAATGATTACAAATCCCTTTTGCACGTGAATCTGAGTGCACTCCACCGGTCTCTACCTGCTTGCCCCGTACCTTTGCCCTCATCTCCCTCCCTCCCTGTCCACCTGTGTCCTCCCTATCTTCAAGGTGTTACTCCAGACCTCTCTTCCTGGAGCTTCCTCATACCACTTGCCTCTCCCCGTGGCCTCCCCTCACCGTGAACTCATCATAAGCCCTCCGAGTTGGTATACTCACTCATTTAATATTTATTTATTTATTTATTTGTTTTATTTATTTATTTTTTTTGAGACGGAGTCTCGCTGTGTTGCCCAGGCTGGAGTGCAGTGGCCGGATCTCGGCTCACTGCAAGCTCCGCCTCCCGGGTTCATGCCATTCTCCTGCCTCAGCCTCCCAAGTAGCTGGGACTACAGGCGCCTGCCACCTGGCCTGGCTAGTTTTTTGTATTTTTTAGTAGAGACGGGGTTTCACCGTGTTAGCCAGGATGGTCTCGATCTCCTGACCTCGTGATCCACCCGTCTCGGCCTCCCAAAGTGCTGGGATTACAGGCTTGAGCCACCGCGCCCGGCCTTATTTAATATTTAAATATATTCTGCGACAGTTTGCTTTTTTGTTGTTGTTGTGGTGGTGGTGGTTCCTTAATGTGTATATTGTGATTTTCACTAGATTTTTGTCCTTGTCTTCACAACTAGATTGCAGGCACCCTGAAGTCAATGATCCTAGACAAAATGTCTTTAACATCTGCCAGGATCCCTGGCCTAAATACCTTGCACACAGCGGGTTTCAGTGAATATGTGTGGATTTGACTTTTTAAGCTTTGTTTTAATGAGGTTTGCCACATTCAACCCAGCGGCAGTCCCTAACCGCCTGAGACATTCATGGTTCAGAAAGTTGAACGGAAGAGAATTCCTACTGTTAACTTACACACAGATTAAGATATCCTGGCGACCACTAATCATCTGTTCTTTGGTCTTTTCTACTAATTAAATCAGCACAGTCCAGTTAACACTTTTTATTTTGTTTTTGCAATGCAGTGAATTTGTCCCAGCAAGGTTAAAATGAATAACATCCTTCTCTGCAGGCTTGTCCTCGAGGCCCTGCCCATTTTGGCCTAACTTTCTCAACCCAGCTTCCCACAAACCCTTCCACCATCCTCACAGGTACTTCCTGGAGGAGCTCCTCGGACCCCTTGAACCAGATGGGTTTACTCTCTGGTGTGCTCTCCGTAGCATCCTGTACATCCCTTTGTGTGATACTCCCCACATTTGTGATTTGTTTATTTATTTTTGGTAAGGTGTGCCTTCCTTGCTAGAATGTGAGCCTCGTGAGCATAGGAAATCCACGCCTACCTGGTCGATGAGGACTAAGTTCTGCTGCCAGTAACAGAGACCCTAAAGAACAATGTCATGAGCAAGATAGGAATTGATTTCTCTCTTGTATACAGTCTCTGCAGTAGGCAGTTTAGGGCTGGTGTGGCAACTCCACCGTATCAGACTCCTCCTATGGGCTGTTCTGCTGAGCATGGCTTCCATCCTCATGGTCCCAGAGAGTAGGGAACAGGGGCCCAGCGGGCAGGAAGGAGTGTGGGGAAGAAACACAATATGTGCTCTCCTGAAGACTTCCCCTTGGAATTTGCATGCACCGTTTCCACCTCCATCCTATAGCCCCAAGATTGGTCATGCGGCCACACCTAGCTGCCAGGGAGGCTGGGAAAGTGAATCCTTATTCTGAGTAGACACGAGCCCAGTTAAAAATTGTTCTAACACTAAGCAATGAGGAGAGAACAGTTATTAGGAGACAGTCACATACCACTGTATTCCCAGCTTTCAGCCTACTGTCTGGAACAATGTATATTGGCTGAATAAAGACATGAGCTGAACACTGATGTATTCATGTGCTAGGGCTGCCGTAACAAAGTGCCACAAACTGGGTATTTGTTGTGCCCAGTACAACAGAAATGTGTTGTCTCACAGTTCTGGAGACTGGAAGTCCCAGCCCAAGGTGTTGGCAGTGTGGGTTCCTTCTGAGTGCTGTGAGGGACAATCTGTTCATGCCTCGTTCGCAGCTCGTGGTGGCTTGCTGGCATTCCTTGGTCTTCCTCGGTTTAGAGTTCCATGCCTTTGTTTTCACATGGTGTTTTCCCTGTGAGCCTGTCTCTGTATCCAAATTTCCCCTTTTAATAAAGGACACCAGCCATATTGGACGAGGCCCTACCCTAATGACTTCAGCTTAAATAATTACATCTGCAACAACCCTATTTCCAAATCAGGTCACATGCTGAGGTACTGGGAATTCCAAATTCTTAAGTCCTTAAAAACCGGGGAGAGACAGCATTCAGCATGGAAGCCACATCAACACAATGGAAATTCACAGGACTTATGATTGGGGGGTATAGAATTCAATACCTAATAACTTGGGACAGTTTCATCTATTCTCACATTCGCTAGGAGGCATCTGGCATTTGGCTGTTCTGGGCTGCCCCAGAGTGACACACGTCTTCACTCCAGAGGAGTGTAGTGATTATGCAGATTTCCCAGTCCCAGCCTCTCAGCCCTGGGGAGGAGTGTGTGCAGGCAGGGCATGTCAGGCTTACCAAAGGCCTGGAATGTTCCACAGCATGATGATCCATCAGAAGTTGGAACCGAATAAGCCAGGCTTCTTCGTGGTGTGACAGAGACCGAAGAGGTCTCCAGGAAAGTCTGAGTCTTCTGCAGCAAGATGAAAGCTCCTGGCCTTGGCGACATCCCGCAACCCACTGGGATCACACTTAACAAGACAACCCGGTTACACCAGAGCCTGGTTTGGTGTCTGAAAGCCAGGCAGATAGCTCAGCTCTTGCTCAGTACCACTCCAGCCCCTCCTACGTCCATTTGTTCTTTTGTGGTGTTTCTGTTTGGTTCTGCCTGTATCCCTCACTGGACTCGAAACTCCTCAGAGGCCAAAGAGAGTATTTTATTCATCTGTGTAATAATCCTTACAGCTCCCATTGGTTAAAGTTGCCCTCAAGTAAAAGCACAATTAAACAGGGCTTTTTCAAAGGGAAGAGAATGATATTCTCATCAGGAGGGTTGAGATGTAATCATGTACCAGAGCTGAGGAATAGATACTACAAAGCTTCCCTGTTGTTTCTTTTGACATCAAGTTCTAGGACTCTAGGAAGGTGACTATTCTGCTCTCCCATGGAGACAGAATTTTTGTCAGTGGTATTTGAAAGGTTTAGCTTTGGGAAACCCACAGTTGCCAAAGCATGACCCTGACAAAAGCAAGGTTTAAGAAACGGCCCATGGCCTGGCGCGGTGGCTCAAGCCTGTAATCCCAGCACTTTGGGAGGCCGAGGTGGGCGGATCACGAGGTCAGGAGATCGAGACCATCCTGGCTAACACGGTGAAACCCCGTCTCTACTAAAAAAAAAAAAAAAAAGCTAGCTGGGCGAGGTGGCGGGTGCCTGTAGTCCCAGCTACTTGGGAGGCTAAGGCAGGAGAATGGCGTAAACCCAGGAGGCGGAGCTGGCAGTGAGCTGAGATCCGGCCACTGCACTCCAGCCCGGGCGACAGAGCAAGACTCCGTCTCAAAAAAAAAAAAGGAAACGGCCCATTTGATTTGAGGAAGAGGTGCTTAGTGCTGCTTGGTGAACCCGAGGCCTCCCTTTGCACACGTATCATACACAATGTGAGACCCAAGGTCTAGATCACACTTGAGGATCCCCAGTAAAGGAGAGAGCAGAGTGCTCAGCTTTAAGGAAGAGGACATGGTTCAAATGTCCCTCTTGTTTTAAACACCCTCCCATTGAACTGGGTTCAGAAATGGCACATCCCAAACCATCTATCCACTCAAGCTGTCCTCAGATGGGGCAGCAGTAGGGACTCTGCTAGAGTTGTTTCCTGGCCATTGCAGGGCCCAGCCATGAGCAGTCTCAGAATAGTCACGGCTTTGCCGCAACATGCCTGTGGCTTTGGAATATGAACTTGGGCTTATATCCCCTTCCCTAATGCTCCCTCTTAAAGATCCCATCTGCCACATGTGGAATAGCGTTTGGTAACTTCTTTCTGCAGCACATCTTAGTCCCTTTGATTCAGATGACCAAGCCCATGCAAAGAAACTGCTGGATGGGATGGCAATGCATCATGCTTCATCAGGCTTCATGCCTGGATTCCCAGGCAGCTTGAGACTAGGAAGCTTTAGAAAGCAAAGCCGCATTAGGCCTGGGGAAAACGGGCAGGTCACTCCTTTCTTAGCCATTCTGCAGATGGCCGCCATAGGTGTGGAATCAGTGGTAGCACACCCAGCATCATATCTTGCCCCAGCTACTCATCTGGCTTCAGAGCACTGTGTTATTATAGCCAAACTGAGAGGCTCCTGGACGAACTGTTCCTGTGCAGATATTCTTGGCATTTTGCTTCTTTGTGTTTCTTATGGCTTAGATTTATTCAGTGTGAGTGCAGAATTCACACCAAACAGAGAGCCTCACCCTGACAGCAACCTCTGTCACACGTATATACATCAGTTTGAAAATATGACTGTTGTCATCTCTCTGCCATGAGTTGTAAAATGATGAGGCGCATCTATCCCTTGATGATCAGATGTGTGCTTGGCTGATAATAACAGACTCCATTCATGGTGGAGTAATTGAGAATGGCAGCCCTGATTCCATGGCTGTGCCACCTGCCAGAAAGAATGGGAAAGTCTTGCTTTAAATCCTGTGGAAGGGCCAGGCACAGTGGCTTACGCCTGTAATCCCAGAACTTTGAGAGGCCGAGGCGGGTAGATCATGAGGTCAGGAGTTTGAGACCAGCCTGGCCAATATGGTGAAACCCCGTCTCTACTAAAAATATAAACATTAGCCAGGCTTGGTGGCACGCACCTGTAGTCCCAGCTACTTGAGAGACTGATCGCTTGAACCCGGGAAGCGGAGCTTGCAGTGAGCTGAGATGGCATGACTGCACTCCAGCCTGGGTGACAGAGTGAGACTGTCTCAAAAAACAAACAAACAAACAAACAAACAAAAAAACTGTGGAAGGTCTGCAGCGCAGTGCTTGTTCTGCAAAATCTGAGGCGCTCATTTGTGGCGAGCCTTACCTGTTATAAGGATCTTACAGATACATGTCCCTATTATGACCTTACTGCTGGCTCTCTCTCCTGTCCTCTCCCCTCCCCTCCCCTCCCCATTCCCTCCCCTCCTCCCTCTCCTCCCCTTTTCTTTCTTTCTTTTCTTGGGCCTCATTCTGTTTCCCAGGCTGGAGTGCAGTGGCGTGATCATGGCTCACTGCAGCCTTGACCTCTGCGGCTCAGGTGACCCTCTCACCTCAGCCTCCCAAGCAGCTGGGACCACAGGAACACACCACCACGACTGGCTAATTTTTATATTTTTTACAGACAAGGTCTCACCATGTTGCCCAGGCTGGTCTTGAACTCCTGACCTCAAGTGATCCACTAGCCTTGGCCTCCCAAAGTGCTGGGATTACAGGCATGAGTCACCATGCCTGGCCTCTTTTTTTCTTTACCTAATTTCCTTAGTCATTTATCTGTACATTATCTTTTTTTTCTCGTTTCAGGAGTACTTACGTTCATTGTAGAAAAATTAGAAAATGCATATAAGCAAAAAAAGATTTTTGTTTCCTTTTTATTCAACACACCACTGCCCCAAGAAAGCTACTGTTTATGAACATTCTGAGATAATTTCATTCCAAGTATTTTTATGCACATTTGTTCAGCTTGCATTTTTGACTTAATGACATTTGGGAGTAGTAGTTATGTCTATAAAAACTCATCAACATTGGACTGCTGGATGGAAGCATTGTAATTTATTTAACCAGACATATATCATCCGTGATTTAGTTTATTTCCCAGTTTTCACTTTTGGAAACAATGTTACAGTCTTTGTGGCTAAATATATGCACGCATTCTCAATTGTTTTCTTAGGGTGAATGCCTACAACTGGAATTGCTGGGTCAAAATAATAAATATACATTGTCTTAAACTCCGTTTTGTGAAAACTTGAAAAATATATATAACTTAGAATATTGTATTGAAACCTCATATACCTAGTCAACAAATCCACAACGTTCAACTTTAGGCCAGTGTTTTGGGCTAATACTCCCACCCGCTTCCCCGAACTCCTACATTATTTAGAAACAGATCCAAGACATCATGCTAGAAAAACACTTATTTCTGTTTTTTTGGCCTGTCCCACCCCGGAGGCAAGGAACATTAGCTATTTGAAAATGGAGGGGGAAAAAAAGTGAATTACTAGGGGGAAAAAAAGATGAACATCATGTTAGCATTATCCAGTGTGGTGTTTGGGCTATTCCCATTTTCCCTGCCACATTCTAGACTCAAGACTCATCATTTGTCTCCCTGGTTTCCTGCAACAACCAATAACCATTCTCCTGTCTTCTTTCTGTCTCTCTGGATAGGCGTATATGTTTTCAAGCTGTTTCATATCTTCCCAGATTGCACTCTGGAAAGGCTGAGCAAATTCGTGCTTCTGCCAGCATCATAAGGAGTGCTCGTGCTGGTTGTTAAAGCTCTGGCTTCCTTCTTTCCCTCTCGCCTTCCTTCCTCCCTCCTCCCTCCCTTCCCTTCCTTCTTTCCTTCCTTTTCTCCCTCCCTTTCTTCCTTCCTCTCTGTCTTCTTTGTTACCCTTTTTTTAATTTTTAGAACCCCTTCTCCTCACTCCGTGGGGAAAAAAAAGGAAGTTTGTTTTTAAATTAGAATTTATGTGGTTATAAATGAGATGAAAGCCCTCCTTCCTCGAAGTTTGCTCGTTAAACGTTTGTATATCCTCTTTATGAATTGGCTGCTGCTAATTTTCCTACTGGAGTGATTGTCTTCTTAAAATTGTGTTCACCTATTTATGTTAATCTCATAGCATTGTGCTTATATCAGTGAATTGCTATGAATACTTTTTTGGACTAAGATAACATATATGACATTTATATGAAAGAATAAGCATTTTTATAAAGCTAACAGCTTAGAGCAGCAAGTCACCTTTAACAGTCAGAGGGACAAGTACGGCATGAGGGATGCATGCTGCTGTGAGGGGATGGGGGGACCTGAGTGTGGGCTGGGAGCCCGGGGCATCGGGGACGCTGGCAGGGACAAGGGAGGCAGGTGCCACTCACCTAACCCTCCTTCACTCCTCACCGTCGTGCACAAGGGAGGTGAGGCAGGAGTTACTCCTGCTTCACAGCGACTCGTCCCAGCTCACACCCTTAATGAGATCTCTTGAGACCAAACATGGGATTTTTCTACTATATCATACTGATTCATATGTTTATTTGTAGAAGACAAATAAAGCATTAAAATATATCAAATATTAGTATAATAATAATGAAGCAATTTTTTAAACGTTCAATAGCATGAAGGCCCTGGTCCAGGTGATTATAATGTGAAAATACCTCCAACAAGCTCTATCACTTCTTGTTTTCAATCCAGAGTCCCTCGATTCTTGCCCAGCTGTTCAGTAAGTATTCGGAAAGACAGACCGCCCCCCACCCCCAGGGGAATGGTTATGGTGGTAGGTTTTCTGTTCCCATGTGTGTGGGAGGTGCGGGCTGGTGGTGAGATGGGGCAATGATCATGTGTATACAGTTCTGGTACATACAGTTGCCTGTCAAGGTAATCAGAAGTGAAATGCTCAAATACCTGGATGTTCTCAACCACCTTCAGATTCAGAGTGACTCCAGGCCCAAAATCTGTGGCTGAATTAGGGCCACTTGGAAGCAGCACATTAATCAGCCATCAATGTTACCAACTAGATGCTTTGTTGGGAGTGCCTGCAGTGGCTGCCTCCTGCCAGCCAGAATGGCTATTCTGCGTGTATGTGGCTTCTGGGAGCCCAAGGAAGCAAAATTTGAAGCAGAAACATTTTTATTGAACCAAATGGGACCATTAAGGCATTAGCAATCACCCGATCCCCAAAGACTCAGGACAGACAGGGAAGAGGCTCAGGTCCATGGAGAGATACAAAGAACGTGGATCCTGGGAGTGTGCAGGACGACTCCAAACCTAGAGAAGACCAGGAAAGATTATAAAAGCATAATGTGAAGTTTACCAACAGTGGATTTTTTTTTTTTTTTTAAATGTCAAAAGAGTTTTAATTCCCATAGCTTTGTTTCTTTCAGTCTGCAACTCGGTCTGAAAGTCCCCAAGACTTGCTGGTATGTAGACTCATTTGAGGTGGCTGGGAAGACAGAAATACAAATTCTGCCTGTAAGAAAATGGGCCCACGCAGGGGGAGTCAAGGGACTAGGAGGAGAAGTTGGAGTGGTGGGTAGGAGAGGACTAGTGCTGCCACTGCCTGGGCTGCAAATCACCTCCTCTAGCCCTACCTAGTCCATGTCCCAGGCCATGGCCTTCAGAATCTCTGCCCCAGAGCTGCTGGGCAGCAGAGTAAGGTAGCACAGCCTTTATCTAGATTGATAATGGGGAGGCCCTGCCAGTAAAATTGTAGACAGACCGACAGCAGGAGGCTGGGGGATCCACACACCTTAGTGGCATCAGCATGATCCAGAAACATGTTTGTCAGAGCCCACGGGGTCGGGCATTCTCAGGAACACTGAGTCATGCTAACTAAACTCCCAGGCAACTGAGCAAGAAGCCAGAAGATGTGGTGTTAACTTCTAAGCATTCACCATACGGGCCTGGTGACTGGAGCACTGATTGGTGGAGTCTCTCCCTTATAGAAAATTTTCATGGAAGCTGAAGACAACCAGAAGGTTGTTGGTGGCAGTGAAATCAGGGGAGGGGAACTGAGCTTGATGTTCTCAAGGTGGCTGAACCCCAACCAACAGCCTCCCAAGGGGTGGCCTTGTAGGGTGCAGGCCCCCTGAACCTTCTGTTCTCTGCCCTGGCCTCCCAGGACTCCACATGCACGTTGCACCCTCATTAATAGCACTAATAAAGGCTTCAGCTTCCTTTGACGTTTGGCCAGGACTTGATTAGATTTCCAGGCTGCTCCTCTGCTTTTGGCAAGGGAAACATCCTGTCATTTAAAGCGGTTTCTGCAGGCAGCTGATCTCATGTGCTCTGGACTGACTGCTCTGCTCCACTCTCACTGTCTCCTGAAGAGATAAGAAACTGCAGGGCAGGGTAGAAATGACAAGTAGGTGATAATAGTGCAGAATAAGAGTGGTGGTAGCTAACTGCTGGCCTGTCCAAGTCTCTTTGTCTTAGAGAGGCGCCAGTGAGCCTCATAGCCCCTTAGAGGCAGGTACTCTATGCCGTTTGATGGGCAAGGTGTGGGAAGCCCATGCCCGGGGTCCCACTGAGCCGTTGGTGGTGGGACTAGGACTGGAACTCAGGCTTGTTGGGCTCTAAAACTCTTGATCTTAACCATTACACTGGTGTCTCAAATGCCTTCAAGAATATGTGCATGGGAGACATCGACCTAAGAAATTGAAGTCTTAGGCCAGGCACGGTGGCTCACGCCTGTAATCCCAGCATTTGGGAGGCCGAGGCGGGCAGATCACAAGGTCAGGAGATCGAGACCATCCTGGCTAACACGGTGAAACCCCATCTCTACTAAAAATGCAAAAAATTAGCCGGGTGTGGCGGCGGACGCCTGTAGTCCCAGCTACTTGGGAGGCTGAGGCAGGAGAATGGCATGAACCCGGGAGGCAGAGCTTGCAGTGAGCCAAGATCGTGCCACTGCACTCCAGCCTGGGCAACTGAGCGAGACTCTGTCTCAAGAAAAGAAAAAAAAAAAAAAAGAAATTGAAGTCTTAGTCTGTGAAAACGGCATTTATTTGTATTTTATCACTACAGAAGAGAAGCTTTGTTTAAATAATTGGCAAAATAGAGCCAGGTGTGGTGGTGCACCCCTGTAATGCCAGCTACTCAGGAGGCTGAGGCATGAGAATTACTTAAGCCCAGGAGGTGGAGGTTGCAGTGACCTGAGATTGTGCCACTGCACTCCAGACTGGGTGACAGAGTGAGACCCTATCTCAAAAAACAAACAAACAAACAAACAAACAAACAAACAAACAAAACCCCGGCCAGGTGCGGTCGCTCATGCCTGTAATCCCAACACTTTGGGAGGCGGAGTTGGGTGGATCACAAGGTCAGGAGACTGAGACCAACCTGGACAACATGGCGAAACTCCATCTCTACTAAAAATACAAAAAAAATTAGCTGGGTGTGGTGGTGGCACCTGTAATCCCAGCTACTCGGGAGGCTGAGGCAGGAGAATAGCTTGAACCTGGGAGGCAGAGATTGCAGTAAGCTGAGATCACGCCCACTATACTCCAGCCTGGTGACAGAGCAAGACTGTCTCTCAAAATAATAATAATAATATTTGTTCAAGCATTTTATAAAAACAAAAACATGACTTTCAAAAATTAGAACTTGTGGATCCCTTGAGAATACTTCTGACCCTGGGGTCCATGGACCCTGGTTGAGAAACACCTTACTTTAATAACTCTGGGTCGATAACTAAAACACAACCCGAGTTTGAGAGGCAGTTTGGGCTTTTGAGTTAGACCAACCAGGTTCAGAATTCATTCTCTTCACTCACTTCTTGCTAGGCCGAGGTCACTGGGGGAGGGATGATGGCATTCCTTGGGATAGGAGTTGCCTGGGCCAAGTGCTCTTTGGGAGAAGGTGTGCATTGAGGTGCAGGTGGCATGTGACCCCGCCTCTCCCAGCAGGTTTTAGGTGGCCCCTGGCTTGGCCTGGCCTCTCAGCCCCCCTCCAGCCTCATGGTGAGCCCCTAACAGGAGCAGCCTCTGCTCCAAGGACATGTTCCAATTAGAGGGTCTGCCAGGCTTCAGCCCAGGCTGGTGTGGCCCTGGTCTTCATCCTTGGGGAATTTGTCCACCACATCCAAGCCAGCAGCCAGGCACAGGAGCCTCAGGGTTTTGGTTTCACTGTCTCATCAGTCCCTGTTTTCTGCTCTGTTTTCAGAAAACCCCAGGCCCGGGAGCATATACAACTTTAAGCCAATTCCCTAAGCAGTCTCCGACCATAGCCAAAATGGGCCGAGAACATAGCCTTTTCTTCAACAACACAATTGGCTTTTAAAATAAAGCAATCTTGGCACCAAGCTCTACTTTGAGGTTTAGCACGTTCTTATGTTTAGAAAACTGTATTTTGTCTTTTCCTTGGAGGGGTTTGGCCACAGAACATGATTGATTGCTTGAGGTGACCGTCCTGCTTGCTTATCTGGGATAGTCGCAGCATAATTACCAGTTCTCTCTCAAAAGGGTCCTGGTCTGAGCAATAAATTATATGTTCACTCTGCTTATTACCAAAGAGCAGATTCGGACAAAGTGTGTCCCGGGCTGCTCTCGGACAGGCCCTGAGATGTCTGGTCTCTGCTCTGTGTGGCCTTGTTCTCTCTAGCTGGAACTCAACTGCATCAGGGTTATAAGGCCTCATGGCCCTCTTGAAGACTTCTGTGGGTGTTCAGCATTAAACAGAGGCCAAGTTGAGCATCACAGCATCCCAAAAGCTGGTTCTTTCTCTCTTTGAACCCCCTGAAAAGAACAATATTGATTCAACCTGATGAATATTTGTGTTTTCAAGTCAACAACATTTTGAGTATCTGCTATGTGCAAGGTGCTGAGCTGGGGTTGGAGAGTGGAGTCTTGAAACAAAGATGAATGAGGCATGTGACTGAGTTCGGGGAGGGTTGTGCCGGAAATGGAGTGTGGGGTAGTGCCGGTTGGGGGAGGGCCATACACGTTGTGCCAAGACTTTCCTGCCAGTTGCCCTGTGTTTGAAGCTCAGGGGCTGCCCTCACGCGGATGGCAATTCCGACAGGAAGACGAGCTGTAGTTTCAGGAAGCTGCCAAATCATTGCACCAGGTGCACAGAGGAGCCATTGTGACAAGGAAGGCCGCAGGCATTCAGAGGAAGGAGAAGGCAGTGTGGCCTGAGCCTGGGAGGTGAGGGGTGGCCCGCACAGCGGAGGGTAGATTGGCCGGCACCCCAGGGATCAGGAGGCTGTAATCAGGAGAGGAAAGAGTCAGGGGCAAGGAAGCCTATCTGGGCAAAGGCTCAGGGCAGGAATAAACATTTGCAGGAGGGGAACGGAGGCAGCCTGGACCAATGACAGTGGAGGGTGCAAGTGAGGATGTGGGAAGGGAGGAGGGTCCTTAGAAGGCTGGGACCACATGCTTTCTGCCCAAGGGGCTGTAGCCAGTCAGATCCTATGCATGACAGTGGTGTCTCGGCAAAGGCTAGGGAGATTCCAGAGTGGTTAATAAATAATTGCAAAGGGTCTTTTTAAAAAGCTAATACAGTGAAGAGCTAATACAATGCTTACATTTTGTTATATTTTAGTAAATAGCCCAGCCCCTCCCCATTAACTGCTATGATGCTGGCTTCTCTAGATCCCTGCTTTGGTTCCCCTGAGAATCCCTCTGTTCCTCCCACACACACATTACCTGCCTTCCACAACTGCCCTGTGAACGGGGCTCCAGCCAAAGAGAATGTCTCTTCTTGGCTGCAGCAAAGCCCTAGACTTATAGACCCTTGTAAAATGGTTGTTGAGGGGCGAAAGGGAAGGCCATCATCTCCTGGAATGTGTTCACATTTGTGGAATAAACACCCTGCATTACATTCCTTTGGAGCAGAAAACAGACACTTGGAAGATCAGACTGATGTCTCAGGATAGTGTCTCTTGTCCCACTTTGATGAGAAGATGGCTGCAGGGAAGATAGTTTCCAATTTTAGTCTCCAAGTGGGCTAAAGTCCCCTGCATGATCAGAAAGTAATGGCTGGTCGTTCTGTCGGAGGGTGTTTTCTCTAGGAAGCAGCATCTCAGGCGGCATCTGGCACTCAGATGCCGTTCTAGAATGAGATAGAGGCGGGAGATGGCCATGTGTGTCTTAGCCAAGGCTCAGTGATGGAAAGGTTAGAGAAACCCCTCAAACTAGCAAGGGGAAGAAGGGGGTCAGATTGTAAGGACTTAGAGGCATCTCATCGACAAAAGTGTAAACCAGGGTCTGGCAAGAACCATCTCTCTCTCTCTCTCTTTATCTCTCTCTCACTCTCACTCTGTGTGTGTGTGTGTCTTGCTCTCACTCTCTCAGGCCTCATGGTCTCCCTCCTGTCTCTCAGGCCTCGTGGTCTGCCCTCTGCCTCTCTCAGGTCTCATGGTCTCCCCTCTGCCTCTCTCTCAGGCATCATGGTCTGCCCTCTGCCTCTCTCAGGCCACCCCCACCTTTTCTGTCTCTCTCTCTCTCTCTGTGTGTGTTCTTGCTCTCACTCTCTCACCCTCTCAGGCCTCGTGGTCTCCCCTCCGCCTCCGCCTCTCTCAGGCCTCGTGGTCTCCCCTCCTCTCTCGGGCCTCATGGTCTCCCCTCACCTCTCTCAGGCCTCATGGCCTCCCCTCCACCTCTCTCAGGCCTCATGGTCTCCCCCCCGCCTCTCTCTCAGGCCTCATGGTCTCCCCTCACCTCTCTCAGGCCTCATGGTCTCCCCTCCACCTCTCTCAGGCCTCATGGCCTCCCCTCTGCCTCTCTTAGGCCTGCTTTTTTCTCCTTCTGGAGGCTGGCTTTCACTGCCTCTTTTTGTGTAGAGGATCAAATGTGGCAACCTCATATCATTTTCTGAGTCAACATTCTAAAAGAATAGAACTGGCACCTCTTTGGTTTAAGTCTCCAATTCCTAGGAGAGAGAATCCAGTTGGCCACCTTGGGTCAGGGGTCTGCGCCTGGGCCACGAGTTGTGGTCAGAAGGGCCCAGACCTTTGCTGCAGGCACGGCTGTGGGGGCCCATGTGAGGTGCGTGTAATTGGGGTGGAAGGCAGCTCCCTGGCATCCCAGGAGAGAATGAGGACCCTGTTGGAATCGTAAGGGGAGAGCGTTTACACCAGCTTGCAGGAAGGGGGTGGGGGCCTGCAGAGACTTCCCCTGGAGGTAGAACCAATGGAGAAGATTCTGCAGGGCCATCTGGGCTGCCTCTGTTTCCCCCAGCAGATGTTTCCTCCTGCTCTGGGCTTTTGCCCAGATAGGGTTCCTTGCCCCTGACCTTCCTCCTTCTCCTCTGCTGATCTCAGCCTCCTGATCCCTGGGGTGCTGGCCATGCTGCACTCCTACGTGATTTTCTGGGGAAAGCTAATGCCTGACCATGACCAAGCCACAGTTGTTCTGGGGAGAAGGACAAGGGCCTGAATCCATGCACTTTTGCTGGCCTGATTCTTGGCTGGGGTCCCTACAGACCCCTTGGTTTTGGCCAAGGGCAGGGCTGCAGGCACGTAGAACCTGCCAGGCTCAAAGGAAAGGGGTTGGGCTCTGGATTCAGGACCTCATGGCCTGCCCATCCCACCCTCTTAGCAAGGCTGGGTGAGCTTTGGGGGCCAGTGCCCAAGCCTGGCTGGGCTTATTTGCAGCCTCCTCAGAGAAAAGGCAACTCTGGAGAGCAGGAAGGGCCAAA
Source organism: Piliocolobus tephrosceles (assembly GCF_002776525.5). Classification (NCBI taxonomy): domain Eukaryota; kingdom Metazoa; phylum Chordata; class Mammalia; order Primates; family Cercopithecidae; genus Piliocolobus; species Piliocolobus tephrosceles. Next base: position 47,326,143 of record NC_045448.1, on the reverse strand, counting down.
GCTGGAACCATGGGAGGCTGAGAGGTGGTGGGGGCGTGAGTAAGGAAGGAGCAGGAGATGGGTGACTGGAGGAGGAAGGACGGAGTGGCAAGAGAAGGGGCTCCTGGGGGTGGACGTGTAGGGGGAGGCCTCCCAGTACATGCCCCTCATTGTCTTGTTAACAACACCCTTGCCCATATTTGAGCCCAGAAAAAGGTGCCATCCTTCTAGACAGTTGTGGGGGCTCCAAGGGGTCTAACTAGCATGGGAGCAAGGTAGCACCGTGGCTGCTTTGGTGGGAGTGTGCTTTAGTTCCTGAAAACTGTAGGCAGACAGGGTGACTGCAGGAAGGTAGCTCAGGCCATGACACTGCATCTTTGGTCACCAGAGTGGGCTGGGTGGGGGCAGAGGCAGGCACTGACAAGCATTCTGTTCACCTCACCCCACTGCAGCCTAGCAGCCTGGGAGAAGGCAGTGGGGGACAGCCAGGCAATGTGCTGGGAGCTGTGCCGGTCACAGGTGGAGGGCAGGGCTTGCTGAAGGCTGGCCACTACCCCCTCATCCCTGCTCTGAAGTTCCAGGGCTCCAAGGCCCTGCATGGTCGCTGGGGGCCATCAAAAAGGAGGGAAGTTGCTAGAGCTTTCCCGATTCAACAGCATCAGAGCGGACACTTGGAAATATACCAAGCAGGATCACGCCTATTCAGGCTTCTAATCCTCAGCCCCTCCTGGGCTGTGCATGGGAGCCGGACTGCAGAATACCCCGAAGTGCAGGTTCACAAAGGCCTCCCTGAGCCCTTGTGCCCATCTGTGCTGGGGTAGCTCATTCGCTCAACCCTCTGTATGAATTTCTTGTGACTGCTGTAACAAATGACCACAGACTTTGTTGCTCACAACAACACAATTTTATTACCTTACAGGTCTAGAGGTCAGAAATCCAAAATCATTCTTATTTGGCCAAAGCGAGGGTTTTGACAGGGCTAGTTCCTTCTGGAAGCTCTGAGAATTGGCTTCCTTGTCTTCTTCTGCTTCTACAGATCACTTGTGTTTCTTTCCTCGCAGCCCTTCCTCCAATCACTCCACTCTGGTTTCCATCATCACATCTTCTCCTGTTGACTCTGACTCTCCTGCCTGCCTTATATAAGGACTGTTGTACTTATATTGGGCCCACTGGATAATCCAGGATAACCTCGTCATCTCAAGATTCTTATTTATTTATTTATTTATTTAGGTGATGGAGTCTCGCTCTTGTCACCCAGGCTGGAGTGCAGTGGCATGATCTCGGCTCACTGCAACCTCCGCCTCCCAGGTTCAAGTGATTCTCCTGCCTCAGCCTCCTGAATAGCTGGGATTACAGGTGGGCACCACCATGCCCAGCTGATTTTTTGTATTTTTAGTAGAGATGGGGTTTCACCACGTTGGCCAGGCTGGTCTTGAACGCCTGACCTCAAGTGATCCGCCCACCTCAGCCTTCCAAAGTGCTGGGATTACAGGCATGAGCCACCTCATCCGGCCTCATCTCAAGATTCTTAATTCAATCACATTTTCAAATCCCTTTTACCCTATAAGGTAACATATTCACAGGTTCTGGGGATTAGAACATGGACACTTTTGGGGGGACATTTCAGCCTACCACACCACCTTTCTAACCTTTCTCTGGGCTGGGGATCGAGGTACCCTTCTGCCTGAAATACTCACCCGCACCCCTGGCCCTTCGTGTGCTCCCTCCAAGCATCCTTCGTGTCTTCCCAGGCTGGTTGGTGCCTCTCCTAAGTGCTCCAGCTCACAGACTTACCTGAGGCCGGTGATGGATTGTAGGTTCCCTGATCATCGAGTTGGGACCTACTGGGGCATTGGTAAGTTTCCCAGTGCTGAACACACCAGCATATAGTATATGCTCAATGAATACTATATGTGCTCCAAGATAAAGTGAGGGCATCCCCCCTCACAATGATCTATCAGGAAATAGAAGCCTTGTAGAAAGTCACCTTGAAGTGTAGGGAGCCTCCTTGGATTATTTTGGGTCACAAAATACAATTTAGGGAAGATCTCTTGGCCTGAATAACTTCAGTCATTGCTGGTGTTGGATGCTGATGGAAATCATCTGATGAAATAATTTTTTAAAAAAAGTAGTAAAGAAATTTAGAACTGATTTAGAAATCATCCCGAGTTTTGATTTTATGGTTGTTCGTGTTAGATGTTATCAACAAGCTTTCTGTAGATCACTTAAAAAGCAATCTAGTTAAAAGTTGCATTACGGAGAATGGGGTCAGGGATGGGACGAACTCTCCTAATGTTTTACAAATGGTATTTATGGCTCCAGATAAAATCTCTGGTGGCCACATTATTCAAGGATTTGTAAAGTGCTTTATCTGAAATACCTTCATAGACATGAATATGAAGGTTCTGAAAATTGTGTTCAATGGCCTGTGTGTCCCAGAAGATCCTAATGTAAAGATACATATTTCTAAAGTAATTTAATTTATAGAATAGGATTAAACATATGTGTAACTTCATTAAGAAAATGTAACGGCTTTGGGACCAATGATAGGCCCTTGAGCAGCCACAATAGGCTCAGGAGGGCTATGCCTGTGTAAAGTCCCCTCCCAGACACCACCAGGGTACAGAGCTGGGATGGTGCATGGCTTGGGCAAGTCCATCTGCCCAGATAGAGAAGGCCAAGGTCAGCCTGTGGGTGGGGACATGGCGGCCTCACTCCACTTTTGTACCGCAAGCCTTCGAGCCGCAGGGGCGCCTCCCTGGACCCAACTTGGTGTTCCATTCATGGGGGCACCCACAGGTGTGGCTGAGCCCGGGTATGTGGAATGTGGGGGTCTGACTCAAGAAGCAGAACCCATAGGACTGTCTAGCCTGGGTGTTCTGCCAAAGCACAAGGGCCCCGTAAGGTGGGAGGCAGTTGGCACAGGACTTCTAGAAGGCGTGGGAAGGATCTTAAAGGACAAGGCACAAACAAGGAGTGAGTCTCCGTGGGCATTCTGGAAAGGCATTTTGCAGGGTGTGGGGTGGGCATGGGAGGCATGGCTCTTTGAGGCCACAGGAGGCCTGATGGACCGGAAAAGAAAAGAGGAGAGGCTGGGCATGATGGCTCATGCCTGTAATCTCAGCACTTTGGGAGGCCGAGGTGGGCGGGTCACTTGAGGTCAGGAGTTCAAGACCAGCCTGGTCAATATAGCGAAACCCTGTCTCTACTAAAAATATAAAAAATTAGCCAGGCATGGTGGCGGGTGGCTCCCAGCTACTCGGGAGGCGGAGGCAGGAGAATCACTTGAAACTGGGAGGTGGAGGTTGCAGTGAGCCAAGATCGCACCACTGCACTCCAGCCTGGGCTCTGTCTCAAAAAAAAGAAAGAAAGAAAGAAAAAGAGAGAGATAGAGAAAAGACAAAGAAAAGAAGGAAAGAAAGAAAAGAAAGAAGGAAGGAAGGAAGAAAAAACGAAAGAAAGAAGAAAGAAAGAAAAAGAGAGAGAAAGAAGAGGAGAAAGGAAAGAAGACAAGCACTTAGGAGGGTGGGGCTCCCAGCTCAGAAGGTTCTCTGCATGGGGGAGAGCACCCAGCTTCCCCTACCTCCCCCAGGACAGGGGCCTCTGTGAGCTCAGCCCAGCTTGCACCAGGCCAGGCTGTGTAAGGGCCCCGTACCCTTGGCGTGGGTGTTCTCAGGGGTGGAGTGTGTGTGCTGGGCAGGATGCCACCACCATAGCCACTGAGCCCTGGGCCTTGCGTGGGGGCTGGGGAGTGAGCTGTGGGCTCCTGAGATGGCTCAGGCCTGGCACAGACAGGAGAGAGGAAGCTTGCAATGGCCTCGTCCTTCTGGGCCCAGGCTGAAATGAGAGATCACAGTCAGGGCGGCGGGAGACTGCCCAGCTGTGTGCACCCTGGGGGAGACCGTCTGTGCTCCTGACCTTTATGTGGGGACGGGCCCCACCTCAGGGGTCAGAGCTGCTGCTGTTCAGGAAGTCTTCCATGCCTGCCCCATTCCCAGCTTGGCACATGTGCTCTCTGAGTGGGCGTGGGTGCCACAAACAAAAGCAGTGGGTGAAGTTCTGGAACAAGTCCTGCTTCCGCTTGTCTGATGGTGCAGGGAAGCAGAGTGAGCCTCTCTCTGGGGATGTGCAGGGCTGCCAGGAACAGACACACACTCAGGGTCCCTCAAGTCTTCATGGGGGCCACCGTATCAGGAGAGGAGGCAGGTGGGACTCGTGCCTGCAGTTAGGCTGCAGGTGTTGGAAAGCTCATTCAGGACGGAATGGAGCTCCAGTGCTTCCATCATCTGCATGCGCCTTGCAAGTAGGTGGCCATTTCTTTTGTTTCCAAAGCTCTGCCTGCACAGAGATTCACCCGCCCTTCAGTTTTGCTTTTATCTTCCAGCTCCTACCAATCAACGGTTCTCCATTCTCTCAGCCCCTTGGCTTCGGCTGCTTTCTAGCCTCTGCTCCCCCTGGTCACCCCCGCCCCGCCTCCCGCTTCCCTCTGCTTACCTGCAGAGGCCAGGCCGCTACAGCCTTCGGCAATGCCAGCATCACAAAAGGCAAAGGGAGAGGAGGAGCTCTTCCAGATTAGAGGAGCCGAAGGAGCTGGCTGTAAAGTGGAGGGTGTGATCCTGGGCTGGAGAAGAATACGCTAAGGAAAGCTAGTGCCTAGCCTGAAATGGGGTGGTGGATTAGATAAGAGCACAGCGGCAGTGTTGAATGTCCTATTTGTTAACTCCGCTGTGGTCAGATACAGGGATGACCTTTGTTCTTGGTAAACACATACTGAAGTATTAAGGGGAACGGGGCACCATTTATGCCACCTGTTATCAAATAGTTCAAGAAACAATGATACATATTTTTAAAGAAGTCCACAAGGACTTCTTGCCAGATTCCAGAGACAGTTAAGAGAGTGAGAGACTGAGGGTGAGCGGGAACAAGAACAAGAAAACAATGACAGCCCCCACCTGTGCTGGGGGCCACTACATTGGTGTGTCGGCATCTCTGAGCTGTGGGCCAGCCCACGGGGAACACACTGGCTCTGGAACCCAGCCACGATGCCGTCAGCGAGTGATCAGGATTGTGGGGTCCCACGACCCAACGCAGTTCCCGTGGCTGCCCATGCTTTCGGGCATTCTGAGCACTCTATTTGGGGCAATGTCCAGCCTCTTGCGACCGCTGCTTAAGGGGCCTCTACTCCCGCTGCAGAGGAGCTGGGGTGGCAGGCATCACAGAGCACTGGCATTCCTCTGCAGCCAGTGGGGCGAAGCTGGTGGTGGGGTGGGGCTGGCAAGTGGGGGTTCTGGGCACCCAAGAGGCCCCTCAACCCATGTATCTTCCTCCCCTGGGCACTCCCGTAGAGGACTCCTGGTCATGCAAGTTTCCATGGATCCAGAGGGGTCCTTCGGCTGCGGCGATTCGGGGAGGCTCCTGCCTCTGCCCAGGATGGGTGAGCCGGCACTACACAGTGTCTTCCGAGGGCAAGGCCTTGCGCTCCCAGGCCCCGCCCTGTACCAAGTCACTGAGAGTGGAGGCCCCGTGATCTCTTCACCTTTCTTGGGAACAAAACCCACCCCCCAAGGTTGTTGATTGGAGAGGTTCCCAATCAAAGGTGTGACTGAGAGAGAGTTCATTGATCAGTGAAGCATCGTATTAGCAGTACAGTGCAGGAGGCACGTCAGTATTCCCACTGTCATCTTCATTCCAAGACCACGACCAGGACAGGAGCCCCCCACGGGTGGACCCTCAGGTGATGATGACGCAAAGGAGAAAGGAGGGTGTTTAAGGGGGTGTGTTCTGTTGCCTGCCCTCTCTAGAGGGACCTGCATTGTACCCATTCCCAGAAAGGACACGGCATGGCGTGATGGGCTGACACAGGGGACCGGAAGGGCCCAGGGCATTGCCCACTTAGCACTCCAGCTGCAAAAGCAGCTGTATGTGTCCTGAGGCCCATGCCTCCTGGTCATAGCCGACTGGATCAAGAGAAGGCACCTATCCAGGGAAAATCAGTCTACAGGCTGCCTACTGACCCATGGAAAAATGAGTGGGACTAATCAGATCCTCTCATTCAAGATTCAGCCATTAGGAGGGAAGTGGTCACAGTGCTGCAGGTGGTCAGTCAGGGGTGGGGCTGGAGGGCCAGGGCAGTGCTGAATATAGTTCTAGGGGAGCAGCACCTATCTGGGAACTGTCAGTAGCGGGGAGAGGAGGGCGGAGCAGGCAAAGGCAGAGAAGATGATAATTGCTCACGTGTATTGAGCAATTACTATGGGCCAGGCACTATTCTAGGATCACTTAATCGTAATCCACAGAGCAGGCACTATTCCACCATTCTTATTGTACAGATGAAGAAACGGCTATAGAGAGATTAAGAAACTTGCTGAAGGCCACACAGCTTGTAGTGGTAGAGCTGCCCCTTCAAGCTCAGACTGGTGACTGCAGTGTCACCCTGCTGTCTCCTTCACGGTGTGTGGCTGCTTTGCCCCAGGCCTGGGCACTGCAGTTCCTGCCCTAGGGTTCCAGCGAGCTCCCTTTTGTCTCTTGAGTGACCTTCAGGGTGTCTCTGTTCTTTGCAACTGAAAGAGCTTGATGAAAATTCAGTTTCTGGCAGGGGATGGCGGGATCCTTTCAAATCAGGACCTCCCTGACCTCTCAGGATCCTTTGGATCAGTACCTCATGGGTCAGTTTCACAGATCACTTAGGCATGAGGTTCCCTGCCCGTGGGTCGTCATCAAAGTCTAGGCGGATGGGGAGGTTTGTTTAGTCAGAGGCTTCCCAAGCCCAAGAAATATTTGCACAGTGACGACATCTGAGTGCTGGGTGGGGGATAGGATGCAACAATGAGCACTCTGGTACCAGAAAGGAGTCTGGGTGGTGGCGGCTGAAATGCCATTCATACTTGTGCCTGCAGGAAGCACTATCAATACGAAAGCGCACAAGTGGGAGCTGTGTCCTGGAAAGTGGCATGTGGGTGGAAGTCCGAGACGGTGACAGGCAGTCTGAGGTCTGTCCCCAGACTCTCACCCTGGTCCCAGCATGATGGGTTTAGACACAGGAGCCAGGTGCCTCTCTCTCCAGTGAGGGTTTCTGTGCAAGCACAGGGCCTGCAGATGGGCAACTGGGGTAAAGCAGTGCCTGCGGCCCTCAGCAGGTCTCCGCCGCTTGCGTGACTGTCCGACATTCGACCAATTTAAGGTCAGCTTGGGAAACCCTGTTCCCATCAGAAGAGAAGGCAGAGTCTTCCCTCCTTCCACGTTCCCTCCATTCCCCTCCCTGCAAGATGAGTTTCTAAGCCGCTTCCCCCAGGCTGGCAGACACCCCCTGCCACCTAGGGTGGCCTGTACTTCTCGCCCAAGGAGGCCATGAGCTGGGGGTTAGAGTACGTGGTAAGTAATTTGATACCAAGTGTTCAATCACTCAAGCCTGTAAATGTGTTACCTTAAAATAAGGCCACAGCAAGAGAAGCTGGGCACCCAAAGGCTGCAAGCAAAGCCCTTCCTTACGGGGACAGCAGTGTCTGGCTGCGCGTGGCATGGAGGGTGGGCGTTGGGGGGGGTCAGGCCACAGGGAGGAGCGGCAAGAGGGGAGTCCAGATGGCCGAGAACAGCCCTGGGTTTAAGGGGGAGCTTCAGGACAGCTGTCTCCAAAAGGAGGTGGCTGCAGCCTTGGGGGTGCCATGGTGGTCCCCTGGAGTACATGAAGAAACAGAGCTTCTGTGTAAATGAGCAGCATTGTTTAGAATTATTTCGATGCAGGTTATAACATCCACAGTACGTTGGTATGTGGCATAACGTATTAGGGCTGTACTGGTATGGACTTCTCAGCAGAGGTGGCCAATCTGAACAAGGCCCAGGTCTCTCCCATGCCCCCTCTCCTAGGCTTCTTCCCTGAAGCTGAAGGTGGCCCATCAGCAATGCCGGAGGGGCTCTCTGTTCAGATGTGAGTACTGCCCTGGCCTCTCCCAGCAATGCCCAGAGGCAGCAGGGGCTTCCGGGTGGCCCCCTGGACAAGTCAGAGGCCAGGATCAGCCCTGCCTGGACCCCTCTTGCTTCCTCCTACCCCCTCCAGGCTTTAGCCCAGCCTCAACTGGCAACACTCTCACCAGCTCAAACCCACATTTTCCCAGAGGGTCCTCCCTCCCATCCTTCCTTCCCCACATCCCTCCTCAGCTGGGCCCAGGTCCGGCCTCCCTCCTTCTGCCAACAGCCCCTCCTCTCCAGGGCCTGGCTCAAGGCTGGTGTGGGAACTACACGCCAATGAATAGACATGCTGCTTCAGACAAGCCTGCTTCCCCTCCGAGGGTCTCTTTATTCAACCTGTAAAGTCACTGTCAGCAACTTGGCTTGGCCCTCTGCTGCTTCCAACAAGGAAATGCTTAAAAGTCAGGAAATGCATTGGGTGCCTTTCCTAGTACCAAAAATTGACTACAACTCTTTGGGCACCCTGAGATAAATCAACAGCATTTGCTTTTTCTTTACTTTTCTAACGTAATTCCAGAAAAAAATAGATCTCTATTTTATATATATATAAACTATATTTATATACACACATATATAGAGATCCTTCAACCATGAAGAGGCAAAGGATCCAGCGTCCTCTGGGGTGCCCCTTGGCCTGCCGCAGGAAAGCCAGGAGGCACCAGCTGTCTTGGGAATCATCATCTCGGGACATGCAGTGCTGAGCTAGTGTGCCATGGATGGGGGGTCTCCAACAGCCCTCTCCCTCCGAGGAAGGTGGAGCTATGACAAACCAGGGCAGCCCTCACCTGAGCTTTCTACACATCCTGAAATGTAAGCTGTACCTGATGGAGCTTTGAAACTAAAACCCAAAGTGCAGATACAAAAGGATTCCCTGATAGGCCTGGGGGACTGACTCCTTGGGGAAGAGTTCCAAGAGCGTCATGCAGCAGGGGCCGGGGGAGCCAGCAGGGAGGACACACACCCACAGCCCCCAGGCCTGGAAAAAGGTGTCATGGACACAGAGGCCTGCTCAGTCACAGGAGAAGGGCTGGGCTCTGTCCCCTCCTCAGGTCTCCCTCAGGCAGGGCAACCCAAAAGGCTAGGGTGAGGCTCGAATCAAGGCAAAAAAGGGCTGTGGGTGGTGAGATGTACTGGGGACAGTCCTAGAAATTGCCCACCTCCATGTTATTGGCCCTCGAGGGACCTGCACTGTAGCGTAAGACCTGCAGGAGTCATGTGTTGACTCAGGGTATTAGAAAGGACTGGATCTAGCAACCACAGGATCTGAAGCCGACGGAGGCTGCTCGGGCTGGAACACATTTCCAGGGAGATGGGGTGGGTGGAAATGGAAGCGTAAGGGCCAGTGCTCAGTACCCCCTGGCTAGACCCCAGAGGCCCCAAAGGCACTTGGTAGCAGAGGGAAAGAGCAGAGTGGGGCCCAGCTGGCCTCAGGGGGCAAACAGGGGCAACGTGGGCATCATCTACTAACTCCAAGTCTGGGAAGGGAACCCAGAAATCCCATCGTCTTCCCACTTGCTCACAGTTTCTTCACGTCATGACTGCCCTGGGCAAGACCTGAGAGGGATCCAGAAGTCTGTGCTGTGCTGAGTGGGGAGTGAGATCCCCAGAGCCCCAGCCCGGGGCATGGGTGAGGGTGAAGGGTAGTTGTGAGGCTCCCCCCTGCCCAGCTCTTGGGGAGCAAGTCTGGTCACCACAAAACTCTGCAAAAAGGCACTTAGGGTTCAAGTCAGACTGTTTACCAAGGCACCAACAAAGAAATCCAGGAAGCCCCTCTTGGCCGAGCCAGGAGAACGAGGGCTGCAGCTGCGGAGGCGTTCGCTAAAGATGGATTTCCCTGAGGCCCCGCACCTGATGCCACTGTCGCCCCACCCTGACTGCTGCCTCTCCCTCTGGCCGGCCCTCCCTCCCTGTGGCTGCAGTGTCGTCAGAGCTCTCTGGGGATGATGGAGAACGGCAGCACAGGGCTGCTGGCCTCTAGCTCCAGGGCAGTGAGGAAGCAGTCGACGGCGGCCTCGTTCTGGCCCTGGGCCTGCAGCACCTCGCCCAGGCCCTGCCACGCCTCGTGGCACGTGCTCTGCCTCTCCACGGCATCTCGAAGCACCTTCTGGGCCAGGCTCTTGTGGCCAAGCCGACTCAGCATCAGACCCTGTGGACCAAGCACAGGGCAGGATGAGTAGGGGTATCCCATGGCACAGGCATCTTGGCAACTGGGCCAAGCGCAGGTGCATGGGTGGCAGCAGCCATCAGCTCGAGAGGCTCCCTGCGTCTCTGGCTTGGGCACTGTCAAGTGACTGTGCCTTTCCCCATGTAAATCCTACCTGGCCCTGCCCAACCCCTGCTTTAACCCCAGCCTCCTGGGAAACCCACTGCAGGGGCTCTGTTCCTGCCGGTCCCGAGGAATTGGCTTTCAAGTCACCAGATCTGGCAAATCCCAGCTCTCTGGCCCTCAGTTTCCTCATCTGTAAATGGGAAAATCACAGCATCTCTCTCGAGGGCGGGGTGAGGCTGAAAGGAGTCAGGAGGTGCAAAGCTCTGCAAGCGTCTGGCGGGAGTGTGTTCTTGCTCAGTGGGACCATGCCGCTCAGTCCTTCCTGCGGCCCGGAGCTGCCCTTCACCCCAGGGATGCAGAAAGACTGAGGAGGATGCATTACGGGGCTTCATCACTGCCACCAGGGAGGAAAAGCTCAGGCACGTGTGCGTGTGCGGTGGCTCCTCAGGAGAGGGTCACAGGAGGAGAGTCAGATGGCGGGGGACAGGGTGCTGGGTGAATGGGGCGCTGGGTGAACAGGCTGGATTGGCTGAAAGATGAAAGGCCTCGGGGGGGTCTGGGTCAGGCGCAGGGAAGCTTGGCCCTGCTGTTTGGCTCAAACAACCCTGTTACCAAAGAGATAGAGGAACTAACAGGAATCGTCATAAGAGGCTGGGAAGTGAAACTGGCACCCTGTCCCCTCTACATCCTCTTTTACCCACGCTGGGAAGTGGGGAGAGAGGACAGGGTAGTGAGCGGAGGCAGAGGGGCAGGGCTCCCTTTCAGCAGAAAGGTTGTTTCGCACCGTCCCACTGATCCCTGTTTCAGCCCTGAGGGTGGCATGAGATGGTCCCTTGGGGGGACCCTTCTCTTGTTAAAAGACGGGAGGTAAAACCCACCACCGACTTCCTGGACAGGCGGGGGCCTCAGTGGGGGTGGGGAGCTGCCTTCTATGTGTCTGGAGCCCCCTCTCCAGTGCCCGCCCACTGATGGCCATGTACATTTTTAGCTGGAACATTTTCCTCCTCAGCGAGCTCCCCAGAGTTAGGCCCTCTGTTGCTATGGAGACGCGCTGGGGAAGATGCGCATGCCTGGTTTCATCAAGTCCTCAGAGGGCTTGGAACACGACCAATTCGGCGGGAGTGAAAGATGGCGCTCAGGAAGCCCTAGGAAAAGCCCCTCCCTCTCCATAGGTGCTGGCTGGAGATCCTGTGGCCAGGGGGCGGGGGAGGAAGAGGCTGTCCTCACAGAGCCTCCGTTAGCCCTGGGCAACGCTGTACCAAGGAAGCACACACATGGATGAGGCGTGCAGAGGCCAGGAGAGGGCAGGATGGCTGCGGGGGGGCGTGGAGCCTCAGGCAGGGTCTTCCGCTCTCGCCAGATGGGAGTGGTGCTGACTCAGGGCTGCCTGGGACCAAGGGTAGTGGCCAGGCTGGCCAGGAGGGCACCAGGCCTAGCTGTTTTGCCCACACGGCCCAAGGGCCAGACCCCAGCAGCTCACAATGGAACAGGGCCCACAGGGAGGAGGGAAGGAAGGCCAGCCGACGGGCCGCCAGACACAAAATTAAGCACCAAAAATGAAGGGTTTGAGCCCTGTGAGTTCTGCCCACGAGGGAGCAACACAGGACAGAAGGGAAAGGCTGGCAAGGCCTCTCAGAGAGGGGCAGGCCCGGAGTGGCTTCCACACATTAAGTTTTCTATATTAAGCTTCCACATGGGATTTTGTTTGAAAAAAGGGCTCAACTGCTAAAAACAAGTTTGAAAACCCCTGATATCAAGAAGTATGTGGATGTTTGGGAAGGGGCCAGATGTGTCTGCAGGCTGGTGTGTGTGTGTGTGTGTGTGTGTGTGTATTTTATTCTCAGTTTGGGAGGTTTGCCGTAACTTCTTCTGCGTGTCTGTAGAGAGGAAAAAGCCCAGGGCTTGGTGGCTGGAAGCCCTGGCCAGGTTGGAATCCCAGCTCTGCCACTGACAAGTGCTGTGACCGTGGACAAATGGCCAGCTTTCTCTGAGTTGTGGTTTCCTCATCTGTAAACCAAGCCATGAACAGTCCCTCCTCGTGGGGCTCTTGTGAGGAGTCTGCAATGAAGAATTGGAAAAATCACCGCAGGGGCAGACAGCAAACAGCAGCACCTCCAAGATGAGCAGAGGGTCCTTCTGGGCGGGTGGGGAGTGGGTGGATGGCTGATCTCTCTGGAAGCTGGGAGAGGGCATGGCTCTCTGTGGGGGAGGACTGTAGGCTAGGGTGGGTTGGCTCATGTGCCCCCACCCTGGGGTGTTTACCTTAGAGCCTGAAAGGACACACCGGGCTGGGGTCAGGCTGGGGCCCAGAGGCCCGGGGCCTGTAACAGGATCTTCTGCCACCTGCCCCTGACACCAGCCGAGTTCATGTTTGGTAGCAACTCAGCGCTGTTTGCTGCCTGACAACTGGGCAAGACAGCCCCAGGAAGATGTGAGGTCTCACCTACTCTGCCCTGAGCCCAGTGCTGCATCTAGGGCCTGCAGACAATCCTCCTGGCACCCCGACCCTCCCAGAGAACAGGCCTCCAGAGAGATGGTGGGAACAAGCATCCAAATGTCCCAAGTGAATCCCCCATCCCTCATCCTGGTGAGGGGTGCCCCACGCTGAGAGAGGAGACCAGATCTGCTGAGAGGCTCCCAGTTTTGACCCTCCCTTGGGAGATGCCATAGCTGTGCTGGCAGCCCACAGGGATTTGAAAGTTGTTTATGGTGATCAGACACCACAACTCCAGGGGGGCGCTTTGGGCTGGTTATAGCCACAAACATGGTTCCAGGGAGGTGCAGGGCTCTGAGGGAAGTCCCCAGAAATTCCCACCTCAGGACCCTCCTTCTTCTGTCCCTTCCTGGATCTCAGGGAGTGGGGCTGTGTGGCCACATCTCAAGTGCTCGAGGCCCTGCTCTCCCAGGAAGCCTTCCCTGAGGACGGAGTTCCTCCTGACCACACAACCGCCTCAGCGTCATGCTTAGTTACTGCGGAGCTCATGGATGCGATCCCTGTCCTGCCCCTCCCGAGGCTGAGAGGGATAGAGCCCCAGCCTCCTGCCTGCTTTGTTATTCCCCAAAGGACAGCAGCTCAACAGGGCTCAGAGCTCAGGATGTAGCCCAAACACAGAGCCAGGGAACCCTGAGGCACCCACACACTTACAGATGTGGGCCTCCGACCAGGGATGCTGCCCACGTGGAGCTTGGCAAGCCTTGCCTCTTACGGCCACGAAGGCGCAGAACCTAAGGGGCCCAGGGTCTTGCTGGTCTGGGCTCACACTCAGCAGGGAGCCTCCCTGTGGGACCCAGGTCCTCTGCAGAGGCAGCGTGTGGCCAGGGGCTGTGGCCTGGGAGTGGATGAGGGAAACGGCCTTGCCTTTTCAGAACCCACTGCATACCATCCCGCCCTGATGACGCCCTCCAAGGGTGGAGCAGAACAGAGGTCTAGGGGTGCGCATGCCTCTTCTTCTTTTGAGGGGGGCCTGCCCTGGGAAGCAGCCTTGGCGCTAGGCCAGGCTGAGCCCTCCCTCCCCACCCCTGCCCTCAAGTATTTATAGAAGTTATTTTGGGAATTTTCTCTCTGAGCTCAAGGCACATTCCTGGGATTCTATAACAGCCTTTCCAGCTGGGAAGCCAGGAATCAGCTGGAAGCTGCAGGAGCCTTCTGGTCCCTGGAGCCTTGCGTTTGGGGACACCAGGGCTGCTGGGAGGAGCCTGCTCTACAGGAAGGGCCCTCCCTCTCGCCACCCTGGAACATGGACACACCCTTCCAGGGAGGCCCGCATTCCAGCCCGGCTCCGGGCTCTCTGGCATTCCGGATTCTCTCAGGTGTGTCAGCCTCAACCTGTCCAACCAGACCTGGAACGGGAAGGAGGGAGGCACCTCTCTAGGCTGAGAACCTCCCACTCCATCACCACCGCTTTCCTGGAGCCAGGGCAGCTCCAAAGCCACAGGGTCCCACTTCCCTGATGTGGGAAGGGGAGCAAACTCTTCCAGCTCCACCCAGTGCTGGGGTGGGCTGTGTTCACCCCAGAGCCCCCTGGGCCTCAAAGGAAGAGGCTCCTGCTGAGAAGAGCCCAGACTCACATGGAGCCCAACCTAGATGGGGGTCTCCTGGGGTAGTGGGTGCCTGTCCCTTTCTCTTTTGGGGTCCTTTACAAGTGAGACGTTGAAGAACACCAGCCTCTTCAGCTGGGGCTAAGGGTTGTCTGTTTTCAGAGGGCCAGGGGCCAGCGGCCAGGGGCCAGACGGGTCACACCCTGGGGGACTCTGGAGCCTGACAAGCCACCAGGAAATTGACTTCCTTGTCAGCCATCTCCTCTGGGCAGGGGCTGGGCCTTTTCTCCTCCCCTTCCTGGGCTAGTATCAGGTTCTAGGTCTATAAGGGCCTTTGCCCATCCTGGAGCACTGCCTGGCCCAGCCCTCCAGGTCAGTCAAGAGGCTGTGGCTAGGCCTCTGGATCCCTGGTTCTAGAAGTGAGTCCCCGTGATGGGGAGTGAGAAGAGGCCCAGTCACAGAAGCTCTCCTCTCTGGGCAGGAGGTACAGCCTAAGGCACAGTGAAGGTCAGTGTGGGGAAGGGGCTGCCGGACAGGGAAAAAGGACATCACCTTCTCTTTCCATGGAGGGTGAGTCTTTCTAACTCTTTCGGAAAAAATGGATTCTGGAGCTTAATGAAGCCAGCAGTGCTCAAGTATCATTCAGATCTGAATCTATGACAGGCTTCCTCATCAGGGTTGGTGATGGACTTCAGGAGCCTACATCAGCTTAAGGTTTTCCCAAAGTCCTGATCCAGGGCTCAGGGTGTGTGTGTGGGGTTGTGCCAGCCCAGGGATAAGGTGGGTATGGAGGGGCCTCTGATCCCCATTGAGCAGGTGCTGGGGGACACATCCTCACACCCCCTACACCGTGGGCCTGCAGAACCCTTTACTTTCGTCTCTTCCACTTTCCCATCAGGGAGTGTGACCTCAGGCAGTACTGGTGAGGGGTGAAGAGAGCACTCACAATAAAATCACCTCATCAGAGGTCACACAGCCAAGATGCTCCTATTGAACTTCCCTGCCCAGAAGAAGCAAGACTCCATGTCCTTTCATGGCCTAGACTCCTCTAAGCTGCCTGCCACAGCTCAGGAAATGAACATGGAGAAAAAAGCCTAGAGCTGGTGGTGCGTCCTGGACCCTGAGACGTGGAGCATAGGCAGCAGAGGCCACTGTCCCCAGGAACCCGGGACCCTGCTGTTTGTGCACTGAGCCCCACCCAGTGTCAGGGCACCTCCAAAATGCTAGGCACTGAGTGTCACTCCTCAGCTGCTCAGAACATCCTTCCTCCTTCAACTCAGAAAACAGATGCTGAACCACATGCTGAACCAGCATGACAGTAGGCCAGGGCCTCCCCTGAGCCTGCCACCGCAGAGCCTCTGCCCCAACGGGTGCAGATTACCCAAGGTCTCTCCCTCGTCCCTCAACTCATTCTTCCCCACGAGGCAGGCTGCCCTCCCCGTAGCTAAGGTCAGCCTGGGCCTTGCACTGTGTGCACTCTTGTCCTATCCACAGGGCAGCTAGGGTCTGTCACCTTGGCCAGACTCCCCTGTGGACTCAGTGGGGATGGGGTGGCTTTACTGCAATGAGTCTCTGGGGCTTGGCACCAGGTTTCCACTCCCCACCGAGAACCAAGAGCATCTGAACATGGCCTGGCAGCTATGCTTCAAAGTGAAAAACGTAAAAATAACCCTAATGACTGGACCATTAACTTACGGAATTATTTAACCTAATTCTAAAGGTGCCTAATTCTAGATTCCCTAGGTGCTTGGTATAGCAAGGCTCATTTTACAGATGAGAATACTGAAGTTCTGAGAGGTTATGGAACTTGGTCAGTAAGTGAAGGCAAAGTGGGACTCAGGTCCAGGTCAGATGAACTTGAAGGCCCTGCTCCAACCTGCAGGTGCCTCCTCCAGAGCCAGCTCTGATACTCATTTTAAAAACCATCCCAGCCAACCAACCCTAGGAGAACCTCAAAGGCAGCTTGGAGGTCCCTGTCCCTTCCAGGCACTCCCTCCCTGTCTTCTCAGCACCCTGCTGGCATCACAAGGAAATCTGGGCCAAAGACCCTCATCCCACAGTAAGTATGGTCCAACAGAAGCCAGCCGAGGTGGGGCTCAGGCTCAGGCCACATGCCACCAAGTCATCTATGTGAATATAGTGATAAAAATGCCCAATGTTGACTTAATCTTTTCACAGCTTTCAGTTCACCTGAGCTCTAAAACTACTCCCTGAAGTCACAAGAGAGTCTAAATTATCATCCCAATTTGACAGGAGAAAAAACTGACCAAGTGCTATGGTTTGAATGTCTCCCCCAAAATTCATGTGTTAGAAACTGAAGCCTCAATCAGCAGAAATGAAGTGTGAGACCTCTCAAAAGTGACGAGGTCCGGCGGGCTTTGCCCTCCTGAATGGACTGATGCTGTTATCTCGGGAGCAGGTTCCTGATAAGAGGATGAGTGCAGCTTCCCTTCTCTCACACTCTCTTGCCCCTCCACCTTCTGCCATGGGATGACGCAGCAAGAAGGCCCTCGCCAGATGTGGCCCTCGATCTTCAACTTCTCAGACTCCGGAATTGTGAGCAAATAAGTTCCTGCTTATTGTAAATTACTATTAAATATATATATATTTAAAAAGGCCACGCATGGTGGCTCATGACTATTGTAATCCCAGAACTTTTGGAGGTTGAGGTGGGAGGATTCCTTGAGCCCAGGAGTTCAAGACTAACCTGGGCAACATAGTGAGACCTTGTCTCTACAAAAAAATAGAAACAAAATAAAATAATAATAAATTACCCAGTCTCAGGTATTCTGTTATAGCAACACAAAATGGACTGAGATACCTGGCGAGGAAGGTAACCTTCAAGCGCCCCCTTGACAACGCAGGGCGGGTTGTCTTAGGTTTGTCACCTCTGGTGTCTGGTCCAACCCTCCATGATGGGGCAGGGGGCCAGCCAGCAGGGGGAGGGAGTGATGGATGAAGCTCTGTGCGGCCAGAGTTCATTCTTTTGGCCTTAGAGACCAGAGCCTTCTTGTTGGAGTCCCAGAGCACCTAAAAAGGCCCAGCCCAGAGCCTCAGGGCTTGGATGGGCAGAGCTCTGGACCTCAGTGACTCAGGTCCCTCCTTGGGAGGTACCAGGGGTAGTGGTAGGGAGCTTCTGGGGACTTAAGATGTGCCCCCTCATGCCACAGCCTGGGGTGAGAGATGAGAGGCTCTGAGGCCATCCCCACGCTATTGATCCCACAAACCCACTTAAAGAATGAGGTGGCCTGCTATACACTGGCAGCAGGAGGGAACCAATTAAGGAAAATCATCATTGTCACTCTGTCATCAAGAGGACTGCAGATAACAACGCTGTCTTCCTGTCTCTCCAGGGGCATTTGGAGAGAGAAGCTGGGTCACATGCCAGGAATGCTTCAGAAACTGCATCCCAGGAATTACATTACTAGAGCCAAAGCTCATGCAGAGCCATCTCCCCACTCCTGCAGGGGTGCCTGACAGGGAGAGGTTCTGGAGAGCCTGGAACTCCCTCACCAAGAAAGCATGAGGAAGGGAGGGGCTGGGGTACGGGAGGGACCAGGAAACTCCTCCTCTCCAGAGTCTGCCCCTGGGAGAAGAGGGCAGAGTGCCACCCAGACACCTCGCTTGCCCACTCATGCCTGAGGGTTTCAAGTTGTCTCCTGCAGTCAGACAAGCTGCCCCAAAGTGTCCATACTCTCCTTAGCCAAGCTGAGGGCACGGAGAGTTGGTGGCTCTGTGGCCAGGGCTAGGACCTTCTTCAGGGGCTGCTGAAGGGTAGCAGAACATGCCACCCCAAAATACGTCACTTGGGCACAAGGATTGTTTTGAGCTGAAGGCAACTGAGAGGAAGCAGAGACAAGAAAAGCTCTCTGCCCTCCCCCAACCTTTGCCTAAAAGCTGGATATAAATTTACAAGGGTGTCCCTCCTCCCCTCTCAACCAGGAAGGACAAAGGCTGATCACAGAAGACAATGTTAAAACCTTATCAGCCTGGAGATGGCACAAAGGAATCTACATAACAAGCTCTGCTAACTAGCCTTTATCTACCATTAGTTTCCCATTGATTTGTCTTCCCACAATTTGCCATCCCCAGAGACTCCAAGTCCTTTTTCTTTGTCTCTTGCTTCTTTTAAATTGTATGCTCTTGGTTGAAAATGCTATGTAAGCCAGAGTTCTAAACTACCTCTTTTGTTTGTTTGTTTGTTTTTTTTTTTTTGAGACGGAGTCTCGCTCTGTCGCCCAGGCTGGAAAGCAGTGGCGTGATCTCGGCTCACTGCAAGCTCCACCTCCCGGGTTTACGCCATTCTCCTGCCTCAGTCTCTCGAGTAGCTGGGACTACAGGCGCCCGCCACCTCACCTGGCTAATTGTTTGTATTTTTAGTAGAGACGGGGTTTCACAGGATGGTCTAGATCTCCTGACCTTGTGATCTACCCGCCTTGGCCTCCCAAAGTGCTAGGATTACAGGTGTGAGCCACCATGCCAGGCCTCTAAGCTACCTCTTTAAGCTTTTCTCATTTTTCCTGAGTATCTCCCATGAGAACATTTTATACATGTTAATAAAGTTCTGTTTGTTTTTCCTTGTTAATCTGTCTTCTGTTACCAGGGTCTGAGCTAAGAACTCAGAAAGGTAGAGAAAAAATGGTTTTTTCCTTCCCTACACTGGGAAACCAAGTCAAGCCACTCATTCCATGAGGTGCTCTAATCTCAGCTTCATGACCAACCAATGACCCTCCCATCACGAAAGTCTGGTGACCTCAAAGGAACCCCCTCCTGGGAGGGCTCTCAGTGACCCAACCAGTCTACTAGTCACTGTTGGAGCTCCCTGGTTTCCTCAGGTATCTATTCTGCCCTTGGAAGTGCCTGGTGCAGAGGGGATCCAGGGAGGTGGCAGGGCAGAGATAAGCTCCAAGAGAAGTGCAGGCTGCGGGGAGTCCCTTCCTGGCCAAGCCTTGAAGCTCTCTCTGAAGAGCAGTATCAACCGGCGACTCCTATGCATGCTGGGAGGCCTCTGCCTTCCTTCTCACGTTTCCCCAGTGGCAGGCAGGCAGGCAAAGTTCAGCCTTCCCCTTCTTGGCTAGAATTTTCTGCCAGTGAATTTGGTTTTGAATACCCCAGCCGAGTGGGATTTCCAGCTACCTCGACAGAAGTCTGGGACCACGCTGGCAGACTGTCAGGACCTGCTCCTGTGATTTGATTTCCACTGCAGAGAGCACACTTCTTTTTCTTTCTCCACTTGCCAGTTTCCCAGAGGCCCCTGGCCATCCTTGAGCCCGGTGCAGACAGCAGCCAGCAGGACCAGAGCCTGATGGACAAACTCGGGACAAACTGTGCTGGTTCTCTTGCCCAGCAGAGAACTGCCAAGGTGGCATCTCCTTCCTGCCTGGTCTGGGTAGAAAACCCTGAGCTGAACCCAGAGCAGGGCTAGAACCACAGAAACATCTCTTATTGCATCTAGGGCAAGGACGGGGGACAGGGAGAGTAGAGAATCCGCTCTTGGCCAAAGCCTATATTCTTAGAAACATGGGGCCCCTGGCCCCTAAGAGCAAAGTCTTCAACTCCCAGTGGGCTTTCTTTAGCCTCTTGGCACTTGCCAACCCCATTGTAAGGACTAGAGGGCCAAACCCAGCACCCACACAGCACAGTAAGAATATCTTCACCGACCACTTTCCAGACCTCAGGGAGCAGGACCCACCCACGACCTCAGAGGGTTCGCTGGGGGCCCTAAGCTCCTCTAGCCCAGGCCTGTGGGTGGCTGTGCCCTTAGGGGAGGGGAAGCTTTCCTTCTCCTTGTACTGATCAGAGGCCAATGTCCTCATAAAGTCACAGTGGCATGGTAAGACCAGACTGTCCTCCCTGGAAGCCTGCCTTGACTCCACAGCAGGGATACCACCTCCCTTCCACATTCCTCTCTTGGTAATTCTCCAAGGCTGTACCAACCTCCAGAATTCACAAAGGCTCAGATGACTGATGTGTCTCTTTCCTCTACTATTTTTACAATGAATCCCTTACAAAAATGTGAAAGTGACTTAGAATGACAGCTAGTCGTTCCTATCATGTTGTATCACATTGAAAAAGATTCCAAGATCACATCTTTGCTCAGTGGGAAAAAGGTGCTGTGATTGCTTAGCAATGTCTGACGCTGGTGAGGGACTGCAGGGGAGTGGGATCCTCCGCGCTATGCTCTGCTGTCTCTGGGATTGCACTGCAGACATTTACACTTTCACATGCATCACCTCATTTGATTAGAACAACACTACGGCCCAGGAACAATGAGGATCGTTATCTACAAAAGGGGACACCAGGAGCATGCAAGTTAAGCGTGTCTTTCCCTAAGTCCCCCAAGTGGATCAGGGCCAGAGCCAGGATTAGACCCCAGATGTCCTGAGTCTCAGGCCAGCACAGCGAAGACACTTAGATCTGGGAACACTTGAGATCGACTCACTAAAGCGTTCAAATGTCTTTAGAAAATGAGTGCTTAGCAAATCTTCCCCAGGCTGAACATTTGCTATTCTTTATGCATATGTGTGGGATGCTGGCAGGAACACAGCCTGTAGACGGGATGGGCTACCCACGCAGAAGCCGACTGCCCCTCTGGTTGCTTGTAACTTCAAAAGAGGGCAGGCCTGGCTCCAACTTGCTCCAATTTCATCAAATCAGCAAGGCACCCCAGGAAGGAAAAAGGGACCACTTCAGAAACATCTGCAGGGAGCCACTCTGGATGGCTATTCAGTTACCATGGAAACCTACCCTTGGAAACTGCTTCAATTTCAGGAAAATAGCTACAAACAATAATAAGCATAAATGAAAAATGGTACACTGTTACTTCAAAATTGTACTTGTTATTGGACTTTGTTGGGTTTTCAGGGCTGAGCCTGCAGGCTCATATCCGTGAACACAGTGGAAGGCAGACATCTCTGCCTGGCTGCAGGCCTAATGATATAGCCCACACCCTCCCTCCCACTGCCCTAATCAAGTTTCTGGATGTGACCTCTGGCGAGGCATTTATCAGAGAAGCTGATGTCTAAATTGAGGGAGGAAGGAGGAAGCCTCTTGCAGAAAGCAAACATTTGTTAAGCTGACTGGAAGGCAATGCAGCCATGCGGGAGGGAACATGGACAAGAGTGTATGGTGACTGCACGAACTTTCTTCATCCGAGGCTGAACATTCACACAGACCTAAGTTAGAAATCTACAGAAATCAGGCAGCGGGAATAATAGCTGAGCTGGGAATTCCTGTTCTATTTCCTTTTCAAGGACTGTCAGGTTGGAAAGGACCTTCTGAAGATGGCCTGGTCCGG
Organism: Piliocolobus tephrosceles; assembly: GCF_002776525.5. Taxonomy (NCBI): domain Eukaryota; kingdom Metazoa; phylum Chordata; class Mammalia; order Primates; family Cercopithecidae; genus Piliocolobus; species Piliocolobus tephrosceles. Next base: position 47,304,595 of record NC_045448.1, on the reverse strand, counting down.
CTCCTCCCCATGTGACGCTGCATTCTCTTGGCAACACTCTCACCAGATGATTACTGAGTATGTGCCTAGACTATGCTAAGAGTTATAATGTTTTTCCTGACATGGCTGAAATCTAACTCCCTGCAGCTTCTACTCACAGACAAACCAGCCCCCTTTTGGCAATGCCAACCCTTCAGCCATCTGGAGCCATGCTCCTGATGCCTCTGTGCTCTCTCTGTGCCAGACGTCAGGGATACCCTAATGGCCGTTCCCCTCAACGCGCTCTCGCATGGAGACACCTAAGGTGGAACCCAGACCCTAAGAGGGAAAGATTGTTGCTAACTGTGGGCTCCTAGATTATCCTTCAAAAATCACCTGTACAGATGCAGGCTTGCAAGCTTCCAGATCACTACATTTATCTGGATACCTGTTCTCTGGAAGCAGCAAAGGAAAGCAGGGAAAAAATGATAATCTATAGGGTCTAGAATATCACCTGTCAGAGCTGGTGCTCAATAAGTGTCGCCTGGACCGGAGGATACCCACCGACAGATGATTAAAACTAAGGGTCAGAGAAGGTGGCTGACTTACCCATGATCACCAGGTATCAGCATCCTGCACCCCAGCCTCTTTGCTTCCCACAGGGAGGCCACTATGCCCTGGACACCCAAGTCCTGAGCTCATGAATGAGGACCAGGGACTACTGGATCCTCTTAGCACCCCAGGGACCATTCTCAATGTGTGCTTGAGTCAGGTCTGACATGACAGCCCACCCCAGAAAACCCCCTGAATCCCACCAAAGAGATGTGGAACTCCTTGGAAATGGAGAAGGCAGGGAGGGTCTGGGGACTCCCAGAAAGAAAAGCATTTTGGTAACCGCCTAGAGTCTGGATTAGCCTTCAGGGCAAGGGTCTGACGGGTAACAATAAGAGCCTTTTGGGGCTAGATCCCTTTGTAGAAACTTACAGCAAAAGGAAGTCACAAAGAGTATCAACCAAACCTTCTAGATTTTGTCATCAACACAGACCCTGATTGAAGGGAAATGGCCTGTGTCTACAAGAGAAGGCTAGGTATCCCAAGAACTGTCTCTTCCAACAGAGCAGGAGGGAAGTCCCCTCCCCCAGACACCAGGGAACAGCAGTAGCAAGGCACAGGCAGGCAGTGGAGTATGGGGACAAGGACGGACAAAGGGGGATAAAGGCCCTGAGGCTGTGGGAGGAGGTGGCGGGAGTGCGGATGGAGGGGGGTGGGGTCTGACTCACCAGGCTGTGCATGATGTGCACGCCATCTGGGTTCACCGTGAGCGCCTCCTTGTACAGCTGCTTGGCCTCCTCCAGGCTGCCCTTCACCTCGGCCAGCCGGCCCCGCATATATAGTACTGAGTGAGAAGTGGGGAAGAGGCCTGCTGCCTCCTGGATGCAGAAACCTGCTTCCTTGAGGTGCTGCTGCTCCATGAACAGCTCAGCTGCAAAACCAGAAGGGCAGTGGGAGGTGTGAGTTGTGGGGAGTCAGAGGCATCCTGACCCCCTCCCTGCATCCTCAGAGCTGGGGAACCGGTCTTAGGTGATGAACACTATCCCGCCGAGTCACAGCATGGGGCACACTGACTATGGGATGTAGTGGGAACACTAGGTAACAGTTTCCGAGAGCTTCCTCTGTGTCAGGCACCTTGCTAAGTGCCAGTCAATGGCACCAAGATCGTCCCAGTTAATGCTCACAAAAATCCTGTAGAACAAGGTTTTTTTTTTTTTTTTTTTTTTTTTTTGTTAGGGTTTCCTTTTTCAACCAGGCTGGAGTGCACTGATGTGACCATGGCTCACTGCAGCCTTTTCTAAAAAAAAAATTTATTTATTTATTTAGAGACAGAGTCTCCCTCTGTTGTCCAGGCTGCAGTGCAGTGGCACGATCTCAGCTCACTGTAACCTCTGCCCCCCTGGGTTCAAGTGGTTTTCCTGTCTTAGCCTCCTGAGTAGCTGGGATTAAAGGCACGCACCACCATGCCTGGCTAATTTTTGTATTTTTGGTAGAGGGGCTCAGGCTGGTCTCGAACTTCTGGCCTCAAGTGATCTGCCCACCTTAGCCTCCCAAAGTGCTAGGATTACAAGCGTGAGCCACTGTGCTCGGCCTCACTGCAGCCTTGACCTCTTGGGCTCAAGTAATCCTCCCACCTCAGTCTCCTGAGTAGCTGGGACTACAGACATGTGCCAACACGCCCAGATAATTTTTGTATTTTTTGTAGAGATGGGCTTTTGCCATGTTGCCCAGGCTGGTCTTAAACTCCTGGGCTCAAGAGATCCTCCCATTTCAGCCTCTCAAAGAGCTGAGATAATAGGCATGAGAAACCGCACCCTGCACAAGTACTTTTATTACCCCACTTTAGAAGGGCAAAAACTGGGCACAGAGGGGTCAAGGCATTGGACTAAGGCCACAGTGGGAGTAAGTGGTGAAGCCAGGGTTTGCATTGGGCTGTCTGAACTTCAGAACCTGGCGAGGGGACATGGCGTCCCGAGCTAAAAGCTTGCTCAGGTGACTCCAGCCTCTTTTTCAGTGTTCCTTCACTTCCTTAGTTCACTGCATGTCCAGGGAGAAGGGGATGGAAGGAGACCAGCGAGCTCTCTTTGGGTCCCTTGGTCTCCCAGGCAGGGGCTGACTGAAGGTGGGTTTGTGCTCAGAGCCAAGGAGAACCAAATGACCCTGCCAAGGATAGGGTGGGAGGATGAGGGAGAAGAGGCTCAGGGGCAAAGGAGGGCACAAACCAAGCATTGTTGGTAACAGCTACAGAAACCTCCCCTGAGCTGATGGAGAGCTGATGGGCCAAGCCCGGGTTTGGGAAACATTTTCTCATTAATGTTTAAAGACAGCAAGTCTTGGAAGGAGGCATAATCCTCACTTAAAAAATGCAGATGGCCGGGCGCCGTGGCTCACGCCTGTAGTCCCACCTCTTTGGGAGGCCAAGGCGGGTAGATCACGAGGTCAGGAGTTCAAGACCAGCCTGGCTAGGATGGTGAAACCCTGTATCTACTAAAAATAATAAAAAAAAATCAGCTGGGCATGGTGGCGGGTGCCTGTGATCCCAGTACTCGAGAGGCTGAGGCAGAGAGTTGACTGAATCTGGGAGGTGGAGGTTGTGGTGAACTGAGATAGTGCCACTGTGCTCCAGCCTGGGTGACAAAGCCAGACTCCATCTCAAAAAAAAAAAAAAAAAAAAAAGCAGGCTTAGGAGGTGAGGACCCCGCCCCATTCCCTCACCGAGAAAGGGCAAAGACAGGGCTGGACTCCCCAGCAGTTCCGTGGCCTCCCTCCAAAGCAGACACACACCCCTTTGGGCCGGCAGGCAGGAGAGGATCTGTCCTGGAACCAGAGGAGTAGGGAATGGGGCACTTTCTCCAATCCAGGCCAGCCCACACAAACCCACATTTCAGACCCACGGGCACAGGCACACCCCACACCGGGCACTTTAGAAGACGCGGCTCTTCAGCCTCACTGGGCACTCAGCCTTTGTCCAAAGCAGCCCCCAGGCTTGGCGGCCCACTCCTGGGGCCTAGCCTATGCTGAAGGCACAGAAGGATCAAGACACAGATGGGGAACGCAGAAGGGCCAGCGGAGTCTGACTTGTGGTTTTGCCAAGAACTCTGCCTAGCAAAAGCTGACAGCTGAGGTTACCCTAGTTCAGATTATGTCTGGGGTGGAGAGAGAACAGATATGCCCAAGGGAATCTCCCAGAAAGAGGTGGAGAAACCAGGCCCAGACATTCTCTCTTCCTGTCCCAATAGGCAGCAGGAGAGGCCTAACTAAGGCCTTGACTGCAACACAGGCACTGGGATACTTAGCACGAGCATTGCCTGAGGTTCATTGTGCAACCCGAGTAGCCTGCCACATCCTAAAATACAACGCTTTCTGAGTGAGAGGACTCTTTTTCTCTAGTGGAGATGATAACTTGGGAGGATCAGAGAATTAAACACAGAGAAGCCAGGCTTCCCGGATATGGGAGAGAAATGTGGGCTCTAGTCCCTGGGGACAGCCTGAAATGGAGATTCCCAAGGCAGAGAGCACAGGAAATGGGGGCTTTGAACCCAGGGGCAGATGGCTGGTGGGGGGAGGGGTCAGAGATTTGGCTATCTCAGCCTCAGCTCTCCCTCTCTGCTTTGCTGTTGAGCTGCTGCTGGGGTGTCTGAACAGGCTACCTTCATAACTGAGTGCTTAACATACAACTATTGAGTACTGACTACGTGCCTCGTCCCCATGAGGAGGAGAAAGAGTGGGGGCAGGGGTGGGAGCAGCTGAGCCACTAAACCACTTGAGAGACCAGGGCAGTGGAATGAGAAGTGCCACATCTGAGTGTTATGGGCACTCAAGAGGGGCCAGGTCGGTGCTGCTGGTGTGGTCAGGGAAGTCTTCCTGAGGGAGGTGGCATCGGAGCTGGAGCCGGAAGGCTGCAGAGGCCTTTGGACTAAGAGGACAAGGAAGGTAGGCTGGGCTTCACTGTGGCAGAATCCCCCAGGGTCACGAGAGAGGAGAAGCAGAAGGAAGTGTGTGGGTGTCACTTTTGCAGGGTGGCTGCTTCCTCCATCGCCAGAAGCTCAGTTTAGCTGAGGGCCCAGGGGTTAAGCTCCCCACTCCCCTGGACCACTTGACCCTGGCACAGCTCATTAAGCTGTTTACAACTTGCTGCCCTGTCTCCAGAGGCTGTCCCTGGTCCCTCCCTTGGGGACCCCTCATAGTGCATTCACATCAAGAGATTTTAATTAAAGGGCACCCCACCCAATCCCAATCCGTCTTGCCTCGGGGCCCTGGGTATTCCAGAGGCCTGGGCCTTGCTGGGCTGGCCACACACCAGAGAATACGTCCTGAAGAACCGTAGGGCTGTTCCACTGACAGGCTCCATCCCCAGTTAGACAGGAAACCAGAAGACACAGACCAGAGCCCAGGGAGGCCTCCCGCGGGCTTTTGGCGGCCTGGCAGACAGTGCCCAGCAGGGCCAGCCTCCAGGGTAGGCCTCTGACTTGCAGACAGGCCCACAGGTCTGGGGTGACAGTGCACCACCCCTTGCTAGTCTCAGTGTCCCTGAGCAGATGCCTTCGGCTCCTGCTCGACGCTTTGCCAGCCATGGTTAGACGGCTGCAGGAGCCCTGGGGCACCGCATCCACCCACGGCCCTGATCCTTCCCAGCCTGGCCCTGGCTGCCGGGTCCCAGTGGTGCCCACACCCATTCCAGCATCCTCTGGCCAGGGCACCACATTTTCCTTGAATTTTCATTGTCGAGGTCATCACCCCAGCACACAGGGCCTTGCTGCACCCTTAGCGTCAAGGGGCCCCTCCATTCCTTCACTCTCTCTTTCCCTTTCTGATTTTCTCTCTGCTCTCATCATCCTCCTGCCTACCCCATGACCTCTTCTCTTGCTTGTCTGTCTCCGGTTTTCTTCCTCTTCCCTACATCTCTCTCCACCCCGTCTCCCCTCTGTGCTTTCTCTCGGCAGGCTACAAATGGAAAACATCTGTTCCCTGGAGCTTTGCAAGAGGCCCTTTTATTATTATTATTATTATTTTTGAGGCATCCTGGTCTAACCCTGCACCCAGAGCTGATTCCAGTCTTCCTAGCAAAGCCGAGGCTCTCCCACCCCAGGCAGGGGGATGGGCCCACTTTCCATGGGCTATTTCCATACCCGCTTTGCAGGGAGGGCCTTGCCTGCAGGGTGGCCTTGTGCTGATGAGCAGGGTACAGAGAGCCTGGGCCCACCCCTAAGGCCTGTTAGGGCCTCCCCAGGTGAGTGTGCTTCCTACAGAGACCCTCCCCCTGACTTCAGAGAGGTGAGCCACAGGGCAGTAGAAAAATAGGTTAGGCCCCCCAAAGGAATTCACCGTGGCTAGCCTTGATCCTCAGTGGGGGCCGTTTTGGTGACCCAGAGGAAATAAGCATCAGTCGCTCAGAGCATATGGACGCCCAGGAAAAGGAAGGTGGGAGAGGGCAAGGGAGGAAGGAGAGTGAAGACCAAGGGGGCTAGAATGGAGAACGCCCAGGCCAACACAGAGAATCCAAAGGTCTGCAGGGAGTTCTCAGGTTGGTCTGAGATCCTCCATCCCTGGGACCCCGAGGGCACAAGGCAGTCAGGGGCTGCATGGGCCTGCTCTGAGTGGCCTCGCTGACTCAGGAAGCTGGGAGAAGGGAAGAAAAAGCTGGAGCTAGGGAAGAGGAGGACGTGGCAAGAAGGCACTGAATGAAGATAGGAGGGGGCAGGAAGGATGACAAAGAGTAGAGGAGCATGCAGGACCAAGGACGAGCGCCAGCTTCTCCCTGGACTATGGCTTCATCATAAACACCTGCTTCAGCCACAGTGCTGGCCACCCCACCCCAGCCCCCCAACTCTGCCCAGGAGACACCTGGGGTGGCCTCCAACTGCAGGCCAGGACACCAGCACCAGACCACAGGAGTCTGGCATCGGGGAGCTGAGACTCAGGCCAGCTTCCCCTAAACCTAGAGAAAGCCCAGAGCTGCCCATGAGCCCCTGGACCTCCAGGGCAGGGAACGCTCCCTACATGCGTCTCCCGCTCTGGTGCACTGTCAGCTCCCAGAGCCATGACCTGAGATCATGCGGGGTCATGGGGGATGAAGGGGTGGTTCTTGCTTTTAGGGAAAGCACCTCTCTCAACATTCAGATCCTGGAGCGTCTATGGGACTCTGTGCCTCTCTCACTTTCACACAGATCCGCTGCCCAACAGGCACTGCCCTGCAGCCTGTCTCTCAAGTGGGTACCATTCATCAGCTTCTCACACCGGACTAGAACTGGAAGGAGGCTTGAAGAAGAGAGGGGAGGAGGGCAAGAGATGAGAGAGGAAGGCTACGACAGTCCCTTTGAATTCAACCAAAGAGTGAATTCATCATGGAACTTACTGCCAAACAGATTGGGATGCAATTTATCTTGAACCAAACCAGGGGGATTAGCTCCTTCCAAAATGATCAAGACATCTTTTTCCCTTCCTGCAAATTTGCTGCAGCTGGTGGAGTCATTAGGCGGGTGGGAGGGGGTGGGGATGCTGATCGTATTCTTAGCCTGGGTCAGGCTGGGGAGGCGGTTTAGGGAGATCATTGCCCTGGTGATCTGGTCCTGGCAGCCCTCCATTCAACAGGTGCTTGGTAGATGCTTGCTAGTGATGATGGCAGCCAGGGGAGGGGAGAGGGCTCAGGGGGTGCAAATTACCCTGGAATTCTCTCATGCTTAGAATGAAAGAGCCAGGACACCTTCTCATGTTCGTTTCCTGGCTGTGGCGGCTATGCACCAGTCACCAGTCTATTCTCCCCTTCTTCTAGCAGGATAGATCCCCCCCCCTTTTTTTTTTGAGACAGGGTCTCACTCCCATTGCCCAGGCTGGCATGTGGTGGCACAGTCTCAGTTCACTGCAGCCTCAACTTCCCAGGCTCAAGTGATCCTCCCATCTCAGCCTCCAGAGTAGCTGGGACTACAGGCATGCACCACCATGCCCAGATAATTTTTTTTGTATTTTTAGTAGAGATGGGGTTTTACCATGTTGCCTGGGTTGGTCTTGAACTTCTGGGCTCAAGCCATCTGCCTGCCTCGGCCTCCCAAAGTGCTCGGATTACAGGCATGAGCCACTGTGCCCAGCCTGATGCCCTGACTTTTAATGGGACACCCAGAATAATGACATCTGCCAGAGCCCTCTGCAGTTAGAGGCAGTCAAATAACTAAGTTCTGGCCAATGGATCATGAGGGGAGGTGATGTGTGCCAAATCCAGGACATGTCCTTATAGGGAAAGGGGGTGCCTTTCTTCCTTGTTAATCGTTTGCCTTGAAATGTGAACGTGGCAGAGAGCCATCCTGGACCACACGGACGACAGTGATACCCTAGGGACAGAAGAGTCGCTGTCCCAGTCAAGGCTGTCATCTCTAAACTGTTACATGAGAAAGAAATAAGCATCCACCTTGTGCAAGACACTGCTATTTTGGATCTGTTCTTACATGCACCCACACTGGTCTCCTAATACTACACTGCCTGACCCTGACGTGGCGCCACTTTCAAAGCATTCAGATCTGTTCTCGGAGTTCTCTCCTGTGGAGTGAATACCTAAGATAACGACCAGAGAAGAAAGTCTCATGTGCAAATGATTGAAGGACGTGTGTTTCTACTGACATTCCCAAGTCTAATTACGGGCTTCAGGAGGGCCTTTAACCTTACTTGGAGTTACCAGAACATGCTAGTATCTCTAGTATACAGCAATACACAATCTGAAAACTGCAAGCAAGCTTGTGATGATGGTAGTAAACAAACAAGACAAATCAGGTCAGGCGCGGTGGCTCTTGCCTGTAATCCCAGCACTTTGGGAGGCCAAGGTGGGTGGATCACTTGAGGTGAGGAGTTCCAAACCAGTGTGGCCAACATGGTGAAACCCCGTCTCTACTAAAAACACACAAAAAATTAGCCAGGCACGGTGGCGCACACCTGTAGTCCCAGCACTTAGGAGGCTGAGGTGGGAGAATCACTTGAACCTGGGAGGTGGAGGTTGCAGTGAGCTGAGATTGCACCACTGCACTCCAGCCTGGGCCACAGAGTGAGACTCTGACTCAAAAAACCAACCAACCAACCAGCCAGCCAACCAACCAAAGAGAAAAACACCAACCCCCCAGCAAAAAAAAAATCAAGGCAAGTAATTCAAACAAAAGACCTGGGAGCTCCGGCACAGGAAACCCACAACTGCAGAATCTGATCACTGTGTTATGCTGCATTCCTTAAAGCTGGTGAAGCCCCCAGCATGGGTGCGAATCTGTGGGGGCTGGGGCTCCATGCGGCCCCTTGGAAGTTGGAAGTCATTATTTTAGTCTTAGAAGTCTTAGATGAAGTCATAGAAGTCTTAGAAGTCATTAGAAGTCTTAGAAGAAGACGGGAATCTTTGCTTAAGGCAAGGCCTTGTTTATTATTCCTCTGGATTTTTCAACATGCCTCTTCCTACTTAAGACCCAACAAGCTGACTGTGGAGCAAGTGTAGCCTCTGATCACCTCCAGCCTCCGAGGGCACCCTGAGCTGCTAACTGGGCAGTTTCTGCATTGTTAAACTGCTCCCATGTCTAGCCTTCCTGTGAATCCTGTCCAGTGTTTTTTGCAGATTCAGAACCTGCAGTGGGGAGAGTGGGGGCGTACTGCATACTAATGTGTCCGTATGTGAGGAACATGCAGTGGGAAACCTTAGATTCTCAGCTAACAAGCACATTCTGACTCTGACTTACCAAATCCCCATGTCCCAGTAACAGATCATCATTTCGGTTTCTTCTCCAACTCCCCCTAGGGACAACAGCGCACCCCCATGATGGGGAAGGAGCAGAGAGGAGGGTAATCAGAGAAAATGCAAGAGGTGCTCCTGGGCCCAGAACTTTGCTTGGGCAGCTCTAGGCCAAGGGGGTGTGTTGGCCTGGGGTACTTTAGGGGTCTGTTTAAGCCTATCCTCCTCCTCTGTGTTCTGCTGCCATTGTATTTCATTCAGGTACTTGTCATCTTTGGCCTTGGTTCTCTCTTTCCACTCTGATCCACCTCTCACACCACTGTCAGGGTAAATTTTCAAAACTCTTGGCAGCGAGTCCCTCCCGGGCATTCATCAGCTGGTGTTAGGACACTCACTGTCCATGGGGCCATGCTGCCTCTTCCTCCACCATGACTGCCATGGACCAGACAGAAGCCAAACACCTTTTGCTGAGCGCCTGTAATGGCCACCCTGACTGTGTCACACATTGGCTTGTTTCAGATCAGGGCTAGCCAGTTGTGGGCCGCCTTCAGAACCCAGGTCTGTGGGACTCTGGAGCCAGGCTTCCTGCAGCCTGCCTCCTCAACACTGGCTGGCCTTCAGACTGACTCCTGGTGGCAATGGTACCACTTAGTTACCAAGACGGACTGTCACCTGAATGGCAACCTCAAAGTTACCAGTCTTTCCTCCACCTTCAATGAATTCTAACCCCAGCCCTCTCTTTCTTGGGGCCTCCACACCTCCCCTCTCTGAGCTCTCTAGGGTTTGAAGCCCGTTTTTGAGACTGACACAACTGTCCATCTATGTGGCCTCTCAGGACCTCCAATCCTCTCATGTTTGGGTTTGCTGCCAGGGAAGCTCTCCCAGGCAGGGAGGTAGACACCATCTCCACTGGGCAGAGAAGGAGAACGCACACCCGGAGGTGAGGACTCCGTAACCCGCGTGGGCCTAGCAAGGAGTCCCCACCTCCCCACACTCCCTTCTCCAGGACAGGGTTCTGAGAGCATAGGTGGCCTGCAGACAGCCTGTGTGTGTCACTGGGACTAGGGCACTCACCAGCCTGCAGCCAGATCTGTTCCAGCGTGGTCCATAGCTGTATGGGGCCCTGCTTCAGGACCGAAGAGGGCATAGTCAGCTCTGACATGGCCTCCTCCAGCCGGGAGGCTGCGATGGATGAAGCCCGCCAGGATCCTGCAGAGCAAGAGGGCACGAGCTGAGCAGTGGTCAGAGGTCCACATGTTGCAGGCTCCTGGCGCAGTCATTGCCCAGCACCATGGGGAGACAGGGTACCCCAAAACAGGGTGGTGTGGCTGGGCAGCCAGAAAGCAGCTCACAGACCTACTAGGGAGGGTCCACTATGTCCTCTCACCCACAGCTGGGGAGGGAGCTCTTTGGAGGACAATCAGGCAGAGATCTCACTAGGAATCTATTCCTAGGAAAACAATAACGTCGACAAAGATGCTCTCTACGTGAACACAACAGAAATGACCTCAGTGTCCAACAATAGGGATTGATTAAAAATAAGTGGGGGTATAATCATCCCAGACTCTGCAGTCATTAAAATAACAAAGTACAAATACAGATATCAATGTAGAAAGATGTTCGCACTATATAGTTAGGTGAAAACAAGCAAGTTACAAAAGAACAGGATCACATTTTTATAAAAAAGAAATATGGGCATGGAAAAAAGTCTGAAAGGCCATTTATTAAGGTCTAAGTGGTGAAATTAGGAGTGATTTTTCTTTTCTTCCGTTGGCTATTTTCACTCTGTTTTCACAAGTGCATATTCTCATTTGTTTGTAGAAAGGTCCCCATTCAAGGCTGTGCTGAGAAGGACCCTTGGATAGCAGCTCAAGTCAGAATACTGCCCTCTGGAAAACCTCTCCCAGTGGCAGTTCTGGGTGACATGGGCTCCGGTTCAGGATACATAAGCTGTTGACATTTATAATTCCCATGCAGGTGAAATGTGAGCACTTTTTCTCTCTCTGTCACAGAGGCAATGAAGGCTCCAATAAACTCAGGAGACCTCAGGGCAAACCACGGATGACTTCAGTTTATGAGACATGTGTACGTGGAGTCCTAATAACTTTGTTCATGATTCTTCCCTCTTTAATTGCAAGGGAGCTACCATTCCCCCCTACCTTAACCATTCCCTCCTGGGAGACAGAAGCTCTGCATACAGCCATACACCCCTGAGATGTGCCTCTAAAGTCGGGTGCTAGGTTTGGCTTCTGAAATCAACTCTGTCACCTGACAACAAAGGTGCAACTTGGCTCGTGTCCACAGAAGTGGAAAAAAACAAGCAATTCCACTAAATTCAACTCCACTCACACTTTCTTTCCCATGACTAATTCTTGTGTTTTTGATGAAGGTGTTCTGCTTTAAGCAGGTCCTCAGTTGAAAAATGTAAGTCTGCAGTTCCTGAACTCATTTGAATTTCACAAGCCATGGGTTTCAGGATGAGTTTTTCCAACAAAGAGTCTGCTTTCAGCTTAGAATTGTAAAGAGTTCAGTTCATTCCTTTATATTTGACTTGATCTGCCGAGGACATTAGGTGGACTGTGGCCTCTGGCTTGAGCCTGAGGGGAAATGGTTTCTGTGCTCCACAGCCACCTTTCCAGCCAGGCTCCTCTTTCTTCACCCCCATGCAGGAGGCAGGGTTCCTCCCCTGCCCACCACCCACTGTGGGACCAGCAGCCAGCCCTTACCCAGAGCCAAGGTCAGCCCTAGAAGTTGCCCAAGGGTAGCTCCTTAGCACCTGGGCAGCAGCTGGCAAGGAGCCAGTGGTGGGCTTGGCCCGGCCAGGAGGTGCCCCTCTCCATGTTGGTGCTCTCAAGCTGGGAGCGTGAGCTGTAGGTCCATGCACACAGCTGCCCAAGGAGTTCATTCTTACCAGAGTCTGCATCATGGGCATCAGGCAAAGTCAGGTGCATGCCACTCTGCTTCTTCATGGTGAGGCCCTCACCGAGGCTACCATCCTTTTCCAGGCCTCTAGAAGGCAAAAGAAGGCCAGGGTCCGGTAAGGTAGAGGGCTAGCGTCACGGGGACTGACAGGGAGAATGGGACAGCCTCACTCCAGGCAGGCTCTGGGGCTGTGGGTTCGGGCCCAAAGACAGAGCTGAAGTCACCAATATCACTAGAGAGGCAGAAGGGCTCAACATAGGCAGCGTGCCACACAGGCTGAGGCCTGGAAACTCTCCCACCCTCCCTACTGTCTTCTCTGAAGTGGGTAAGGTCAGAAGCTCCCCAGGCCAGGGGTAGTAACATCTAGCAGAGTGCCAGGCAGAGAGTGGGGACGGTGGACTGACTGCCAAGGAAAGCCTGGTCTTGACAGGGCATCAGAAGTGCTGCAACCCCCAAACCCCTGTGGAAAAAGGGCCCAGATGCCACCCGCTGCCTCAGGCTTCCATTCCTTAGGCTGCCAGGGTGTCCCCAGAGGAGCCAGCAGAGGCCCTGGGGGTGGCAGATTAAACAGTCATGGAGATCCCATCTTGTCCCCCAACCCCTGTCCCCAATTTCCCAGATCCCTGCTGCTATACTGCTGGCAGGAGGAGGGGTTCCTCTTTTCACAGAGTGGGGGCTGGGGGGAACCAGGAAATAGCCTCCAGCTTAAGCCTGCCGTGGCCATCCCGGGGCACAAGCAGTCCCAGCCAGCACATTCCCACTGCCGAGGAAGCCCACAACCTTTGACCCTGTCGACTGGGGAAACTTAGAGAATAGAAGCAGAAGGCACAGGAAAGGAGGAGGCAGGACAAGAAGGTTTCTTTCCTTCAGAGAAGCACCAAGATGATGATCCCATAAAGAATACCAGGGGTGTCCTTGCCATCCTAACTCAGGCTCACATTGGCTTCAACTTGGGGCTGGGAATTTTAGTGGGCATCAGAGGAAACCATCTATAAAACCACAATGGCTCTGGGCTGGTTCCCTTCCTCTCCCACCCCTTCCCACTCCCAGGAGGCACAAAGTGTGGTGCAAAAAAGCCAGAGACAGGCCAGGCATGCTGGCTCATGCCCGTAATCCCAGACTTTGGGAAGCTGAGGCAGGAGGATCACCTGAGGGCAACAGTTCAACAACAGCTTGAAAAACACAGTGTGACCCCATCTCTACAAAAAATGTTTAAATTAACCAGACGTGGTGGTGAGTGCCTGTAGTTCCATCTATTTGGGAGGCTGAGGCAGGAAGATTGCTTAAGCCCAGGTGATAGAGGCTGCAGTGAGCTGTGATCATGCCACTGCACTCCAGCCTGGACAACAGGGTGAGATCCTGTCTCAGAAAAACAAAAACAATACAAAACAAAAAAAGCCAGAAACACTAGGTTGGAATCATGGGCCACCCTTCTCAGCTTTGTGACCTTTGGCAATGCTACTTGACCTTTCTAAGTGTTAGGTTTCTCATCTTGAAAACGATCGTGAGAATGTCCATCACACAAGGTGGTCATGGGGAGTAAATGAGACAATGTGGGCAGATCTAGTGCAGAGCTGGCGTGAAGCAGGCCTGGGTGCAGCTTCCCATCCTACTCTTTCTCCCATCCCGTGAAGGGGCCTTCCCTAGGGCTCCAGAAAGAGTCCATCTCCAGGACTACGCTTGGTTCTAGGCCAACATACAGCATGGTCCCTACCTTGAGGAACCTTACAGCCCAGATGGAGAGAAGGGACAGTTCAAGTTGAGCAATTAGCAAAAACCCACATGAGAGGGTTGAATGAAGCATTTTAGAGGCTGGGTGGTTGGTGGCTCCATGAAGGAGGGGTATCTGGACAGGGCCTGAGGGGCAATTAGAACATGAGACTAGCAGTGTGGCGCTGGCCCAGGCAAGAGCAGTGGAAGGTGTGGCTGATAGTGAAGGTCTGCTAGGCCAGACCTGCAGGCTGTGGTCTTAAACCTTGGCTACCCCAAACTAGATTTTATCCCCAGTGTAGGGCAGGGCTATCTGGACCAGAAGCCTGGATCCAATATCCTCCTGGCTTTCCCAGGAGATAGGGAGGATTCTTTTCTGAACTTGGGGCCACAGATCAGAAACCAGGGCTTGTAAAATCTAGTTTGGGGCAGCCAAGGAGAGGTACTTAGGGGCTTCCTGTTGTGACAAGCCCCAGCCCTGCAGTTCTGCTGTTCCAATGGAGGCACAGGCCAGGTCTTCAATGCTGGGAGACAAGGCTGCAGCTCAGAGGGGTCCCACCACGACTGACCACTTGGAGGAAGAGACAAGCAGTCATCCAGATAAGGATGCAGGAATAGAGCAGCCAGCTCCGGGGCAACCCCCTGTCAGGAGGGGAGCTGGGTTGTGCACCTGCTTGTGTGGCCACAGCCAGTGAGCAGGAGAAAAAGGTCATCGGAATGCAGGTCCCCTCACCCAGAGTGTGGCCCTCGGCCTCATGCATCCAGTTGCCAGGTGGCTTCACATTCCCATTCTGAAAAGTCCTTCAACCCCAGAATGTCCTTCTGGCAGCTTCCACCCACTGGCCCTGCTCTGCCCTGGTCTCCCAGGCCTGCAAAGTGAGGGCTGACTCTGCCCAAGGTGTTTTACTCCATCAGATTACCCTCCTCTGTAAATTTCACTGTTACAGACGTTCCTCTGGGGAGTCTGGAAGCCTTCTGGGCTCCCAGAGTCTCTGTGAAAACACAAATACACACCAGGCGGGTGTCCCCTGAGGCCTCGGGGAGATGACACAGCCAGCTATCTCAAAGAAGGACAAGAGGATCAGAAAGAGGCAGGGCCCCTGACCTGCAGGAGGCCCTCTTTCCCTTTGGGCCACACAGGCTAAGCCTAGGAGTCCCATTGGGTTTCAGCAAAGACTTTCTGCAGATTCAGCCTGGACAAGACTGCCCTGCTCTGGCCCATGAAAGACCCAGATCCCAGACCAGGGTCTCCAGCAGGAGACAGGAGGTATGAAGAGTGTGGGTGACTAGGGAAGAAGGGGTGGCCCTTCAGGACTCCACCTCCTCCTCCTCTTCTAGCCTCCAAATGGAATGAGGAAAGAAGTGACAGCCTCTATGAGCTGGAACTCAGGAGATCCAGGTTCAAGTCCCAGCACTACCACTTACCAGGCGAGTGATTCTGGTAAGCTATATATAAAGTCTCTGTGTCTGAGTTTCCTCACTGGGCTGGGAACAAAATCTGATAATGCATAAGCTATAAGCAGCTGAGGTATAAGATAAAGGAACAAGCCCAGCACCCAGCTCCAGCGCTCAAGAATGATTTCTCTTCCTTCTTACCACTCCTGAACCTCAATGTCCTACCCAGGGTCTCTATGTACTTCATAGAGGACTGTCAGGAGGTTCAAATTGGACTACGGATGTGAAAAGCTCCGTGGGCAAGAGGTTCCATGCTTTCATTCAACAGCCTCACTCTCCTCCCCATCTTGGCAGGCACGGTGGCCACCCAGCTGTGGACTGATGCCCTGGCAACCACCCTCTGGCAACCCAAGAGATAACGACGGCCACTCACCCCAGCTGGGAGAAGCTGTACAGGGTCTGCCACAGCCGCAGCATTTGTCTGCAGGTCACGAGGGCTTCCTGGGGGCCTTTCAGCGCCTGCTCCAGCTTCACCTTGGTGAACATCAGGCTGTGGGGAGGGAGCGGCCATCAGCACACCCCAGCGAGGGCCCACTTTCACCTGAGGATCCTGCCCCACCAGGACGGCCCCACATGCCCACCTCCCCAGCTCGCAGAAGGCAGAGTGCCATGAGGGCGGCAGCCTCTGCCAGGCCCTTGGACCACTTGCTTTCTCTCTGTGCCTCACTTTCTCCCCATCTTGCCTGCCAAAGCATGAAGCACTCCATGAAGCACTGTCAGTGCCCACACTGCTGATGCCCTGTGTCCCCTGACCACGTGCCATCCTGCCCATCTCTGAAGCACTGCCCTGTGAGGTCTTGCTCGGTTTGCTCTTCCTACCCACGTCCTCCACTAAGCAACGCCCTGTGCCTACTGAACGTGGGACCAGGCTTACACTCACATTCCCCACAGGGCCCAGCCTGGGACCTTGGAGAAAAGACCTGTCCAGACAGTGACTTAGAATCCATGAGTGAAGGTAGAGCAAGGAACTGGCAAGGAGGTCCCCTAAGGACAGAGCTCCACTTCCCACCTTGCCAGCCACAATAGTATAGGTGCCCAAGCAACACCTCCTAAGTGGAACTGCAAAGTTTGCTTCCTGACCCTGGAGATACACAAAGAAGGCGGTGTTATGCTTTATCAAAGGATTCTTTCTTGGATTTCCCAAAATAGCCAGCTCCCCTTATATAATCGATAGGATTAAAGTGACGTGAAACCCTTTTCAATCACCATTTAGGGACAGTTAACTGTGCAATGAGAGCAAGCAACTTCAGAATTTCTTTCGACCTGAAAACCTGAAGTCCTCTGAGGTAAGACCAGTGTGGGGAGTGGCCCTTAGAATGGTTGAGAAGAAGAGCTGGTCCCACCTGGAGGCAGGACCCCAGGAGGGGTGGCTGGCTCCCTCCCTCTGCCCTGGACACAGCAGGCACAGCCAGAATGCTTCTCACAGGCCAGTCACGACACTTGCTCATCAAGAGCTGGGGTGGAGCCCTGGAGGCCCTGCTGTGACTGGTGTTGGCCCTTCAGATGCTGGGGAGGTCTGGGGGTTCTGGAGGGGTCCAGGCAGTGGTTATATAGCAAAAATTGGAAGTCCAGCCATATTTTCACCTTGGTACCGCCAGCAGTACCAACACACACCAGCTGCGGAGAGTTTGAACCACCGAGGGCCAGACAGCAGCACCTCCCGCTTCTCGCCAGTGGTTGAGTAGTGAGGTCCTTTCTTCTCAACACCGCTGAGGAGCAAGACCACGGGACTGTCAGGCCCTGCACTTAAACACTGCCCGGTGGTTCTGCCAGCCCACCCGAGGGTAGTACACAGGCCTGCTCCATCGGAGGGTCCCCACCCAGACTGCGAAGGCTGCAGGCGCCACCTGGAGAGGCCAGGCCTGGCCCTGGCAGCTGCTCCTCTGATCTCTCTCAGTTGGGCCTCCGCCCCTGAGACCTGGGCTCCCAGCTTCATAAAGCCCTCTGATGTCCTTATTCTCTGCCTGTCTTTCCACACTTTGTCTCTTAGATTGCAACTTGGTAGAGAATGAAGAGGGTGGAATTTGCCCCAGGATCTTCAGAAGAGGGGATTTCTAGACAAGAATTTTTTTTCCTCACTGCATCCCCCAAATGCCTTTCCTGACCCTGTACATAGGTTGCCCCTCAGATACCACCTCTTCTCTTCATTTTCATCCATCCCAAGCCTGGCTTTAAATCCCACCTCTCCCAATTCTTAGGATGCCCCGCACCCGTCTTGGAACATAACTAATGACCACCTGGCTTGCCTATCAGGTCCCAAGGGCAGAAACTGGGATTCCCTTAGCATGCACTGCACAGACCCGAGTGCACAGTCAGCACAGGACATAGCCCTGAATAGGAATGACCCCAGTGGGCAACTGCTGGGGACAACTGGTCCTGCCACTGTACTCTCCTTCCCCAGGTTTGCAAAGGATCCAGCACTCCACAAGTATCAGGGGCCTCTGCTTTCAGGAATATGAAGAAGAAAACACAATGGCTGCCTTCGAGACAACAATTAGAGCACTATAAATGACACATTGACCAGAGAATCAAGGGCTGTATTTTTGGATCAGACTCAGTGCAGGGGAAGAAACAGGAAAGGGATCTTACTGGAGCTGGTGTTTGGTGAAAAGTCGGGTGGAGTGGGATTTGGCTGGGAGCTGGGGAGAGAGAAGAGGCTGGGGTGTGGAAGGTGGGGCAGCTGGTTGCAGCAGTAGGTGTCAGTGAGGTGGGAAAGCCCCTCCCTCAGACAGCCAAGTCCCCTGGGCTGGGCTGATTCCTGGGGACAGCTCCCTGGGCAGGCCAGCCCTGCTGCTGCATTCCCCGGGCCCTCTGCAGGCATTGCCTCTTCAGCACGCTTCTCTCTGCCAGAGCTTCCTTCTCACTTTCTTCATCTTTGAGGGCCGGAATGGGTCTAGGGCAGACCCGACCACACCATGTGCCTGGCAAAGAAGTGGCTGAAAACTGAGCTGGCATCACAGTAAGTTCTACCAAAGGCAGGCTGTACCTTCGCAGCTGCTGACATTCCATTAGCATGAGTGGCCCAGAGCGGATTTTCTCAACCCAACCGCATCCTTTCTGGGCTGGGGCAAGTGCTCCACCAGTCACTCTGGTCTGATCTTTCACTCCAGGATCCTGGGAGGATCCAGATTTGTTCCTGAGATTTCCTCGGGCTGGCAGGTGAGCGCTGCCAGAGGGATTTTCCTCCACAAAGAGCCCTGTCCCGTGGTCCTCACCTTCTGTGCCTCTGTGTGGCCTTCACAGCCTTCCTGCTCTGGCTCTACCCTCCCTTCCTGCCATGCTCCCCATGACCTTGGGCGCTGGTACACTGAGCACATGGGTATTAGCAGCTCCCTGAACCTCGGAATAGGCTCCCGGACTCATCGTGCTGTGCTTGTGCTGTAGCCTCTGCTGAGGTCACCCTTCCCCCTCTGATACCCAGCCAGCTCCTAACCAGATGTCACCCTCTGGCTTTCTGTGTCCCCATGGGGGCTGTGCACACCCCCACCCTGATGTCAGGATGTGGTTATCTGCGCCTCTGCTGGCTTGCCTCTAGTTCACTGCAGAACTTTCTCCCATTCCCAACAGGGATCAGCAAACAACTCCACTCCCTCAGAAGGGAGCTGCTCAGCTGCTCTTCTAAGTAGCACAGGCCCCTCTCCATCCTGTCTACTGCAACAGGTAGCTGCTGCCCACTCACCCACCTATCAATGCTTAGCCCATCTCTTCAGGAAGCAGGAAGCCTGGCGGAGCCCTGGCATGCCGTCAGGGCTGGTGGGTGACATTCTGGGGCCCTCACAGCCAGGAGGAATCGAAGCTGTGGCCACAGCCTCATCAGAACGCTGTGACTCCTGTGCGAAGCTGAGGGGAGGCTGCTGGCAGTTGGGGCTGGGGATAGAGTAGGCAAGCCTGGGCTCCCCTTCCCCTCGCTTATCTGTCTTATAAACCAACTGAGCCTAAAACACCACTTAAATAAAGGATTCTGAGACTAAAAAAACTATTTCAATCCCACGGCTCCAGCCCTCCTCCAAGATGTCCCTATGTGATCACACTGTCCTTCTCTGAATGTCTGGCACTGTGTTCCATTAGCACTTAATTACATTATACATATATATATATACTTGGGGCTCAGGACACACCACCCTAAAATATGACTGTTTGAGACCAGAATATGCCACCCCAAAATATACTTTGGCATATTTTGAGTTAGTTATTCCAAGAAACTGCAGACACAGAAGTAGCTCTGAAAAGCTGCCCTTTTATAAAACAAATTTCCTTTTTTTTTTTTTTTTTTTTTTTTAAAGAGACAGGGTCTGGCTCTGCTGCCCAGGCAGAGTGCAGTGACGTGATCGTAGCTCATTGCAGCCTTGATCTCCTGGGCTCAAGCAATCTTCCTGCCTCAGCCTCCTGAGTAGTTAGGACTAACAGGCATGGGCCACCACACCCAGCTAATTTTTTAATTTTTTGTGAGACGGGGTCTCACTATGTTGCCTAGGCTGGTCTCAAACTCCTGGGCTCAAATGATTCTCCTGTCTCAACCTCCCAAAGCACTGGGATTACAGGCATGAGCCACACTGCCTGGCCTAGAAACTTCCATCTCTCAGGGAAATCCACATTAGCAAAAGTATCTATAAAGAAGAGGGCTGCTCCTGACAACTTCTATCTTCTGAGAGATTTTTATCTGCATAACAAGAGAATCTTTATTCATCGTCTCCTCTCTGTCACCCTCCTTTAACTTGTCTCTACCACCCATAGGAACCTCAACCCCCTTTTCCTTTCTGTAGCTCCAGATGCTATTAAGCTTCAATCATCTGGTCTTTCTTCGAATCTCATATTCAGTGGGACTTCCGTGCATATGTATATAATTAAACACATTTTTTTCTCCCATTAATCTGTCATGTCAATTTAATTCATAGCCCAGTCAAAGCCCTCCTCCCTAGAAGGGTGGAGGGAAACCATTTTCCATTTCCCTACTATGTATATAATCTTTTTTTTGCCATCTAGGCTTAAGAGTTTAATAATAAACTCATATCAAGCTTTTTTTTTGAGACGGAGTTTTGCTCTTGTTGCCCAGGCTGGAATGCAATGGTGCAATCTTGGCTCACTGCAACCTCTGCCTCCCAGGTTCAAGCAATTCTCCTGCCTCAGCCTCCTGAGCAGCTGAGATTACAGGCATATAACACCAGGCCCCGGCTAATTTTTTGTATTTTAGTAGAGATGGGGTTTCTGCATGTTGGTCAGGCTATTCTTGAACTCCCGACCTCAGGTGATCCACCCACCTTGGCCTCCCAAAGTGCTGGGATTACAGGTGTGAGCCACCGCACCTGGCATTTCAAGCATTTTAAATGTCAGACATTCTAGAATCAGTGTGCAGCCAGCCTGGCCTATAGATGGTGAAACCACCGTTTATCTTGTCCTGTGCCTCATCGTGCGTCCCCAACTGCTCTGCAAGTGCCTGCAGGCAGGGCCCCGCTGCCCTTCCCCAGCGCCTGGCGCAGTGCTGAGCACACAGTATCTGCCTAGTCCTGGAGCCTGTTACTTGCTTCCCCATAGCTGCAGTGTGGGCCGGACTCCCACAGCTGACAAGCAGAGCGCTGGCCAATTCCATTCCAAACTGTCCAGAAGCAAAGTTTTCCCCCCTGTGAAAGCAGGACCTGGGGAGGAACAGTGGGCTCCAGATGTGGAAGCTTCCGGCTCCTCCTGACTGGGGTGGGGGTGGAGGGCCTCCATTCCAGGAGACAGTCAGTGGACAAGGCCAAAGAGTATCACTGAGGAGAGTCTCTGTGATCGAAATGCCTGAATACTGAAATCCAGCAGCTTTCAACATTTATGCCGTCCAATAAGAGCCATTCCAGAAGAGCAATGGTCACAGTACTGTCCTCAAGCCCCACACTGTGTCGTTACTCAAAGTGAATACACATTGGCCCAGGAATCAGAAACCCAAGCCAAAGTCCCAGCTCTGTGGTCACCCAGCTGGGCATGTCACAGGTCCCACACCTGTACAATAGGAGTAAAGTCACCTGTCCCACGAACTCCCACCAGGCTGAACTGTGATGACCTCTCAGCAGCAGCTGCATTCAGCTCTCCAGCACACAGGGAAGGGACTCCTGCTTTGAAGCTGCAGGCCGGCCAGATCCCAAAAAGCAAGTTTCCAGGCCAGGTGCCTCTGAAGGCTCCCAGAAAGCCCCGAGCTTCTTGGCCTGTTCAACTAGGCCCTTCACTCCTAGGACCTAAGACAGGCTTATGACAGGAAGAGGATGAAAGGAGATGTATAAAGCTACAGGAACTGGGCTCTGGGCAAAGCATCCTCGCTGTGACCCCTCTTGCAAGCATTTTCCTGTTTTAAGCTGTGGAAGCCCATGTGAAGTAAACACTGAGGTCTTTTAAGGCCAAACGCCTCTGCCATGCCATCAGCATCCAAGGATGATATGAAAGTGAGTGTTCTCTCTGGAAAAGGGGAAGGAGCGTGGGTCAGTGTAAACACTCCCAAGTGCTTGGTCACACTGCTGGGGCTAGGGAAGGATGGCTGGGTACCCATTCCTGGTACTCTCTGCAGGCCCATCCAAGCCATGTGGCACACAGGCCCTGGTCGGGGTGGGGAGCCCAGTGCAGACATAAGCCCTCTCTTTACGTGCTTACACCCTCGTCAGGATGCTGCCAGAGCCTTTGGTAGACCACACCGGCCACCCCACACCCAGGCTCAGTGCTCCCTCACCCACCATCCTAACCGCTGGGACCTGCCGACTCCCATGTCATCTGCAAGCGTGATGCAGCATCCAGTGGCACAGAAAAGCACTCAGGTGACCTGACAGAGCCAGCCCCTGTTGAACCATGGGACATCTCAGCCCACGGGATCTGTATGTCGAGGGCAGCCCTGATTCTGTGGAGGAAGACCGAGACCAGTGAGGCTGGTGTCTCTGTTCCCCGTTAGAAAATGGCTGTGCCACAGGCCACCAGCTCTGCCAATCTCCCCAATCGCTCCAGCGTGGGCTGATGATGGAGGTTCCCAGGAGAATGCTGGCATCTGCCTCCTCTTCCTCCTTTTCTTTCTAACCTCGCCTGGCCTGCACTCCTAGGGCAGGATCATGCTGCTAATTATTTGTTGGAAGGATTAAGACTTGGCGCTGTTCCCATATGAGGCAAAGACAAACAGTTTCTTCCCACTGCTATAAAGAGATCTGAGGGTGAGACCCTTAGTATGGCTTTTCCAAAAACGAAAAAAAAAAAAAAAAAAAAAAAAGTTATCCTGTAAATAGGGGATATTTTTGTGGTGTCTCTGGCTAAGCAAAGAATAGTCCTGGGGTCAGAGGTCATCTCCATCGCCTTACCTGGGGGCACCAATCCTCACCCTTCCTGTGGCCCTGGCTGCTCACCCCAGCACACCACTCTTGGTGGTGGTGGAAGTTGGCAGAGCAGAGCCGGCTGCAGGGAAACACACAGGCTGTGTGGGCAGCAAGCACGACGGGTCCACATTTTTACTTTCATGTTCCTGAAAGTAACTCCCTGTAGTTACTCAGCACCTGCAATGAACACTTGAACACAGTAACCACCATGTACACGAGGGAGCCACTTCCCCGTTGAGACATGGCCTTTAGCATCAGATGATGTGGGTATACTTCCAGGCTCTGTTGCTTCCTAGAAGTGCCTTCACCTCTGATGGTGCCTATTCATTTGCAAGGCAGGACAGTCATGGTACTGCCCAGGAGGGTTGCTGGGAGGACTAAAGGAAAGAGAGCCTGTGCCTGGCGCATGTCACCCCTCAAGAGAGGTTAGCTGTCATTCTCAGTCATCTTTGCTGTTGTCAGACCTGTCTTCCTGCAAGATCCTTCCTTCATCTGGGTGGGGACTAGGTCTTTCTTATCTTTGTATCCTTGGTGCCTGCTCTCATATCACTCAACAAATTGGTGAAGAACGGAAGAGGAAAGTTGAGTCACGAGGGCTCACCAAGGCCTGGAACACTGTAGGTGTTCCCAGGATCCAAGCAGCTCCAAGGAAGTAAAGCTGCAGGGTGTCCCTGAAACTCTCCATTCTTCTGGGTCCTACTGGTCCCATGTGTGTTCACTGGGCCCTGGGCAGCTCTTCCGGATCCCTCTGGCTCCTGGCCATTCTGGGAACCCTCTGTGTGTCGGGGGTGGCGGTAGAGGGGATGGGGGGGGGCGGTGGGCGGGAAGTGGCAGGAATGCATAGAAAGGCGTATTATCTCTTAAAAGGACAGTAATTAGTAATTGCAGCTGATGGCTGTGCTGAGCTGTTTTAATGAAGAGTTCTATTTTTATAGAAAACACATAATTGAGTGAAAAAGCAGGCTATTCTCTGAGTCAGGAGGCCATGCCTCTGGAAAGTCTAATTCCTTGGCCAGGAGGCCAGAGCCTGTATAGTAAATGGGCCCCAGCCCGGGCTGCACCAAGTTGGACTCAGTGGTGACAAGCAGGGTCCAAGTCTGATGACCAAAGTGTCCCTCCTTGAAGCAATGTGACCTTGGGCAAGTTACAGATCCTCAGTTTCTTTCCTTCCTTCCTTTCTTTCTTCCTTCCTTCCTTCTTTCCCTTCCCCCCCTCTTTTTTTTTGAGATGGAGTCTCGCTCTGTTGCCCAAGCTGGAGTGCAGTGGCATGATCTCGGCTCACTGCAATCTCCGCCTCCTGGGTTCAAGTGATTCTCCTGCCTCAGCCTCCTGAGTAGCTGGGACAACAGGCATGCGCCACCACGCCCCGCTAATTTTTTTAAAATTTATTTTTAGTAGAGACGGGGTTTCACTATATTGGTCATGCTGGTCCAAACTCCTGATCTCAAATTATCCGCCCGCCTCGGCATCCTAAAGTGCTGGGATTACAGGCATGAGCAACAGCGCCAAGCCTAGAGTTTCAGTTTCTTATCTGTAAAATGAGAATGACAGCATCTATTTACCCTGAGGACTGCTGCAGGACATCATGCACATAAAAGGCCCAGCAGGGGCTGGCACTTCAGAAAGGGTTCAATCCAAGTTTGCCCAAACTTTCATTCTCAGTCCCCCAGCCCCCATTACGTGCAGGTGCTTACTTAAGTCCTCTGTGCCTCTGTTTCCTTATCCATAAAATGGGAATCATGACAGTTTCTATCCCTCTTAGGGTGCTGAGAGGATTACAGAGCTAATGCAGCAAGGTGCTCACAGCAGTGCCCGGCAGGAGCCAGCACTGAGTGCATCATTGTTATTGAAGCTCTCGGAGTTCAAGTATACCAGGGTGGTCCTGCCAATCAGCCGGCATGGGTTCTAGCCTCTGCTCCACCACTCATCAGCAACGTGATCTTGAGCTATCATCTAACTTTCACATTAGTTTCTTCATCTTCAAAACAGGGGTGCTATATAGACTAAAAAACAAAGCAACCAAACCAAAACAACCAAACTGGGTGAGGGGTGTGACAGCACTCTGGCTGTGAGATCCCCAAATCCCCCACACGGTTCTCTTCCTTCCAAAAAACAAAACAGCTCCCATTGTCTAGCAGCTGGAGGGTCCACTGGAGTGTGTTTTGTGCTTAGTGGGGGTTTCCCTACCATGGGGGTAGCAGGCAGAGGAGAGGCCAGTCTCTGCCCCAAAGGTACTTCTAAACTCAGACAAGACATCCAACGCATTAGGAAACACAAGAACTACAGAATCTGGTACTCAGTTGAGTGGTTCAGCTTTGAAGTACAGGGGCTACGGGGACAAAGTGGACCTGAGGGGGTCCTCTGAAGATGGGCAGGAAGGGCAGAAACAAAGGCCTGTAGTGGGAGAGAGGGGCCAGCCTGCCCCTCCCCCCCATTCAGGTGTGATCACCCAGACTCTGGCCAGGGTCTGGGTGATCTAGGTCTGTGCTGAGTGATCTAGTGGGGGCGGGGATGTGCTGAGTGATCTAGGTCTCCCAGACACATGGTCTCTCACCCATGTTAAATCCAACACATGCTCAGGACCTTTTTAAAGAGACAGTTCTGTCACCCAAGCTGGAGTGTAGTGGTGTGATCACAGCTCACTGCAGCCTCAACTTCCTAGGCTCAACTGATCCTCTCACCCCAGCCTCCCAAGTAGTTGGGACTACAGGTGTGTGACACCACGCCTGGTTAATTTTTAAAATTTTTTGTACAGATGAGGTCTTGCTATGTTGCCAGGGTTGTTCTCAAACTCCTAGCTTCAAGTGATCTTCCTGCCTTGGCCTCCCAAAGCCACTGTGCCCAGCCTAGAAGGTACGATTTTTAAAAGGACTCTAACAGGCCTTACCCTCCCTGAAAGGGGGAGGGCCACAGTCAGCCCCGGTTTTATTACCTTCCCAGAGACTAATCCCTAACACAGAAGGGACATTTTTTAGCAGCTCTTCTTAACCCTAAAACTATTTATTCTTCCTTGGGTCTAGAGGATTAGACTGACCCATGTCCTCTAATCTTCTAAGGCTCATGATGATCTTCCACCTCTTAATGAATTCATTTAACCTGATCTCACTTTGAAGCTTTAAAAATCAACAGCCTCAAAAGCTTTGGTTTCCTGAAGTTAGCGCCTCCTTACTTCAAAGACTGTCCCTGACCTGGTGAAGGACCCCAGGGCTGCTCTGAGAGCAGCCTGCCCCTACCCTGCAGCTGGCCACAGGGTTACACAGCATTCTTATCTGTTTCTGGGCTGACACAACTGGCCTTCAGGTCTCGGCTTCCCTCCCTGCAGCTATCTCCAGCTATCCTGAGAGGATCCCCAAACACAAATTCTTGATCTTGAAAGACTTAAATGTAAACCACACAGAGCCTTTTCATGGCCATTCAAGGGTGGAAGAACTTCCCAAAAGAAGACCCTTAGGTCTTCTTACCTTAGGAACAAAGGCAGGTTCCCAGCCAGGGCTGAGACACAACGAAGCAAATGCCTTGGTCTCTCTGCCCTGTGTCAGACCTCCAGGGACCTAAAGATCTCCCACTGCAAAGGGGAGGTCAGCTCTGCTTTGTGGGCATGGGCCTTCTCCCAGGGGCAAAAAGGCTTTGTCTTGGGGCTGGGCCTCTCCTGCTACAGAGAACCATGTGACCTGGGCCGCAACTCCTGCCTCCAGCCCCTGCTGCAAGCAGGGAGAGCAACAAGTACCAGAAGGAAAGGGTTACCACCACTTTGGAAAACAAAGCCTGAAAATATCTATGTTCCTTCCTTTTTCCTTTCTTTCCTCTCTTCCCCAGACAAACAAAAAGACCTGTGTCATCTACCCTAGAAGTCTGAATGCAGGCAGACCACTAACTGGAGAATGATGACCATTCTCTTTCACCTACACATGTCACACAGAGCGAGGTCACAGAGGTTCTCATGGGCCAGCCCACGAAGGGAAATGCTGAATGTCAACTCAGCTTACCTAATGAGGAACTGACCTTTGGGGAAGGATCTGGTGCTGCCAGTGATGATGACCGGCTTAACACTTCCCTCTGCCACGTGGCCTGCAAGGTTCCCCCATGGCTGGTGTCCTCCTCAGGGGCTGTGGCAGCCAAACGTGTTTAATGAACCCAGCAAAGTGATAAACTATGTTTGTGTTAATACCTTTGATTTCAGCCCCTCGCTGGAGTGTTGGGATGCTTAGCATCCTTTTGATATACTACAAGTCCTTAATAAGGACAATCAAATAAACACGCTGGGTTTAAGTCAGAAATGTTAACAGAAGCCCCGGGACTCATCCCCCTGCTCAGTGGAATGGACCACGAGAAATATATCACACGTACCACCTGAAAAAAACATGAGGTATGCCAGGTAGATCTCAGGGGTGCCCTTGAGCTCCAACGTTAGCCTTAGCTAGAGTCAGCCAAAGTATGGCTCCAGCTAACGCCCGGTTATCAGCTCTAACAGTTTCCAAACAGTCTAGGTTTCCTGAGCTGAAGGCTGTGTGGTTCCATTTGTTTACAGGCACATGCTCTGGCTTGTTGGGAGGCCCATACAACAAGGGCTTGTTGGGAGGCCCTTCCCCTGTACTGGGGAAGGTCTCCCGGGCTCTGAAAGCTTCCCCCAGGACTTTCCAAGTCCCCTGAGACCAGTACCGGGTCAGCAGAAACTCCCAAGCGGACCTACCACCACCAACGGAGGTTTGGGAGCTGGGAGGAGGTGACCTTGCCCACTGTGGAGAGGGGAAGGGGAAATTGTTTGTTCTTCCCTTGACCTATGTATGGCCTGGGCTTTCAAAACCACCCTGGCAGACTACCAGACCTGGGACGGGAGCCGTGACTGACAGGCTGGTTATTGGAAAGCTCCCATCATGAGCCGAGGAACTTTGTTTGGTTACTATGGTGACCTTCACTACAAGCGGCCTGACTAAAGCCCAAGGAATTTGTTACCTAAAACCATCGCCCCACGGAGCCCATGGCTTCAGAAAGGACGCTTATCAGTGGCCTGTTCCCCTTCACCCCATATTCCTGCCCCTCCCTGGTAGGGCCTCCCAGCTGCCTCTCATATCCAAAACGAGAAGAAAGGACTCGCAAAGGCATCTCTGCCAAGCGTGCACGGGACCTTTCGCATTCCGCGGCTTGGCCCGGAACCCAGGCTTGGATAGGGAGCTGCTGCCCCCTGAGGCCCCCTGTGGGCCTGGCCTCTTGGCCGGGGACAGCCCAGCCGGCACATGTGTCCAGGGCTTAGTCAGAAGCCCACAGGATTTCAGGAAGCTGCTTGGGGTGTCTGGTTCCCACCGTGAGAGGTTTATGCTGTCCCTGTGGGGCTGTCTCTGCCTCATCATGTTTTTTGCCTTTTTAAACCCAAGCTCCACTAACTAAAGGTCATCCCACAGCACAGAAATCAAGATCCTCTTCGCTTTGCTTTCTAACCTGAATTCAGAAGGCTTTTCAAAAGTTCGACTCCATGAAAGCTGGGTTTTCTCCGGAAGCCTAGAGTCTGCCTATATGGGAGTGGTGACTTCTTGTGCAGTCAAGGAGCTCACTAACCTTTCCGCAGAGCTTCCTTCCTTGCCTCTGTCAGGGCCCAGTCTCGGCTGCCTGCACCTCCTGGCCTATCTGGCCTTCCCCAGGCACTGCCGCCCTTGGGACCCAGGATACAGCCTGATGCTGTTGGTGGGCAGCCTCCCCTCCCCTCCATACTGCCACCTTTCAAACACGGCTGTCCATCGACTGTGTGCCCTCTCCTGAGTCTCACAATAAACCTCACAAGCCAAGGAAGACAGAGCAGGTGTCCGTCTTCTGGCAGATGAGCAAACAGAGGCAAGGGGAAGAGGAGTGAGTTGCTGCAGGTGGCACAGGCCAGTGACAGACATGACTCAAGGGCTGGGACCTCACTGTGGCTCTCACACAAGGACCAGCTCACACGGACAGGGGTCCATTCCCCCACCAGTTTCCTCCCCTGTGGCAGGCCTCCCTGAAAGTGGTGAAACAGGCAAAGCCCATGCCCAGCACGAGCCAGCTTCTGCCATTCCTGAAGCAGGCTCTGGGATCCCGTGCACGGATGGCCTCTAACACTGATGGCTGAAAGGAGACGCCTCTAATAGGCTTCAGGCACTGGGACAGCCCTCTATAAGGTGCCTTTAAGTGTCCTGTGGATACAGACCTTGCTGGGGACGATGAGGTCAGGACAAAGGGAGTTTGGTTTTTGTTGTTTTGTTGCAGTGATATTTACCAGACGGGTTGTTTAATTAACTGCCTTGGCAACAGCTGGAACCACAAAAGGCTTCTCCTCAAATGCAGAGAGCAGCTGAGGAAGCATGGTGCAGTGTCAATCGAAGAGCAATGACATTTTTCAGTGATCCCTGACCTGTAATGGACTCAGTGACATTTCCTGCTAATCCATGAGTTTCTATGCTCCGAGGTTTCATCTGTGGCGAATAGCATTGACTGACTTACAAAGAGACAACGGTCATACCCTGTGGTCACTCACCAAGGTTTGGCGGTAGGTGGATTTCTCCGCCCCACCCCAGCCGTACAGATAGTATTATGTCTCTATAAATGGTATATAGAGACACAATTTCTTTTTTTCTTAAAACAACAGAGATTTATTTTCTTACAATTCTGGAGGCCAAAAGTCCCTGTAATTTTTTCCCCCCAATTAGTTTTGCAGCCTTTTAGGGCCAGCTGGATCAAAACAGAGCTCCTCGGGATCCTGGAGGTGAGGAGCTCATGGTGGCTCAAGACAAAGAACCTACTGCTGCTTCCCCCCAGCCCCACAGCCCTGTACAAGCAGACTGAGGAAAGTGAGGCACTACTGGGGGTGGGGCCTGCAGATCCCCAAATGCTCCATAGCACAGTACTCTACAGTGAGTGACAGGTTGTAGAAGAACCTTCAGAATCCCTCAGGGCATGGAACTCAATGCTTTCCTCTGACCTCAGAGCTGACTCCCTCCTGCGGCCCCTAGGCCCCACCCTCCACAGCTCCTGAAGCCCTTGCAGTCGCTCTGTGATGTCTGCATGGGTGAGTTGTTCCCAAGGCAGAGGTTCCTGCCTGCAAACACTGCTGTCCAGGAAGCTCCCTGCAAGCCTTGGGGAAGCACCCGAGACAGGGGTACAGTTACCCTGCATGTTGACAAACAGCAGTCTGCACCAGGGCTCCTCAACCTTTTTTGAGGTTGGGCTCCCTTTGAGAATCTGCTGAAAGCCATTTCCATGGACTCAGGCTCACATGCACAAAATGTCATAGTTCAGGTCCAGGGGTTCTTGGAGACCCAGATGTCCACCCTTGGGCCACCTGGGGGCAGTCACCAACCTCAAGGCAACCCCTGACCAAGGACACTGTCAGTGAGTGGCACACTTCCTGGGGAAGGAGTCGGCACCTGAGTGAGCGTGGGAGGAAGGGAAGGGTGGAAAGTGCGTGTGTCGAGGCAGGGCAGCAGCGGGGGCACACATACTGCCCACAGGGCAACGGACAGCTTCCTAGCCCAGTCCAAGAGCCTGGGAAGATGAAGGCAGGAGGTACTCCTGGCGTGACAGTCAAGAAAGCTGATGGGGAGACAGACCCCATTTTCTGCCACACCTCACACAGCCTGGGCTGCAGCCAGATTTCCAAAAAAGGGAGTTAGCCTCCCCAGAGCAGGCCAGGGGAGCTGCTTTAGCCTGGTAGAAAGCAATCAGTTCAGAAGTCAGCAAGAGATGCTGAGTGGTGAGATGCCAGGTGCTGGGATGGAGGGGCCCCCTCAGCTGGAACTGGGCAGGTGTGAATCACCTTCCTTGGCTCCATCAGAGCAGCGGTGCTCCCACCTGCATCACAGTCTCAGTTTCCAAGTAAGATTTCATTAGGAAATTGTGATGCCGAGCTGAGCCAGGCCTCTTGCTTCTCCTGTGCTCCACAGACCCAGGGTGGACAAAGAGCCCTTTCCTTTCCCCAGCCTAGGATTCTAAGTCTTTCTGCTTGGCCATTTCAGTTTCCAGTGAAGCCTAACTGAAGTGGAAACACACATACGCACGCAGGCCAGCAGCAGTGGGTCAGACCCTGCCAGAGAAGTGTGAGGATGGAGCTGGGATCAAAGTAAGGCACTGGCACTAGGAGTGGGGAACCTACATCTTTTGTGCATTTTCACTAAAAATAAAATGTTCTTACCTCGTATTACTGTATTGTACTTGGGATTAATGAGACAAGGTAACTAATCCCTTGTCCACCCATACTGTTTTCTCTGTGTTAGGATTTCCTAAGCTACTGGCCTTTGGGGGTGAAGTGACTGGAATTTTAGTAGTCTCTCTCTCTCTTTTTTTTTTTTTTTTTGAGACCTAGTCTCGCTCTGTGGCCCACGCTGGAGTGCAGTGGTGCGATCTCGGCTCACTGCAACCTCCGCCGCCCGGGTTCAAGTGATTCTCCTGCCTCAGTCTCCTGAGTAGCCGGGATTACACGCACCTGCCATCATGCCCAGCTAATTTTTGTATTTTTATTAGAGATAGGGTTTCACCATGTTGGCCAGGTTGGTCTTGAACTCCTGACCTCGGGTGATCCACATGCCTCGGCCTCCCAAAGTGCTGGGATTACAGGCGTGAGCCACTGCGCCTGGCCTTTTGTAGTCTCTTGAATGCTGCTGGGGTAAGGCTCAGAACCAGGGCCAGCCACGAACACAAAAGACAGGCTGTGTCAAGGTGGCCATTCTGCTGACACCTGGCTGTGAGCAGCGGGGACCTGCCTAGGCCAGGATGGAGGGGGAATGGGCGGGGCAGGGGTCAGTGTGGACTAGGGGAAGCAGGGCAAGCAGGGCAAGGCTCAGGGGTCTTGGGGCTGCAGACCAGGCTGACCAGCAGGATGAACACCTGTCCTTGGCCTTGGTCACTGGGGCTCCCACTGCCACTCCCAAAGCACCTTTCTTTAGCTTTGGGGAGGAGGAAGCCACCAACAGCAGTGCTCGGCATGCTGGCAAAGGCCACAAGCAGAACTATTTGCTGTCGTCTGAAGGAGGCCAAGGATGCAGGAAAACCTGAACCCACCCCTGTGGTCAGCCCTGCCTCTGATGGGCTGGGGATGGACAGAGGTGAAAGCCCAGTGACGGGAACCTCCCTAGGCTGGGACCACTGAAGCTTCCCTTCATCACCCAGCAATTTTTTCCTAATCCTTTGTGAACCTATTTACACAGCATGAGTCACCTATCAGGGCAGCCAGGACTCTAGCTTCTTCCTTGCTGTCTGCAGGGGACAGCCTTGGGCTGGTTCTAAATCACCTTCCTTCAGGCCCTAAGGTGGAACAGGGGAAGTGGGTTACTCAGAGGTCCCTAATCTGGGATCACAGGACTCTGAGAAACAAAGCCTGTTACACTCAGTGTCACCTGCCCTTAAGGGCAGAAGGCAGAAATCAAAAGATGACTCCCCCTTGCTCCCCCGACAGAGCACCACATCCTCCCACCTCAGTTGGCCCAGCATGGCCTTGTTCCCAATGTCCTGGCTGGGTGGCAGCAGGTCCTCTGTGTCCCACCACCACTTAGGCCAAGTGCAACTTAAACCTTGCTCCAAGAAGTGGGGCATCTGGCTGATGCAGTAAATGAGGGAGGTGGGGAGATATGAAGGAGCAGGATCACCTTGGAGGGCCGTAACCCCTGTCTCCAGCTGCCAGCCTAGCTGGTGTTAGAATCCCACCCTTGGCTGGCTGTGTTAGGGCTATGATTAACTTACACAAGTTAGTTTCATTCTGAGGCTCATGCAGAGCCCAGGGCAGACAGAAGCAGCCCAAACACATGCATTCAAGCAGTCTCCCCTGTGGCCCATGCAGACCCCACCTCATGGGGGCTGAGGAGTAGCACATGCACCCTATTCCCCACCAGGCACCTCCTGGTGCAGAGCGCCACAGCTATCTGCTGACCCCACCTGTCCTCACCCCTCTGTCTCTCCACCAGGGATTGTGCATGCAGCAGGTGCTTACCCCATGTGTGCTGGCTGGCTCCATGGCAGGGCAGGTGTGCATGGGCACCTGCTGAAGAGGCCAGCCAGCTCCCCCACTGCCAGAGTGTTCTCAGGGCACTTACTTAAAGTTCTCAGGGTGCTCGGTGATGGCCATGTTGACAACATCCAGGGCATGCTGGTGGTGCTTCTGTGCAGAGAAGAGCAGTGCCAGCAGATGGAGGGCGTGGGCATCATCCTTGCATACCTTCAGGGCCTCCTGCAGCTGCTCTATGGCGCTGGAGATCTGTCGAAAGAACCCACCAGCTTAGTGCCCTTCCCTAGGCACATGCTGCCCTGGGACTCAGAAGCCAGGTGCCAGTCAACAAAGGCACCCACACTCAACTCAAGGGGGCCCCAGGCACTGGGGGCAGGGATGCTGCTGTGAGAAAACACCTGCCCCAGATGGCCTGGCACAGAGGGGTCTGCTGTCACACTCAGGAATAAAGAGGAGCAGGTTTGTGGTGTGGCACAAAGGACCAGGGCAGCCACCAGGAAGTACTTCCTAAATGGGAGGAGTGGGAGCCACAGGGCAAGGCAGCCACGTGTGGAAACGTCAC
This sequence comes from Piliocolobus tephrosceles, assembly GCF_002776525.5. NCBI lineage: Eukaryota > Metazoa > Chordata > Mammalia > Primates > Cercopithecidae > Piliocolobus > Piliocolobus tephrosceles. The sequence goes on along the minus strand of NC_045448.1, from coordinate 47,271,464 downwards.
CCTGGAGTTCTACTGATGTGTCAGGAGACCCTGCTTTCCAGGGTGAGATGATGTAAACGGGGTGCTCCAGGTAGGGGGTGCAGCTTGACCACAGGAAGGGAAGTGTGCAGAGGCAAGTGCCTAGAAGACGAGGAGACTGGCCTCTAACATGGGCACAGTGGGAATCTGGGACTAGAATCCAGATTCTAGTCTTGTGTTTTATTTTCAATTCAACAAATATTTATTAAGCCTGGTTCTGGACAGGTGGGATGAGGCCAGATTATGCAGGGTCAGGAAAGCCATACTCGAAGGGTCTGGATTTGGATGTGGCCTCAGGAAAGCCTTTCCTTCATGTGGCGGGGAGACCAGGGGTCACCACAGGTCCCAACGTTCACTGGCTTGAGTTTGCTGCCTCCTTTCTCTGAGCACTGCATGAAAGAGGGCAGGCCCTAGCTGCTCCAGTAGCCCAGTCAGTGAGCCCAGGAGGGGCTGGTGCAGCATGGAAGGGCACCTTCTACTGCTCTCGCCAACCCTGCAGGCACGACTCCAATGTTCTACTGGATCTGGCTGCAGAGGGCATGGATGATTTGCAGCTGTGGCCAGGGCCCCACCTGCAAGTGGTAACAGGGTTACAGGGTCAGTCGGTGCCCCAGTACATCCTATGGGGACTATTTCAGGGCTGAGACCACACACCTGCTTGGCTGCCTGCCACCTTGCCAGGATGGGTCTCTGCCCATAGCTGGACTTATGGGAGGATGTGGAAGGTTCAAGGAGCCCTTTCCTGAAGAGACCATTCTCAGCATAACACAACATCCCCAGGATGGGCCCTAAGAGTCCCCTGGATGCAAGAGACACCTGAGAGCCCTCTCCTTGCCTCTGATTCTACCTCTCCAGACCCATCTGCATTCAGCTGTGGAGGTTACTACCCTCAGAGAAAAAGCTCCCCGCCCCATGGGCCCTGGCCTGTGCATCCCTGACAGGGTCTGGGGAATGTTTCCACAAGCATTAAGGAGAAAAAAGAATTCTGGCAGTTACCAACATAAACTCTCTTCTTCAAAAGAGGTTGGCCAGTCCTGGTGACTGTAGCAACCCCTTACACAGTCCCATTTGACCTCTGAGGTGGCCCGCTGTCCCCCTTATGTCATCTCCTTGTTCTCTACAAAACACTCCACAGTCCCTGGCCCCTGCACCCTGCTGGGCACCCCTGCGCCATGCCCTGCCTGGGGCAGCCCCCACCTGCTGCCTGTCATCTGAGCTGATTGATCCTGCTCGTTTTGGCCAGTGGAGGGGTCCTGTATTTGTGAATACACAAGAGCTGGGTTCTAGAGTTGGCGCTGCCGCTCACTCGCCTTTGTCCCTGGTTCTCTCTGAATTCAGTTCCCTTATCTGCAAATTAGGCATATGCTTTTCCACGGAAGGGTACAAAGAGCTAATGTACGTGCAAAAATGCTATCTTCTAGCCCTTCCATTCTTTTCATACAGCAGAGCAAGTTAGTAGCAGAGCGAGTTAGCAGCAGAGCAGGCACTCTCAGATGGGGGTCCTGACTCCAGGCCAAGTGCTCTTGTGTGAGCTATGCAGGCTGCTAAGCCTGTGTTTGGTGAGTGACGGGCCTGGCCTCAAAGCTGTCCCAGGTCAAGGCCAGCCCTCCTTGTGCTGTGGGCCAAGGGGCATGGCAGGGCCCAGCTGGCCATCTCCTCCTCATCTCTGATTCCTAGTACTTTCAACCTGGCCTGACTCCCCAGAATGCAGGGAATCCTCTCCCCCACATACTGCTGTTTCACTGAGCAGCACCCTTAGCTTGAGGCTCTGCACCCTGTAGAAAGGCTGTGACCAGGTCTGGAGAGAGAGGTTTGGGAGAGAAACTTGCGGCAGGCTGGAAGGTGGAGGGCCGGGAAGGCCTGGCCCTGGGATAGAGAATCTGCCAGCTACATACCCAGGGCTGACGAGGCCCCCCGCTCTGAACATGTTCACGCGGTGATGTGGAAAGAACCTGATGTGTGGCTGACAGATAAACACCCTCTCCTGCTCTGAGGCTCTGGGGTCAGGTTGGGGTGTGGCTCCCAGCTCTGCCACTTCCCAGCTGGCATCTTAGGGCAAGAGGACTCACCTCTCTAAGCTGCAGTTTCTCTGCTACAAAACGAGGATAAAGGTTAAACCTATTTCAGTGTCCATGAAGATGAGACACTACAAAAAATGCCTTGCAAAGTACTGGCGGAACAAACACTTTTGAAGTTTGAGTTTCCCTCTTCAAGCCCCAAAGCCAGAAAACTAAGGAAGAGGAAAGACCCTTCCTTCCAGCCTGACGGAACTTGTTCCTCCATGCTCTCAGGCCTGGGAGCTGTGTTAGCTCCTGTGACTCTCTCCATGTCAGGGTTCCATCCCTGCAGGAACCTCATGAGTCTCTTTTTAAGAGTCCTGCTTCTTGCCAAACCTCAAACGCAGCCTTCCACCCTTCTCATGGTACCTTGGGTCCCCAGTTCTGCCTGGCTTTTGTGTTGGTCCCCAGCCTGGCCTCTGTGCAGGCTGTGGGCACCAGTGCCAGGCCCAGAGTTCTCCCCTGGGCACCTTACTTTGTGGACAGGTCAAGGAGCATATGAGGAGGACGCTAAGATCACTGTGACCACTGGCTCGGCTTGTTGGTGGCCCTAAGGCTGCTCCTGTGCTGGTGACTCTGCCAGAGCAGACCCGATTATCCTGGGCTACGTATCCAAATCCATAGCCATCACTGTGCCAGCCAGCCAGATGTGCTCTGGGCAGGATGGGCCGGCTGGGGGCCTCAGAGACCCAGGCAGGCTAGGACTGTCCATTCAGGGAGTTCTTGAGTTCTCAACTCCGAGGCTGCCAAAATGAGGTCTCCAAGGAAACTGGGCGCTAGGCTCCACTGGCCTGGCCCGCCATCTCTCTAAGAGGATGGATGCTATTCATTAGAGAGGGGTGAGTAATTGAACAGGTCAAAAAATGCATCACCAAAGGTTTATCATTCCCTTGGTTAGCAAGAAAAGCACTGGTTCTTTTACAGAGAACTGAAAAAAAAGTGGTGTCAGGTGTCTTTCTGTTGGCGTTCCTGGGAGTGGAGGGATGCTCCCGGAGGGGCAAAGAGGTGCTCCGGGCCTGTCCAGGACCTGGGGTCAGGAGTGAGGAGTGGGGACGGGGGTGGGGGGGCGCAGCCTAGAGATGGAGGAGGATGGAGGGAGTCACAGGGGGAGGAGTGGTGCAAGAGGAAGGGAGCGAAGCTGCCAACGACAGCAGAAACAACAGCCGGAATGACATCAGGGCTGTTGGGGAGAAAACGATTGAGACAGAAGGACCTGGAGAGGGAGACAGAATGCCTCAGAAACAGAGTGACAATTCAGATCAGGACAGACACAGGTGCCGGAATAAGGGTCTAGGCATAGGGTGACAGGGAAGGTGTCCCAGCACTGAGAGTAACTATGATGAGAGGAGGAGTCAGGCTGACGCAGGGCAGAGCCTGGCTTGCCCCAGAAGCAGGAGAAATGCAGCTCACCAAGCCGACCATAAGACTAAGACCCAGCCGGTGAGCACGCTCCCAGGGCCCCACCTCCAAAAGGGTCAGGGGAGCGGGGTACCTAGACCCCGTGGGCTGTGGATCAGAGGCCTGGGTTCTATGCTGGCTTGGCCTCAGTGGTGTCCTCGGGTAAAAAATGGGACTGCTGTGGCCTGCCTCCTCAGAAGGTAGGGCTTCCCCAGGCTGGTATCAGGGACACAGCAGCACCCCCAGCAGGCAGGGCTGCCCTCCACCTGACAGCAAGTACATGGGCTTCTGTGGGCTTCCCTCCACCAGCCTGGAGCTCAGCCCATTTCCTGGGTGACGCAGGCGAGAAGACCGCACTGTGGGAGCCAAAGGCTTGTCTGCAATCTCCGGGCACTCAGGTGGGGGGCATCGGTAGGCATCAGGGTCAAGCCACCTGAGAGGTACTGTTTTAGAGGCTGTGTGTGTGCGCCCAGAGTACCAGCCTGCAGGCTGAGATGCCACGGGAAGGTAAAGGAGGCTCTGAAGGACCTGAGGGAGTCCTGGACACACCAACATTCTCTCAGCACCCTTGGGGAAAAGGCGGGTCTGCCTGCAGAGTCATAGTGGGGGTGGTCCTGGGGCTAAGGCAGTGAGCAGACAGGAGGCCCCTGTGGGGCCCCAGAGGTCAAGGCCTGATGGTGGTGTCCACACAGTGAAGGAGTAGCTTGGGAGTCATAGAGAAAGCCCATCCTGCAACAGCTCCATGAGCCCACCACTTTATCCCCAAGACCCTTGGGGAAAAGGCAGTGGAAGGCGAGGATACAAACAAATGAGTGACAGGTGGTCACTCATCGGCATCTCAGGCCACTAAAATGTCGTGGGGGGAGTGAAGACGGAGAACACGCCCTTCCTGTGTATCTGCCACGGCTTTACCCACATTATCTGACCTCATCCTCACTGGGACCCTCTGATGAGGGCTCAAAGGGCTTACATGACAGATAAGGAAACAGACTCAGGGAGGTGAAGTCACTTGCAGAGGGTCACACAGATGGTAAGCTGGGTTTCCAGGAGAACATCAGCAGTCCCCGGGGACCCGGGGGTTAGGAACAGGGACAACCTACCTGTCGGATGAGGGCCAGCTGCAGCGAGACATAGAGGATGACCTGGGGGTCACCGGGTGCCAGCTGCTGAGCTCTGTATGGGGAGAGGGAGTGACAAGTCAGGCACCAGGGGTTGAGTGACCAATGTGTGACTCAGGCCTCCAGCATGCGAGCCCTGTGCTGGGCACTATGAGGCAATAGTGGGGGATTCTGCCAGACTCTGTCTCAGAGGGGCGTCCAGCTAGCAGATGAAGACCAAGGCAGACAGCCCACAGGCAGCCCAAGGCAGGGACGGTGGGCCTGAGGGGGCCGGCACTCGCTGAGGTAGGGGCCATCTGGGGTGACAGACCCCGAAGGAGAAAGACAATGGGATGAATACACATCCCATGGGCAGAGAGGGAGTGACAAGTCAGGCACCAGGGCAGAGAAGCTGGCTCTGCTGCTCTGAGCATCTGCCAGGAAATCCCTGTAAGGGATCAGGGTAGTGGGAGGGGTGGGTGGGTTTAGTGGGAGGGGTGGCTGGGGAGGAGCTAGAAGGAGGCGAATGCCATTTTTGAGCCCCTGTCACATATAGGATACTGTGCAAGGTGTTTTTCCTGCTTTATCTCCTGTAATTACTACAACAGCAATGGGTTACTATTCCCATTTTAGACCCCTGAGCCCTGGGAGAGCAGGAACTGAGCCTGGTGGCTGCTGGAGCCCCCCCAGAGCTGAGGGCAGGGCTTGGCTACCCGCTCAACCCCAAACGAATATCCCTGCTTGCTGTGTGCAATTTCCTCATCTGTAAAATGGAGATAGAAATGTTTGTTCTGCCCACATCAGAGGGTGCAATGAGGTAAAGCTTGTGAATGTGCCACCAAAGGCGAGAGGGGTCTCTGCTGCAGGTGGGAGCCTACTCACCTCTCCAGTGTCTGCAGTGCCTTCCGGTGCAATTCATCTTGCTTGGACTTCAGGGTGGCTGCAGGGGACAGGACAGAGACTGAGCCATCAGGGGTCACTGAAGGGTGCCGGCCAGCCCTGCACCATCCTCAAAGCACACAGCTCTGCAGATAAAGGCCCCACCAGGGCCCCATCTGGCAAACCTCAAACTCTGGCAGCCTGGGCCAATGCCCTGGCCTCTAGCACATTCCTTGGCATGCCAGTTGCTTCTACTGCATTGCATTCTCCACCACCTGAACCACCTTAACCCTTTCAAAGGCTGATGCCTACAAGCGTTCCACGACATGGGAATCCCACTCAGGAGGCCCAAGTCTTGAGAGAGAGGCTACCACCTCCGCCTGGCCACATACCTTTCTAGGCTTCCTGACCCACTAGGAAGCTTGAACCCAAACCAGGCACCTTTCTGGTAAACTGCATTCTATTTTAAATGCAGCAGGGCAGGTGTTCTTAGCCTTTGCTGCACACTTAACTCACTACCCAGGAAGCTTTAATATGACCGTATCCAGGCCCCTCCCAAACCTGATCAGAATCCCACTGGCGAGGACCAAGCATTGACAGTTGTCAGAGCTCCCCAGATTCGAAAGCTTAGACAACAACCACTGTTTGTAGAGTTAAAGGGATAAGGAGGGTGTCTTGCTCAAAGTAGACTTTGACAAAGGGGCTGATGACTCCCTCACTTGACCAGCATATGCAGACCCAGGTGTTCCTTATGTAGGGCTCATTTATACCTGATGTTACCGTGACTGCCGCTCCCAGCGACTGGCATTTGGGGGAGGTGGGCATGGGCTGATTACTATTCCAGGTTTGGTCTGGGTGGTGGCCCGTCACTCCCCATCCCTCAAGCAAGCTACAAGGAGATGAAAGTAGGTGGCTGCCTGATAGACAGGGTGAGACACATGGCTGAGCTGGCAGGGTTGGCGAGAGAAGGCCAGGTGTGGGGCAGGAAGGAGCAGAATCCATTAGCCGAGCACTAGTAGTTATTAAGCACCTGCTGTGTACCCAGCCCTATGCCATGTATTGAGGAGGATTTAAAAAGGCTCCAGAAAGTCATAGCAGTGCTGAGGGTAAGGGCAGGCTTATGAAAACCAGAATGGAGACATTGTGCGGTGGAAGGCTGATGGCGCATTACAGACGGGAAGCAGGAGTTCCACAGAGAAGATCAGTATGGGCTTTGCTGGAGCTAGGGCTGGGCCTTGAGGGGTGGGAGGAACTGGGTCCATGAAGAGGGGAGAGGAAGGCATGTTTGAGGGTGGCGACAGTCCGGGCGAAACAGTGGAAATGGGCCTGAGGGGCGTGTGTGCGTGTATGCATGTGTGTGTGTGTACACACATGGGCATCTGTCCCAGAGGAGTGCAGGGTGCCTATGGAGGCATGGCCTGAGGGGACGGGCGCCGGTAAGACAAGATACCTCCGAGGCAGTTAGGAAGCCTGAGCCATCCCGAAGCAGAAGCCTCCTGGGGCCTGACACTCACCGTCGGTGGCCTGCAGGCTATAGGTGAGACCCAGCGCCAGGTAGCCCTTGGGGAGGAACTCCCCGGCTTCCTCTCCGAGGCTGATCACCATCATGGCAAAGTGCTCTGCTTCCTCCAGCTGCAAAGAGGAGAAACAAAGGTCATGGGGGTGGGGTTGGAGTTTCCTCTACCGGCGAGTGACTCCCTGGACCTGTTCCCGAAACAGAAGCCTTGTGCTCAAGGTCACAGCGCCTGACCACTGGTCACAGCTAGAAGAGGGGCAGTGGATTCTCTCTCCCTGGAGTTAGGAAGTGAGGTATCTCACAGGGAGAAGATTCCCTTGCCCCAGAGATCCCAGCTCCCCAGAGCTTGTTCTGCTGAGAGCATGAACCCAAGACCAGGCCAGTCTGGGCCAGCTCCTTTCCTCCCATGGCCTCTGTAGGGTCCTGTGTCTGTGCCTGTCCTGCTCGGCAGAGAGGGAAGCCAGGGCCGGGGCAGGCAGGGGTCTGTGGCTGGGCCTCAGGAACACGTGTCTTGCTGGATGTCACCAGCACCATGGAGCAGGCAGGCAGCCACTGTGGCCCCGTCCATGAGCTCACTCCCTCTCTGAGACAAGGAGCTCAAACTTTCAGGGGAAAAAGGCCTGGGGCTGTTTTTGTCCTGGGAGCAGGAGGGACTGTTCCAGTTGGAAATGGACCAACCGGTATGGGTCACATGTGTACACATCATCACACATGACATGGGACACAAACAGAGGGGCACACACAAGGCAGGCCTGGGGACACGCTGGGCCCCCACAGGAGTCAGGCTGGTTTAGGGGGTAGGGGAAAGCCAGGGCCTTGGTCATGCCCACTCATGGCACACATGCCTCCAAAAAAGGCCCCCTTCCTCCCATCCAACCCAGGAAATGGCATGCCTGGTATAGTAGTGTGCCCAACTTCATGTCACTGAAAACGCCAGTTTCCAGAGACGGCAGGGATGCTTCCTCTGTCACTAAGACTGGTGCTGACCCACAGCAAGAGACTGAATGCCATATGCAAACCCTTCAGGGCCACCCAGACATCAAAGCCCCCAGCCATGGGCATCTCTCCTGGCCAGAGGCTCACAGAGTCATGAGACCAGGGAATGAGATTCAAACCCAAGTCGGCTTCTGGCCCCAAAGCCAGCGCTGCCCCTGCCTGGCCCCCGTCCCTGCTCAGGCCCATCCCCCTAGCAGAAGATGGGCAGCTCTGGGTATCTTGGCGCCTGACCACTGGCTACAGCTAGAAGAGGGGCAGTGGATTTTCTCTCCCTGGAGTTAGGACCTGAGATCATGAGACAGAGGCTATTAGCCAGGGTGAGCTATGTGCAACCTGGAAGAGCACAGGGGAGAAAACAATACCAAGGCACAGAGAAGCTGAGGAAGCTGCATGATGGCCTGGAGGGAGATGGCGGGAGAGGCTGTCTGCCCACCATGCCCGACTCAGTTGACCACAGCAGCCCTCCAGCCACCTCGTGGGCGAGCTCAAGCTGCCAGCCTGGGCAGTGGGCTGCTTCCTGATTGCTGGGCTGGCCACTGGAAGGATGAAGGTGTTTGGGGAGCTGGGTTTCTGCCTTTGGCACCAATAGGCCCGAGAACCCAGGGTTTATGGAAGGCCATAGTTGGGGAAACCCCACAGCTGTCTACAGCTCAGCCTCAGCCGGCCAGGTGGACCCAAGGCTATATAGATGCTAAGATCTGTCTCCTGGGCCACGCGGCAGCAGGACTCAGGGGGGCTGCCAGGGCCTGAAGCCAGAGCCACATGGTGAGAAGAGCACTGGAAGACAAGCCCCAGATAGGCTCCAGTCCTGGCTCAGCACCTGACAGCTGTGGGGCTTGAAGAACACACTCAGTTTCTGTGTCTCAAGGTCCTCATCTGCAAAATGGCAGGTTGGACCCCTGCTCGTCCCTCCTCCCCAGAGCCCTCCACTGAGGCTTCTGTAGCACCAGGCCCTGTGCTAGGCCTGGTTGAGGAGCTGGCAGGACCAGGTGGCCCCTAGTTAAGGCCATACTGTGTGGTGCTGACGTAGGGCTATTGAACTCCAAGAGCTTATCACATGGCTGTAGTTACCCCAGGAGGTGGCAGAGGTAGAACAGGAGGCAACAAGGGAGGGGAAAGTAAGCAAATAGCATCCTCTTTCTTTCCTAATATACCCCTGGCTGATGAGGCTCATCTCACACACTATCTCAGGCATTATGAGGCTCCATTCAAACAGAACAAGCTTTCTTATAAACACCAAGCACAAGTTATAAAAAGAATCCAGACACCTGCTGCACTCCATGAATACATATTCTTCCCATGGCCATGTCCTTCTGCTCAGCAAATGCCAGCTTCAGCTCCTGCAACCCATGCAGAGAGGGTACCAGGAACACGGCTCAGCAAATACTGGCAACGTATCTGTTCTCCAGTTCATATACATCATATTCTGGATTAAAAGAGTTCATTATCCTTTAGCTTTACAAAGTGAAGACATACATCCTTAGTGTGTCCAACTTGTGATCCACTCTGACTCCGAGATTAGTAGCATTCCTTCTCCAGTACTTGCCAGCATTATCCACGTAGTTTAAAACTGTCTCTAAGCATGGTGTCAGCATTTGCCTCAAATCAAAATCCCAAGGCTTAATGTACCATCTCCCTATATGGCCAACATAATTTAATTTCTTTTTGTTTTTTTAAGTAGAAAATGGTGTCTCACTATGTTGCCCAGGCTGGTCTTGAACTCCTAGGCTCAAGCAATCCTCCTGCCTCGGCCTCCTAAAATGCTAGGATTACAGGTGTGACCCACATCTGGCCACAATTTTGATTTCTATTACCATACCACAAGGCAGGCTTTTTGCATGCAGAGTCACAGCAGTGATTAGAAAGGAAAAAAAGTATGATCAATTCTATTAAGTATGACAATACATAATACAATAGCACACAGTATTAATATACATGGGTACTGTAGCTGGCAAAAGGGAAGAATAATGTCACAAGAGTGGAAATCCAAAGGCCCTTGAGAATTTGACTCTGCCACCTCTGTTTTGGGGTACTATAATCCCACCTAACTCCGGAATCAGCCCCACATCCATGAGTAGGTGCTTCATGCAAAGAGGCAGGGCAGCCTAGTGGCTAAGAACACAAGCTCTGGGGCCAACTATCCTGGTCCAAATCCTGGCTGGTCACTTGCTAACCTTGGGCAAGTCACTTTGTTTTGTTGTGCTTGCCTCTCTCTTCTGTAAAACGGGGATAACAACAGTGTCTCTCACTGGATGAGGTGCTGGGAGGACAGGATGAGATAAGACAGGGCAATGCTCATAGCAGTGCTTAAAAAAATATTAACTATTATTAATAGTTGTAATTCATATATCTTTATATTTACATATGTAGATATATAACTGTATTTCATATGATATCTCTATACTTTCTTATATATATATAAGCTTTAATATAATAATATAAGCTTTTTTTTTTTTTTGAGATAAAGTCTCACTCTGTAGCCCAAGCTGGAGTGCAGTGGTGCAATCTCGGCTCACTGCAACCTTCACCTCTGGGGTTCAAGTGGTTCTCCTGCCTCAGCCTCCCAAGTAGCTGGAACTAGAGGCACACACCACCATACCGGTTAATTTTTTTGTATTTTTAGTAGAGACAAGGTTTCACCATGTTTCCCTGGGTGGTCTCGAACTTCTGAGCTCAGGTGATCCACCTGCACTGGTCTCCAAAAGTGCTGGGATTACAGGCGTGAGCCAACGCGCCTGGTCAGCTTTTTTTTTTTTTTTTTGAGACAGACTCTCACTCTGTCATCCAGTAGGCTGGAGTACAGTGGTGTGATCTCGGCTCAATGCAACCTCTGCCTCCCAGGTTCAAGTGATTCTTGTGTCTCAGCTTCCTGAGTAGCTGGGATTACTGGTGTGTGCCACCACGCCCGCCTAATTTTTGTACTGTTTGTAGAGATTGGGTTTCGCCATGTTGGCCAGGCTGGTCTCGAACTCCTGACCTCAAGTGATCCACCTGCCTTGGCCACCCAAAGTGCTGGGATTACAGGAGTGAGCCACTGCACCTAGCCAGGCTCATATATATGTATATCAATTACAATACTCATATATACTAACATATATATATATACACAACACATATATTTTGCATATGTATTATACAATTTGTTTAATCTTCCAGGGCTTTAAATCTCAGCCTAAATCTCAGATGGCAAGGGTCATCTGAGTATAGTCCTGGTTCCTCATAGCTACATGATCTGACAAATTGGGAAGTGGCATCAAAGACCCTCTGGAATCCAGAGAGTAGACATTACTGTCTGTCTTTTGTCTCTCAGCCAGATCCTCAGCCACTGAGAAGGAGTGACTCTACACGAGGATAAGTTGGCACCTCTGCAGCCCTGCACAGTCCACTATACTGAGCTGGTCGAGCTTTCCATCCCCTATCCAGGGTCCACTCACCCCACTGGGTAATACACTGGAGTATTTCCTGTCTTATTCTCTGATAATCTATAGTTTATTTCAAGGTTTTGATTATTTTATTTTTGAGATGGGGTCTCGCTCTGTAGCCCAGGCTGGAGTGCAGTGGCATGGTCATGGCTCACTGCAGCCTTGACCTCCTGAGCTCAAGTGATCCTCCCACCTCAGCCTCCCAAGTAGCTAGGAGGCTGCACCATCACACCAGGCTGATTTTTAACTTTTTTATTTTTATTTTTTATTTTGTTATTTTTATTTTTTGTAGAGAGGGGGCAGGGTGGGTCTCACTATGTGGTCCAGGCTGGTCTGGAACTCCTGGGCTCAAGCGATCCTCCCTGCTTGGCCTCCCAAAATGTTGAGATGATAGGCATGAGCTACCACACCAGTCTCAAAAATATTTTTTCATTTCTTTTTTTTTTTTTGAGACAGTGTCACTCTTGTTGCCCAGGCTAGGGAGCAGTGGCACGATCTCGGCTCACTGCAACTTCCGACTCCTGGGTTGAAGCGATTCTCCTGCCTCAGCTTTCCGAGTTACTGGGATTACAGGTGCCTGCCGCCACGCCTGGCTAATTTTTGTTATTTTCAGTAGATGGGATTTTGCCATGTTAGTCAGGCTGGTCTCAAACTCCTGACCTCAGGTGATCCACCTGCCTCGGCCTCCCAAAGTGCTGGGATTACAGGTGTGAACCACCTCGCCTGGCCTCAAATTCTTTTTTTTTTTTTAAGAGTTCTATTTCACGACCCACGAACGGGCTCCACCTGCGATTCAGAAACATTGCTCTAATTAGATGGCTGCGGAGCGGTCCAGCGCCGGCCCTTCCGCTCTACTCCAGTCGTCTTCCTCCCTGCCTAGCACCTCATGTGCCCTTTCCCGACTCCAGACACTTCCTCCTTGTGGCCTCCAAGTTAACAGCTGGTGGCTCTGTAGTCCAGGCTGCTGCTTCTGCAGCAAGCTCAGGTTACAGCACCCGGCCCTCCTTGCTCATCAAAATACTTCTAGGGTGAGGAGTTTCCAGAGTTCTCTTCAACCTTCCTTCTCCCAACGATACACTGCTCTTGAATGACTTCTTTATCTAGGGCAGCCATGGAACCTCGCCATTAAAACCCAGGTGAAGATCTTTCCCCGCCTCCTCTTCTGCCATTCTACAGTGATTAAGGCCTCCCCTGGCATTTTCACAGCACCACAGCTACCTGATGGCATCGGTGTTTCACAGCAGAAGGCACGGAGGCACAGGGAGCTGAGCTGAAGCGACCTACCCAAGGTCACCTGTCTAGGAAGTAGCAGAACTGTGTTTCCAACCCCAGTCTCCCGATGCTGATTCACAGCCCTCTGTAGGTTTTCATGTTTCTCCTCTCTGACCCTTTGGAAAAAGGATGCATCGAAGGACATAATGTTTTGCTCCTCTGTTTTTGTGTTAGATAAGTAAGGAAAAATTTCCTGTGACTTTACAAGTTTCTCTGTCTCTCCAGTGTCTTGAATTTGGTCCCTACACAGACTGGCTTCTTGCTCACACACTCTGCTAATTCACAGGACTGCCTTCCATTTCAAGGGTTACCTCACCTTGCAGTGAGCCAAAGAGGTTTACCCTGGAAATCTTCACCCTCGTTCCTCTCTTTCTGGGAACTAGAGAAAGTTCCTTTCTGAGCCTGCAGAGTTTTTAAGAGCACCTCCAGTTTCTCCTTAGCTCCTTCCCACAGAGCCCGGAACCTGCTGTTAGCTGCTCTGGTGAAAAATTCCCTTTTTTTCTCCCTGGGAGGAGTAGGCACTCTTCCAATTTCTACAAGCTGGTGGCAGGAGGGCTGGCATTCTCTCTCCCCTGCCTCATCAACACTTAATCCATCTTCCTGGCTCTACCTACCCCTGAATTTGAAAAATGAAGTCAAAAACATAAAGGCGCATCCTTTCTGTGTGCCAGCTATTTTCAAGGGGCTATAACAGTGATAGCTACCATTCAGGTACCCGCAGGGTACTAAGTCGGGGCACTCTTCATGTCATCTCTGATATTCACAGCTACCCTATAATGGTGGACATGATTGTTTCCAGGCTACAGATGAGGAAACTGAAGCACAGACAGGGTAAATTACTCCCTCAAAGTCACACAGTTAGTAAGTGGCAGTACATGGGTAGGCAGAGATTTGAACTCTATCATCTCTGCCTCCAAAGCCTATGCACTTTTCCACTACCCCCTGCTGCCTTCCTCAGGAAGGAGGTGAGAGATGGCATCAGAGACCCTTCCAATGATGAGCATGCCCTGTTTCCATTTTGCAACTCCTCTCCTGTTTGTGTGATACTACACATGCATAGCCTATCCTCTTTGCCTCCTGTAAAGGTTTCAACTTTTTAAGTTAAATCAATTCAGATACAAAAAAATATTTACATCTCTCTTTCCTTCTGCTGCAAAAATAGGGACCCCGGCAGGAGGCTGCCATGCAGGCCTCTCTGATTTCAGTTCTGGCGTCACGGAGTCAGAGCCTGGGAAGCCCTCCCTCACCAAGGGGAGTTTCAGGCTAAGCCCCAGGGTCAGTGCTCTCCCATTCCAAACTCAACCCTGTTCAGCTACTCCCACCCCGGTGTAAACCCCCAAATCAGCCAGCCAGCACGTGACCATGCACGTCTCTCTGCCTGCCACAATCTCCAAGAGACAACCTTGCTCTCAGACCCAGACCGGGTGTGGGGTATCCAACAGTGGCTCTGGGCATGAGGACAGGACGTGAGAACAGCAGGTGCTCCGCCTCTGGGCACGTGGCCACCCAGTCCAGCTTCACCCAGCACAACTCGTTTTTCGAATGTCCTAGTTTCAGCCTCCCTTCCTGCAACCCAGGCCAAATTGTCCACCCCCAGATTTCTGTCCCCTGCTCATGGGGCTTGGCTGGGCCTGCTGGGGGCTGACGTGAGCCAGAATAACTGCGAAGGCAGGAGACGAAGGGGGTGTGAGCCGCCTTTTGGGATCTGTGCCCTGTCTCATGCACAAATACCCCCTGCCTGCCAGGCAGACCCATTCTTTTCACTGTGGGCCTCGGGAACAGAGAGTACAGGGTTGACCCTCTTTGTAGAACTAGGGATGGTGAGGCAGGAATCCAGCAGAAGGATGGGGCCAGTTTTGAGAAGAAGGGGCTCAAACATGAAATTTGTGGGGAGCTTGTTGCCTCCCTTCTCAGAACCCTTGGATACCCCACAGCCTGCTCTCTTTACAGTGCCACCTAGGGAGCAAGAATTAGCTGCAGAGTGCTGGGAGAACCCCCAAACCAAATACAGATCCCTCATCCCGTCCCTTCCTGGCCAGCTGAGGTGTGTGTCTCTTGGTCAGTTACTAGTATAGCACCTACTATATGAAGGCTTCCTGTAGGGGAGAGGGGGTCAGAGTGCAAGACATGGCAAGTGAGCAAGTTCCTCATCTAGCTGGGAAGTCATGCGCCACATATGACAGAATTCATTGCCAAGTGAATGTGTCCATCGGCAAGAAGGATCCACCCAGCTAGCACCAGGCACTGAACCCTGGGCTGGGGTTTCAAAGAAAAGACAGATAATTCCTGCACTCAAGAAACACAGATGATCACAACGTGACGTGATCTGTATCCAAGACAGGTAGGAAGTGCAGGGGGTGAAGCTTCCAGGTCAGGGAAGGTTGCCAGGAGTCCACCCCCAGGCCACCCGTGGGACATCACTCTAGCCTGTGCCTGATTTAAACCCTGGCTCAAACTAGCCCCTAAACCCAAATATGCTGCCCAGCCGAAGTTAAACAGCTCACCCTTCCTTCTCCTCAATTCTGATGACAAGTCTGCATGTTTAAGTTTCCTTTTGGGCTTTTCTATTTATGTTGTCATTGATTACTTTGCTCCTAACTCATCTGATTTCAATTTGGACTGATTTGATCCTAATTTTATTACCATGTAATCTGAATGCACATAATTACTGTAATTATGCTGCTGAGGGAAACAGCTCCTGCATGGTGGGAAGACCTAAATTTAGGGCTTCCTGGCAAGGGCGGCCATTGGCTGGGTGGACCCACAGCTACCTCAGAGCTGGCAGCCTTGAGGGGCACAGATGCCTTCCCCTGCAACACCCCCTCAGAAATGGGTATTTTGGGCTTCATCTCAGAGATGAGCTTGAGGCCCCTTTCAGAAACCCAGGGAGCAAGCAGCGGCCTGAGTTGGGGTAGGGGAGCCCACCTGCTCTGCACACTCTGGCTCATATCCCCATTCTCTGCTGCATGTGCTCAGCACCCATGGGCCGCCCGCATCTAAAGTGCTTGTTCACAAGGTCTCCCTACCTCTGGGTGCCAATTGTCTTCCCCAAAAGACCTGGGAACCAAGGGTTCCCTGATACTCATGAGGCGGGGGAAAGCAAAGGCCTGGCTCTGGCCCTCCTGTATCCTCCCTTGCCCTCTGAGTCCAGTCTGAGGCTGCCTCCTCCAAGATGCCTCCCTGACCTGTCCAGTCCTCTCCCTACTTGGTCATTCATTTATGTCCCACCTGAGGAGACTTACTGTTTCCACTTTACAGATGGGAAAACTGAGGCACAGTGAGGTTAGGTGCCTTACTCTAGGGTACCCAGTGGGTGGGCAGTGAAACTCTTAACTACCTCATTACACTGCTCCTTCCAAAAGCCCAGAGCCTATTACAGGATTGATCTCACGTAATTCTCCCCAACCTAAACGACAGCATAAAGAACACGAGCCAGATGCCACACTTTCCCCTCCTCCTGATCAGCCAGAGGGGACGGGGCACTGCAGACACGGGGATCTGAGAACCAGGTGGAAAACGGGACAGGTGCTCTTTTCACCCAGCTTCTTTGTGCTTGGGAGGACTGACTCCCTGGAGCAGAGAGAAGGCGAGCCCTGCTGCGATGACGAGGAGGGGACCCAGCAGAGGGATGGGGCCAGTTTCCAATCCTAGGGAAGAAAGGTTGGAACATGGAATTTGTGGAAGGCTCATTGCCTCCCTCCCCAGAATCCATGATTTGTTTGTGTACAGGACGGAAAGTGGCAAGAAGAGTTGTAAAGGTTGCTAATTACGAAGCACCTGCTGTATGCACCCAGAGCCTGGCCCCTGCTGCCTTAGAACAAGCTGGGCACACAATGGTGAGGGGGTGGCTGAAGGTGTCAGGCCAACAGGAAGACAGGGAGGCCATCTCCAGGGGAAGTGCCCACTTTAGGAGACCCTGGGCCCAGAGAGCAGATGAAAGAACTGGGGACATGCGGGTGTGGAAGGGCCTGATAATCCAACGTGTGGGAGGGAGGATGCACTTGCTCTGTGTTGCTTGAGAGGGTAGAAATAGGAGGCTGAAATCAGCAAGCTGACTGGGACTGAAGAAAGCAAAGATTGTCCAGAAGTGAACCCCCAGCTGGAAGAGACACCTGCACAGAGGTCCCACTGCTGGGGCCCAGTGCCATGGCCCAAGAGCCCCCATAGGCCTGGAGCAGCCTCTGGGCAGACCCGGGGCAGGAGGACCACAGCAAGGCGAGGAACCTGGGCTCCTGGCCCTGTTCTCCTTCACTACTTCAAGCTGCTGATCTCATGGGGGTCTTCAGGTGCCTGCAGTAAAGGCCTCCAACTGGGGAGTGGGCACACCTGGAGCCACAGCCTCCTAACAATTCAGCTGCCTCTGCAGAGAGCAGTAAGCAAGCAGCGGAGCACAGGGCAGGGCCCTGGAGGGCTAGAGACAAGAGGAAGGAGAGGGGCTGACAGAAAAGACCACCTTCCCATGTCGCCAAGAGCAGCTCTGCCCCACGAATCGTGCCTTGCACCGCTTGAAGATTAGATGCTAGGATCATCTGAAGCCTCAGAAATGATGGGGCTGGTCCAGGTAACTCAAGGTCTTACCTACTACCCTGCTGCTGGGCAGGTGGGGGGCACCCCTACTTCCCTATATTTCACTCTCTGGAGGCCACAGTTCAAGGCTGAACCACAAACCAGACACCATCCTGAGTCAGGGGACCCTGCCTTGGAGATGGAGGCTGGTGGCTTCTCAGACTTTCTCCCTGCCCAGGCCCATCTGCCTGATAGCTCCTCTCCACCTTCCACATGCACCCTCACATACATGCCAAGACGTGCACACCCCACTCACAGTCAGCTGCTGCCACCCTCCCCACAGGAGGCCTCTGGCCCCTGCCCTCACAGCTCACTCACCCAGTGAAGGGACCCGATGCAGACCTTCGCGGCCATCAGGGGCACAGTGGGGTCCGAGGGCCTCAACTTCACACACTCCCGCAGCAGGGACACGGCGTAGGCTGACTGCAGAAAAAACAGCAGGAAACACTGTCACTCACAGCCCTGGATCTCAAGGGCCCACAGTGGGGCGAGCTCCCCAAACAACCAAGCCTTGCTCTGTATCCCTTTGCTCTCAGGAGCCAGGAAGAGGGCCAGGGCAGAGAAGCCCAGGCAGTGTCGGCAGGCAAATCCCTTCCCTGGGCCTCAGTTTCCTCATCTGAAGATTAGAAGCTGTCACCCTTGCTCTTTAGGTAACATGATGACCACTAACATGACAACAAATGGAAGCTCTCCAAAAGGAATTCAAATTTCAAGCACAGAAATTTTAGAGGTAGAAAGGGGCTCTCTAAATGAGGGCTGGGCACAGTGGCTCACACCTGCAATCCCAGCACTTTGGGAGACTGAGGCAGGCTGACCACTTGAGCTCGGGATTTGAGACCAGCCTGGCCAACATGGTGAAACCCCATCTCTACTAAAATACAAAAATCAGCCGGCTGTGGAGGCGTGTGTCCACACCCGGCTACTCGGGAGGCTGAGACACGAGAATTGCTTGAACCCAAGAGGTGGAAGTTGCAGTGAGCCGAGATTGTGCCACCACACTCTAGCCTGGGTGACACAGTGAGACTGTGTCTCAAAAAATAATAATAATAAATAAGGACTCCGGAGGCATGGCCAACGGCAGGCGTTGGGGGTCGTATAAAGGCTGGCGGAGAGGAAGCGGAGATATTCTAAACTGGCAGAGCCCGAGAGAACCTCCAGACAGGAATCTGAGGATCCCCCAGGCTTCAGGCTCAGACTGGACCTGCTGAGGACAGCCAGGTGTGAAGGAGGGCTGAGGTGGTGGGCAGCCACGGCAGGCAGGGATGTTACCAATAACAGTAATGAGAAGAACAGCAGCAGCAAACACTTATCCAGATCTTGGGATATGCAGGCATTGTCCTAAGTCTGGGGTTGACAAAACACAGTCAACAGGCCAAATCTGGCACTCTATTTTTGTAAATAAAGTTTTACTGGAACACAGCCATGTGCATTCATTTACATACTGTCTATGGCTGTTTTCCTGATACGGTAGCAGAGTGGAATAATTGCAAAAGACTGTTGGGCCTGCAGAGTCAAAACCATCTACTATCTGACTGACCCATTACAGAAAAGAGGTTGGACACCCCTGTTCTAAGTGCATTTTAAATACCAAGTGATTTAATTTTTACGCAGTCTTATGATGTAGATACTCTGACTTTACTTGGTACAGGTGGGAAAACTGAAATGCAAAGTTAGGTAGCTTGTTCAAAGCCACACAGCCTATGAATGGTTGAGCTGAGGTTTGAACGTAGCCTGGCTCTAACCACTACCCTACACTGCCTCTACGATGACCACTTTGGCCAGAAAGGAGGCCTGTTTCCTGTTTCCCTGCCCACCTCCCCCCACCCCCCCGCCCCCGCTCTCTCTCTCTGTGGGCTGGAACCTTTTCCAGGAAACTCAGCAGTAATCCTCCCAGTGTGTACACCCCTGTACCTGTGTGACCTCCAGGTTTGCAGGTACCTGTGTGTAACTATGACAATTCCCATGTACTGGGCCCTACTGTGGGCCAAGCAATCCCCCATTAATTAGCTCTCATATGCCCCCAGCAACTCTGGAGGTACAGAAGGAAATGGAGGCTCTGGGAGGCTCCCCTGTCCACAGCAGGGTATGAACAACTGGCAGGTACACAGCTAGGATCTGAATGGTCTGTGTCCACCCTGGACACCCCGCCTCCCTCCAGCTGGCCTCCCATTTTCCCCGCCATCTAAGGAAGAGCTTTTCTCAACCCAGACATGATAGATTTCTCTGGGCTTTGACTCAGACTTATTAGGTCAATTGCAGGTGTCTCTGCCAAGGGTATGCTCTGAACCCAGTACTGGGCTAGGGGTTGTGGGGTCACTCAGGAAAGGGGATGAGGCCATGGCTCTTTCCTCAAAGGACCCCACAGAAAGGGTGGGAGAGACAACAAAGGCCACCACCCCCATGGCTCTCTCTGGAAACAAGAGGGTAGGAGGCCAAGCACAAAAGGGTGTTAGCAGGTGACTGGCTCCTGCAGGCAGGGAGACTCTACAGCGTGCCCAGTGTGGGCGGGTGCCAGGGGTATGAGGGGCTTGAAGGCACTGTCAGGCTATCTACCTCCTCCTGAGACCCTGCCCTGGGAACACCACTCCAAGTCCCTCCCCAGGGACTTGGCCCCTCCATCCACACCCCAGCAAGCCTCAGGCTTCTCCTCAGCCTCCTTCTCATGGCTGCTAAACTCTGGATCCTTGCCATACAGGGTTCTCTAACCCTGACCCTCTGCATTCCACCCCCATGTACACCAAAAAACGCTGCTATTTAAGGAGCCATCTGAGGACTCAGCAGCCGGAGCAGCAGCTTTTTTTTTTGTCATGCTGGTTACCTAGCAACACAGCCAATGCAATTGCCGCACAGAGACCAAGAGAAGGAACGACCTAAATCACGCCACAGAACTCATCCATTTTTCCTGCAGGTTCAACTGCTCAGACTCACCTTCTGGAAGGCCTTTCGGGCACAATCACAGATACAGGCCCTTGATTCCACCTTACGCTTTCAGCAAAGGCAAGGTCTAGCCACTCCTGAGGGCTGCCTGGGACAATCAGGCAGACTGATTTGGTGGGCAGGGTTCCCAAGGCGGGTGGAGAATGCTCTCCAGAACAATCTCCTGCTGCACCGAACACACAGTGTCTCCAGCCCATGGAGCCTCATGCATGAGGAACTGGCCAATCTCAACTCCCTGATGCAAGCCCACTCCCAGGGCCACCTTGCTGGTCTGTGAAGGAGCCAAGTCGTGAAACCAGCTCCCCAGATGCTGGGATGGTGCCAGGCTGTGTCTGGATCTCTCTGAGTCCAGCTAGTCAGTGGCAGAAGACTCCTTACCTCCCAGGCTATCAATACACCTTTGACTGAGCCTGGAGAGCTTCTAGGAGCTGCTCTTGGATTTAAAGCTAACTTGCATGTGCAGTCAATTTTTCTGAGCAGAAGTCCTCAGCTTCCCTTACCTCCTGAAAGGGGTCCATGACCCACAGAAGGGTTCGAATCACTGCTCTGGCCCTAGGCCTCTCCCACCTGTACTCACTGTCCCAAGATTAGATGGGTTTTCTGTGTTTCCCAGAGGTAGGAAGAACTGGCCCATGCCACTGTGAGCTGTCTGCCCAGGCTCCATGGAAGCTCCAGCCCCACCTCATCCCGGCCCTGTCCCTACTACCCCAGGCTGACCGCTGCCTTCAATACCTTCCTGTCCCCATCCCCACTGCTGGTTCATCTCTTCCACCCCCTCCACCATTGCCCACGTTGTCTCCTTTGCCTGCAGTTCTGTAGGGTTTCTCTCACTCCCTAACCCTTGAAGGGCCGGGGCCTTGCCCTGTGTTCTGAATTCTCCCCGAGCCTCAACAAGACCCTGTTAAGCACAAAGCCAAGGAGATCATGCTGTGACTTCAAGATGTTCTGTGAGGTGTCCGATGTGATGGGGGAGAGTACAGAGATTTGGGAAGACACATGCCCAGCAGATGGGGGCAGGGAGGGCTCCCCAGAAAGCCTCTCCCCACAGTCAGGCTGCAGCACCTGCTCCTCTTCCCCCTCCCTGCCAGGACCTGGCCTGCCTTGGCTGCTGAGGCCCCGAGCTGGCTGGCACACCCTTCATGCGTGGAGGAGGCACTGGCAAGCTGGGAGGGCCCTCCTGAGAGACGGCTCCGGGGCCAGAAATGGAACGTGGCACAGATGGGCCAGGGGGGCGAGGAATTCCCTCAGCCCCATGAAAGGGCTCTGGATATTTACAGCTCCTGGAACAATCTGCAAGCTCATGCCACCTTATTTCCTGCATTCATAGCATCCTCAGCCCCAACACCCTCAGAACTCAGCTCCAGAAAGGTTTTCCTTTCATGTCACTGCTTAAAATAGAGGCTTATGTAAGTATAATTCTGATCAGAGCAAAAAGCAGGGGTGACGGCACCGGAGCTGGGTGGATAGAGAGTGAACTCATGCCTGGTGCTCCTTGCTCTGGGCAGCATCCCGCCGGGCCCTGTCCCCATCCAGGTGCTCCTGGCCCCATGCGTCATGCAGTACTCCCTCCAAACTCCCTTGTGGGTGCTGCTGCTCTGCTCCACCCTTTAAGCTTCCCCTGAGGCAAGTCTCCAGTCCACAAGCAGGCCATTTCCTGACGCCATACTCAGTGGACAGGATGAGAGCTACAGCCCACATGGAACAACGTTCCGTCACCTCGATACACCTCATGTCCGCCACATGCAGTCACATTATTAGCTCTTCAGCACAGAGGTTACAGTGCTCCCGTGTATGTACGCAGACTCAGAGAAAAGCATCCAGAGACTCACACCTGCACACTGGCACACTCATAGCTCACACGTGGACAGGAATTCACACAAGGTGTCTGTGTAGCCCACCCCACGTCCCTCACTCTCCTGGAGGTTCAAACCAGCTGCAGAATAGTCCCCACCCTCTCCCCTGGCCAGAAAACCCCTCCGTCCACCTCAGCAGAGCCCCCTGAGGGTGAGTGTACAACCCCTAGCACCCCCTGGACCTTACCTTCCCACAAGCCACCATGGAGAGGGCCAGCTGGTACCAAAGGTGAAATTCTCCAAACGCAAACTTCATGGCTCGCTCCAGGCACTGGAGAGGGGAGATAGTCAGCACTTACTCACCAGGGGTCCTCACACCCCAGCCACCCACACCCTTCCAGGGTAGTCACTGCCCAAGTCACTGCCTTTGGGAGGCTGCAGGAGGCCCGCACTTGGCTCCTGTGAGACACCCTGCAGAAACCCAGTTCCTGCCTCTGGCATGCTGTGTGACCCTGCTCAAGTCTCTCACCCTCTCGGGCCCTCTGTTCACCTCCTTAACATGTGAATGATCTCACAGGGTGATAGCAAAGAGCAAATGGAGTAAGATTTGTGAAAGTGCTTTCAAAACATAGACATGCAATAAAAATAGCAGGGAACATTTATTATTACTGTGCATGGCGCTGTTCTCAGCCTTTCACATGCACTCTCCCCAACAACCTTGTGAGGTGGGTTCTCTAACTGCCCATATTTCACCAGTGAGGAAGCTGAGAATTGTACAACTTGCCAAGGTCAAAGCAGCAGAGCAGCCTGGCAGGGGAGGGACAGGTGAAGGGACAAATGGCTCCGTCTGATTTCCTTTACAGACTGCCTGACTCTGGGGAGTGGGATGGGCTGCATGGCTGGCCGTACCTCAGAGAGCATGACATACTGTCCCCTTCTGCCCAACGTGATGCTCAGGAGGTCATAGACGGCTGCAGCATTCTGCAAGCTCACTGCCCGGTCCTCCTCCTGCTCTGGCACCCGGCTCAGCACCACGTCTCGAGTGGCCTGTGGGTGTGACATTGTTTGGTAAGAGTGAGGACAGTAGATAAGCAGGTGTCCATCTTCGAGGGGCCCCCACCTTGCTGGCCCAGACACTATCACCTTTTTGCCACTGACCCAGACCAGAAAGACGGCCATACTCTCAGAAACGGCCTTTTCTCATCTCCACAAAGGCCCTCTCCAAGAGAGAAAATCCTCCACCTTTAGCCCAGGTTGGGTGAGGGAGCAGTTCTGAGGGGTCAAGCTTCTGGTATTAAATTTGTTATTCTACAAAATTTCAAGCCTACAGAAAAGATGCAAGAATAGTCTCATAACCGAAAACCCTTCCTCAATGTTCCTCTCTCTATAGAATTATTATTGCCCTTTATAGTCGGTTACTTTTTCTCATTCCAGGATCCAGTCCAGGATCATACCTTGTATTTGGGTGCCATGTCTCTTTAATCTCCTTGCATCTGGAAGAGGCCCTCCACCTTTCTCTCATAACACTGGCATTTTTGAGGAGCACAGGCCAGTCATTTTATGGAACAGTCCCTGGTGTGTTTGCAATTCTCACAATTACAGCAAGAGTTTTGGCTAAGATATGAAAGTGCCTGGATCGGATAGGTGGCTCTGCTGCTTGACGCTTGGTGGGGAGGTTGGGCTGTGGCCCCCAGTGCCCTCTTCTCTTCCTCTTCAGTCTTTCAAGTAGCTTTGACAAGCACATTCCCAGAGCCCCCCTTCCCTTCCCCTCTGTGTCCAGCCTGGACCCTCTCCAGGCTCCTTCCAACCATGGAAACTCTCCCCTATCCCTCCCCAGGGAGAGCTTCCCCACACTCAAGAACTCCGCTCTTGGCATCCAGCGCCAAGGATTTCAGTAGCTCACAGAGTTGCCAGATGGCTGCTGGGGGTGGGGGTAGGAGAGGGAAATGTGCTGTATGAGTGGGAAATTCTGCCTAATTCCAAGAGGGGAGCTCCTCATCACTGAGCCAGAAGCCCCCCATCAAGGATGTGGGACTCTTTTGTTCTTTGGTCTGTGCAGGTGGTCCCACCCCTCTGCCCACTTCTATACCCTGGGGACAACACACAGGCTGGGGGCAAAAGAGACAGGGTGGAAGGGGAGAGGCTCCCCCACTGCAGGGGGCATGGGCGCCTCCGAGCAGCCACAGGGCAGGGATTTAGGCAGAGGACACTCTGGGGCCAGAAACAGTCATATCCCCATGCCCACTCCAAGGGCTGTGCGGGAGCTGGGCAGAGCTGCGCTCTGGGCAGATGCTGCTGCTGGCTGCCCCCGGCATTCTCCCTTCTCCTGCCCATTCCCCTCTGCCAAATGGGGCTCTCTCCTGCATCTCCCTCCCTCTGTCTGAGTCTCCTTCTGTACAATGGGACTTGCCCTCCTCTGCTTCCATACGCAGGACCTCAAGACCAAGAACTCAGCCTTCCTAACGGAATAAAAAGGAGCTGCCAGCCCTAAAAACCCAGATCTCCCTCATCAGAGCCACCCCATCCCTCCTGTGCAGCAAGTGGGCCTCATAGCTTCCCTTGAGCAGGACTGTTCTCCCCTCCTCCAGGTGAGGGGCTGGAGGCAGAAGCCCAAGCCCCTGAGGCCTCCAGACCACAGGCTCTGGGTGTGTCCTGCAGTGCAAGGCTGGAGTGTGTCTTCCTAGAGGCCTCTGGAAGCCAAAACACCTCCAAGACCCAAGGAGGTGACTTGGTCTTGAGAGACTGGTGGTCACTTGGTCACTGAGAGACTGGTGGTCAGGGGTTCTGTTGGCTGCCCCGCTGCCACAGTTGGTGAGTGCTGCCCATGCCCCCATAGACTCAGATGGCCCAGGAGAGGGTGCCGGGATGCCCGGAAATCCCGGCAAGGCTGAGTTCTGGAGTCAGCCTGCGGAACAGGAGCCACTCAGGAGCTCCAAAGGGTTGAAGGAGAGGAGTGGAGAAAGAAGGTGCCAAGAAATCCCCCTCCTTCCCAGTGAAGTCCACCCACACAGCCACCAACAGGGAGAGAAAAGAAATTCTAGGGAGAGGGTTGGCAGGAGCTAGTCCCCTGAGCCAACTAGGAATACAGCCCTTGTTCTATCCCTGGCGATGTACCGCCCCACTTTGCCACCTCCAGCAGCTCCCCAGCTCTGGCCATCCTGGGTGGGGACCCATAGGGGCGGCCTCCACCAGGCAGGAGTGGCTCGGGAGTGAGAGGATGGGGCACAGAGGTTCTGTCTGTGGGGAGAACAGGAAGGAGCAGCAGTACAGAATGCACAGAATACAGAGTGGAAGCTGACCTGGAATTCTGGTGGGAGTGAGAGGTTATGATGGGAGGGAGTGGGGACAGGCAGTCAGTCTGTAGGGGTGGGAAGCAGCTTGGCTGGACACATCCAGGGTCTGAGGACCCGCCTGCCTGCCCGTGCAGACCCGTCTTGTTCAGGGGATAGTGGGCCGCGAGCCATCACTATGGCCACCGGGATAAAGTCTAAACTCCTTTCTGGGGCTGCCTAACTGGCCAGCTTCTCTCCAGTGACATGGAATCCCTTGCTGGTCCCTACAGTCACCATGGCCCATCTTCGGTCATGCTGCAGTTCCCTCTGTCAACCTGGATACCTTCTAGCTCCTCAAAACTCCATTCAGGACCACCTTCTTACAGCACCATCCCTGACTCATCTCACCAGGAGAGGTCAGGCCTCTCCTGTCCTCCCCCAACCCGGCCCATACCTCAGCCCATACGCCCCCATCTGGTTCACCAGTTCTTGCTCACGGCTAGACTCCTGGCCCCAGGCACAACCGCACACACAGAACTTGACTCAACCTGCCTTTGCAGGGTGTGACACTCAGGAGAGAAAGATTCTGGGCCTGGAGCGGAAACCTCCCCCTGTCCACCCTAGACCTTGACCTTTAAGAGAACAGTGTCTGAATTTGTGTCTGGCAGAGGGAGGGGTGAATTTTCAGAACTGGGCGTTAATTAGGTCAGAAGAATAGGAACAGAAGAGAGGCTCAGTCTAGCAGTAGTAGCGGCAGCAGCAGCAGCACAAATCCTCAGGCTGGTGATAGGCCCTCAATAGGCAGACAGCCAGGAAGGCTCCTTGGGGGTCCTAGGGACTTGTATGAACTGGGGCCTGTGCAAGAGAGGGCTGTGATTCCCCAGCCAGAAGTGGAAGTGGGCTGAGTGGTTACTATGGCTTTGGGGCAGGGCCAAAGTGAAATATTCCTGGTGGTTGCTGGGCAGTGCCTGTGTGTGTAATCATGGCAACAGGGCGGAGTAGGGGTAAATGGGACAGAGAAAAGGCAGGCGTGGGGGCTGGTGGGTAAGACACAGCAGAATAAAATTCATGTGCAGCTCAGGGGCCAGGGCCTCAGACACTATGGGAGCATCAGTTCCCTCCCAGCACCCCCAGCTGTCCTGCTCCCTCCTCCCTGGCTCACTGCCCTGAGGCCACATGGTATACCCCCATGCTCTGGCAGTAGCTCTGACCTAGTCCCAGCTACATTCTTTCTCTTCCACCATTGAAGTGGCCTCAGACCTGCTTTCATTAGAACATCCTCTAGATCAAATGCAGTAACAGATGTGAATGCACTTGTGACCTTTAAAGTAATACATGAACACTAAATCTTCTCACCGTCTCTTTCTCACTGTTCTTAGAATATGGCAGAATATTCTCCTCTGGTTTCTCCCTGCCTAGTGTGCACTGCCATAATCCCCACACCCACCCTAAGGCTGCCCGGTGCTGGGGATGCACTGCTCTGTTTAATCCATGCATTTAATCCCAGGATTTAAATCTAGCACTTGTGTAGTTGTCCTGCTCCTAGCCTTTGTCCTTCTGGCTGTTCTCCTAGGGTAGCCACTCCTAGACTAAAGAACATTCACTGCAAGCCCTCTGGCAGGTCAGAAGAGGAGAAGCCAAAGAAACAACGCTAGTCCCCATACACCCATCACCCAACAGCTCAGCATTGCAAGCATAATACATTTCTGGTCTTTGACCAAGTATCCATGAAGCAAATACGGGACCTTAGGGAAAGGCCTCAGGCAGGCTGGCCCATGAGAAACCTAAGGCAGGGACTACTCTTGGTCAAATAGCCAGCTCTATGTGTGTGACACACATTACTTTTTTTTTTTGAGACAGTCTCACTTTTGTTGCCCAGGCTGGAGTGCAGTGGCTCGGTCTCAGCTCACTGCAACCTCCGCCTCCCGGGTTCAAGCGATTTTCCTGCCTCAGCCTCCCGAGTAGTTGGGATTACAGGCACCCGCCACCACACCTGGCTAATTTTTTTCTATTTCTAGTAGAGACAGGGCTTCACTATGTTGGCCAGGTTGGTCTTGAACTCCTGACCTCAAGTGATCCGCCCACCTCAGCCTCCCAAAGTGCTGGGATTACAGGCCTGAGCCACCGCTCCCGGCCCGCATTCCTCTTTTAGAAGCTGAATTGTCACATCCACCATCTCATCTGGCCTCACAGTAACCCTATGGTGGGGCAGGGAAGAAATCACTGACTGCCCCCCACCCTCTGCAGATAAGGACACTGAGCCCCAGAAAGTGAACTACCTTGCGCAAGATCCCAGGGAGCTGAGGCTGAACCACCCCCACTTCCCTCAGGTGGCCAGTTTGGGACCGCTGCGGCTTGCCTGAGCTCTAGAAGCCTGGGGCTCCTCTGCCAGCTTTTTCCAACCTAGTAAGATACAAGACCAGTCCTGATCCTTGGGTGGCTGTAGGGCCACAGGCAGCACTAACCTCTCCTTCTGCCCAGCCCTGTTTCTCCTCTCTAACCCTGGTCATAAACAGGGCTCCAGTCTAAGAGAAGGAAAGGGAACTACCATGTGGAGCACGCTCTGTATCTCTGTACGGCATCTCAAAATGCTCACAGTCATCTTCTGTGTACTCTCAGCCTATTTTACAGGTGGGAAGACTTTATAGATGGGAGGCCAGGTAAGCTTTCCAATGCACATGAGACAGGGGGTTGGGACCTAAATTAGAGCCTAGACATTCTGACTTCACTTCTGGCTCCTTCCCTGCCTCCAGGTACCTCCGAGGAAGTGTCCAATAGCCTCATCCATGCCGTAAGAGACCCTGGGCTGGCTCTGCTTATAAAAGAACTGAAGCAAAACACAAGGTCAGGCTTCCCCCATCAGGCCCTGGGTGCTGCTTCTCTGCAAAGAACATGCTCCTTGGGCAACAAGTCCAAGGCCCTGATCAACCCCATTCTCAAAAACAGGCTCTCCATTGGCCAAGGAACAAGGCTCAGGGCCTGCTGCTGCCACCCCCACTCTCCGCAAAATTACCCCGGAAACAAGTCTCCTGGCAGCATCTGTACCCAGCACCTGCCCTCTCCCTGGAGGACACTGTCATGCTCCCCCTGTGCTGTCGTCCCCATCAGCAGACATAATTACCACTGGCTCCTGAGCTGCCAGTCCACAGAGCCAAGAAATAACATGCTCTGTGACATGTCCCATCCACCCAGCGACCCAGGCCAGGCCCATGCCAGCCTCCAAGCTCCTGCTGCATCAGGCTCCTGCAGCAGAAAAAACAGCTCTTTCCGCCAGTTAGAGAGAGGCTCTCCCACCTCCACTGAACCAAGGGCTCTAAGCTGGCAGTGTTATCAGACCCTTTACCGCGTCAGCCTTTAGCAGAGCAGGGCCTTGTGTTAGAGCAAACCAGATCCCAAAAGCTGAAACAATCTGTGCTCATCTGCTGAAGCCCTGATGGAATCAAGCCCAGGAAGCACTTTTTGTTTTGTTTTGTTTTTTTAACTGAATGGCATCCTTAATCCAATTTATCTCCCAATCAGACCTGAACATAAATGTTTTCAAAAATGACTAAGTCAGAATCAAGTATTTATCCGGACAAAATGAGCACATATTGGAGAACCAAAATGTACCAGGCACCTTCACATTCATTTTCTTATTTAATCCACCAAAGTCATACAAGAGAGACCTTATTAGCTCCATTTTACAGATGAGAAAACCGAGGCTCAGGGTGGTAAGAAGCTCACCCAGGCCACACAGATTAGGAATGGTAAATTCAAGATTCAAACAGCTAGATGCCCAGCATTGGGCATGGCACAAAGTCTGTTAATCTGCACAGTCCCAAGACTCAGAGACTTACCTATCCACCCCATTCTCTCAACACCAGGGCTCTGTACCCTTTCCATTTCTAAGAGCAGCAACTTGTTCGCCAGCGAAATGAAACAGGGATCCAAGGGTTCAGTTTACTTTAGCACATATTTTTTTTGTCCCAGATCAGTATTTAAGAAATAATAAAGATTCCTGTATCTCCTAGTTCCCCAACTGTTTCAGAAAATCAGGCTGGTTTGATACACAGTTCTTTCAAAAACAAGAATTTACATTTGAGGTTCAGCAGACTGGGATCATTCTTTCTGATTTGGGGACCAGGATTTCCTCCACATCCCTGGGAACAAACTGCAGTAGATGGGAGTCCATTTGGGACAGGAACTATGATTGAACTATTAATCATTTTCTTTACAGTGCTGAGCATGGTCCTGCATGCTGCAGCTGCTCGAACTAGATTAGATGGATGGATGGTAGGTGGATGGATAGATGAGTAAATGAATGGATGGATACATGGTGGATGGATAGACAGATGAATGGTAGGTCGATGCAGGGTTGGTAGGTGGCTGGATGGATGAATGGGGGATGGATGGAATGATGGGTGGATAGATGAATGATAGGTGGATGAATAGGTGGATACATGAAAGGTGGGTAGATGGATGGATGAAACGGTGGTTGGACGAATGGGAGGTGGATGGATAAATGGATGAATGGGTAGGGGGATGCATGGTTTGTGGATGGGTGGGTAGATGGATGAATGAATGGGTGGATGGTTGGATGGTGGATGAATGGATTAATGGGTGGATGGATGGATGATAGATGAATGGATTAATAAGTGGATGAATGAATGGTGGGTAGGAGGATGGGTGGATGGAGAAATGATGGGAGGGTAGATGGCCAGAAGGATAAATGGGAAAGTGGGTAGATGATGGATATATGAATGAATCAATGATAAGTAGGGGGATTTTTAAATGCCATTTTGGCCCCAAAGACTCAAAACTAGGTCTAAAACACAAATCATCTTCAACCAGTTATATCTCATATCCTCCTGGCACTCCTGTGAAAGCATTAGTAAGGTTTCTATTTACCTCTTGAAAGACAAGGTCTCCCTCATTCATTCTGATCGCACATAGTCAGCTTGTAATAAAAACCATATCCAAAGTAACAGCCCCATACCACACAGCCACTCCTCTGAGTTCCAAACCACAAAATAAGGAAGCCTGCAAACACTGTTTCCTGCAGCAGCTGCTCTGGATGTCCTGGAGGTGGAAGCAATGATGATGATGCCTCCTGGGTTGGCTCTGCGGGAAAAGCTTTCACTGCAGCATAACACATTCTGCAGGTATTAGGAGAACCTAAATAGTAGCCAAGGCCAACAGCTGCTGTTCTAGAGGTTCCTCTCCAAGCCCATCATTTGCAGCCAAACCCAGCCAACATCAAAGGGGGATGAGGAAAACCCTGCGGGTACATGGAGCCTTGGGGTTCAGCTGAGAGGTATCAGGGCAGGAGCGTGGGAAGCTGGTAGAGTGGAACCCATACCCTAGTCCTCTCACTGTTCAAGAATGAGACTGGAGGGAAGGAGAATTTAAAACAAAGGCAGGAGAAATGGCAGGTCTGGCCACTCGGAGAAACCATTCCCAGCCACAGAGGCCAGATCCAGCACCCGGGGAAAAGGTCACCACAGACGAAACACTAAAGCTAAGTACATTGCCAACACTCTCCCCCAAATCCCTCAAGTTTCTGAATGTCTAACAGGCTGGGTATAAGGGGAAACAAACCAGCCAGTCCCACAAGAGGCGCCTCCTCCCAGCCTCAGTGCGAACAGTGTCTGGGCAGTGCCTGTTTCCTACGCCACAGGGAATCTCCCAGGACACCGCCTGGCCAGCCAACCCAGACTCACCCACCCCAACCCCTAGTCTCTGAGGCAGACTGCCAGCCACACTGTCTTGCAAAAGGGAAAGAGCTGCTTGGAGGAGAACGCATACTCAGGAAAACCCACCTGGCTCCAAGCATGGGCCATGCTTCTGTAAAAGGCCATTCTCTGCTTGGTGGGTTTGGGAGTGGGTGGACAGCCTTACCTGAAAGGCATCTGAACTCTGTCCTGAGGACTTTGATCAAGCAGAGGCTACAGAAAATGACTTGGGAAGATGGAGCCCAGCCTCACTCCCTACCAGGAGAAAAATTATGACCATCCTTACCCTTACAGGCTTGTCCCTTTTACAAAGCCCTCTGATCCCCAAAGTCACCTCCCTGGCCTTTTACACTTGAGAAGACCAAGGATCACAGTAGTGGGCAAGGGAAGCACCAGGATGGAAGTCCAGGAGCCCTGCGTCCTGGGGCTTGGAAACTGCTGAGGGAGAAGGACGTGTTCGAGTCATGGCTTCAAGGCTTATTAGTATACGACCTTGACCAACAGCCATACCTGTCCTGGACCTCACTTTTGTCATCTGTAAGATGGGAATATAAAGTATTAGAGTGAACTATTATGAAACTGTTGTTTTTGCAGGTCATAAGCAATTGAAAATCAGGCAATTTCACATGACTCAACATAATGCTCACCTAATCAGCTTGGAACCTCCCTGGCTGAGAAAGGACCTAACAGATGACCCTGTTTTCAGCCTTTCACCACCTACCTATAAACTGCACTGGAAGCCTCAGTACACAAAGGTTACAAAATAACCAGTGTTTAGGCTGGGTGCGGTGGCTCACGCCTGTAATCCCAGTACTTTGGAAGCCGAGGTGGGTGGATCACCTGAGGTCAAGAGATTGAGACCGGCCTGGTCAACATGGTGAAACCCCGTCTCTACTAAAAAGACAAAAATCAGCCAGGCGTGGTGGCAAACACCTGTAATCCGAGCTACTCGGGAGGCTGAGACAGAAGAATCACTTGAACCTGGGAGGCAGAGGTTGCAGTGAGCCAGGATTGCGCCACTGCACTCCAGCCTGAATGATAGAGGGAGACTCTGTCTCAAAACAAAACAAAACCAAAAAAAAAAACAAAAAACAAAAAAACCCTTGTTTCCAGACAGGTGATTCCAGTGCAGTCTCACTGGAGGGTGGACGTGGTGAAATGGTGGAGAGGGGATGGGAGTACTGGTCTGCAGAGGATTCAGTCTGTGGTCAGAGTAAGGGCCCATTTTTAAAAGTAAAAAGCACACTGTTCTCCCATGAAAATCAGATGTGGCACATGGTGCCTCTTATCTCCACAGCCGCTAACCAGTGAGATGGCCCCTCCCCTGGGCAACCACTTACCCACCTCACAGGCAAACATTTTAGGACAACACCCTGGCCAGCTGGCATTCCCATCCAAATATCCACACCCTACACAGAAACTCTCAGATCCAACACGGACCAGCCCTAGCTGAGGCAGGATGCAATCCCTCTGTCCCACAGCCCAGTGCCTGCTCCTATTTGCTGGGAGGCCTGAGGCACCAGAGGTAATCTGATTACCAACGCTATCTAAGCAAGCCCTGGCATCGCAAGGTCCCAGACATCCAAGGGAACATTCATTTCCGGCTGTTCAGGGATCCCGCTCATGGGGTCTTGGTTTCTTAACCTCCGCATCCATACACTCAGATGCATTGTTTTTTTAAAAACCAGTTTCTCAACCCGGTGGTTCCCAGCTCACCAGCTCTGATGGACCCCTTGGTCGGAGGACTTGGACCTGACCATGTAGATGACTTCTCTGTGCTTGGCTTCTGCTGCTCCCGTCCCACTCTTCCTGTGCCCTCTTTGGACAAGTCCAGTCCATCCTTCATCTTACCACCTCCTCAACCACACAGCCACACTGCACTCTCCTTATGCTGAGCCTCCGAAGTGCTTAGCCCTGGGCAAACATTCCCTGGTACCATGGCCACCATATGTGCACATGCATGAGTGTGTGCGTGCATCCACATGCGTGCATTTGCCTCATCTTCCTGCCCAGGACATGAGCAGTGAGTGGATCCTACAGAAAAGTCAAAACAGCCAACTTCATGTGTGCTTTGTCTAGCACAATTTGTCTTCTGCTCTGTGTTCTTTTCCCATAGCGCTCATGCGTGGACACCCTGCATATTGTAGTTTTTGATTAATTTACTGCCTGCTTCTCTTCACTAGAAGAGGGAAAAACTCATGAGGGAAAGAACTTTTCTCCATTTGTTTGCTGCGGCATCTCTGGCATCTAGAGTAGGGTCTGGCACAAAGTTGATGCTCAATAAATAGCTGCTGCGTGACTAAATGAACTCCTTCCATAGGCACGCTTACCTTTGTGAGTACTGTTATCTTACAGGGGAGAAAACGGAGGCTCAGAGAAAATAAGTGATGTGCCCCGGCCCTCAGCTAACATGCAGAACTGGAACCTGATTCCAGGCTTTCTGACTCCAAAGTGTACATTTCTTCCATTCCCTACCTGCCACGTTCTCATATCTGTCACGGCACCCAGCACACAGCTACGTAACATTTTACTGTGACCTTGTTGATGATCATTTTTTTAATCCCAAAAGAGGTGGGTGTGGCTCCAGGTACTCAGTCTCTACTTGTTTGGCGGCAGAATGCAGGCCTCCAAATGAAGCCTTCTATAGCCAATCCCAAACCTAATGAGCAAGACTTGCCGTATGGGGGCCCAGGGCCAAGAAGCATCTACTTTAGGAGTATCCCTGGGCGACAGAGTTTGGGTAGGTCACGGATGGCCTGTACCTGGGCCCCACAGCCCTTCCCCACAGGGTCAGAGGGCCAGAGGCCCCTGAAGGACATCCTGGAGCTTACCATGGACTCACTGATGAGGAGGAGCAGGAGGGCTTCCTCGATGTTGTCCTTGGGGCAGTAGAGGCTGAAAGACACAAATGACAGGCCTGGCTAGAGCACGCACCTCACCAGACAGCACCACTGACCCACCATGCCAGCCTTCTGCCCTGGAGTCAGCACCAGCCTGGTAAGGTGACCCCTTCCTGCATAATTCATGGGCACCGGATACCATATGCCTCAGAGTTTTGGATCTGAAAGGCCGCGGTGGGCGGTGGCTGCTGGGCTGGAATAGTACGGACGCTCCTGGGGAGGTAACTTTCCTCCCTGCACCAGCACCGCAGGGAATGGCTGGGGCGACGAGCGACCCCACCTTCGAGGAATGGCACAAGTGAGAGAGAGGTGTATCAGACAGGACTACCGGGAAGACAGGTAACCTCCAAATGATTTCTTTGGCCTCCGAGTGCCTTATAGGATTATCTCCACAACCTGGACCCCAACACCTGCCTTCTCTAGCTGATCTGGCTCCTGCTGAGACTGAGGAGGCTGCCTGGCAGTGTGCTGAGTGGAGACTGGAAGAGAGCATGGGGCAAAGAGAAAGCCACCAGTGGGGATAGAACCCTGTGCGACATGTGAGACTGGTGAGGTGCAGTAGGGCAGGCAGAACTTACTTGTCTCCTTCATAGAGGTGAGGTTTCCGCAGGGCCTGCGTGGCGAAAGAATTCTCCTCCTTGCCCATGAATTCGGGCAGAGGGTGGGACAGGGGGCTCCAGTAGCACTCCTCACTCAGGGAGTGCAGCAGGACCCCCGCCAGGTGCTTGGCCGCCATCTGGCAGAGAGGGAAGAACTCAGACCCAGACACAGTTGTCAGCTCTACCCCAGCATGACCTAGAATGCCCTCTGCCAGTCACCCAGCTAAATCTGCCCCCCTTGCAATGTGCAGCCCTTTGGGTAGGCCCCCCAACCCCACTCCCAAGGGAGCCCCCTTGCTCCTTCAGTCCCTCCAACACTGGGGCTCCCACCCCTCTGCTGGCCTCAGACGGCTCCTACCTCATCTTTTCTCTTCTCACCTCTCCTAGACAAGAGGAGTATTTTCTCCCTCCCCTGACCCCTTGGAGCCCAGCCCCACTCTGAGTATTCAGCAGGCTCTTGCAGTGTTGGGAAGAGCATAATGCCACAGGCACGGGTAGCTCTCTCTCCCAGGTGCCTTTCTGATTATTTGACTGAGAATTACAGCATGAGAAGCAGCCGTGGCTCTGCTTTGGACGAACTAAGGCCTAGGAGGGCAGGACTGTGTTGGGGCAGGCAAGCAGGGTCACTGTTATTTATTAGGATCGCAAACAAATCCCTAAAAGTTCGCATAGCACCTTACTAGTGGTGGTAGCAAGTTTGTCAACACAGTTTGCCCAGGGAAGGGCTGGCAGTAGATCTGAAATCTGATTTAACATGAGGGGCTATCTGCAGTGCTGCAGGGAGAAAGAGGCTGCACCTCCCTGGCTGCGTGGGAAAGGATGCTGAGATTGATTACCAACCTCTGCCATGAGCAGGCAGGAGACCTACTGCCACCCCTGCTTCAGAGGTTCCCTGCAAGGACTTCTGTTGTCTCCCACCAAAACTGACTCCTGAATAAGCCAGCACCGCCAGCACCCCACATTACCACTTTGAAGTTCTGAGTTGCTTTGGTCTCCACAGTCCGCAGCACCTCCCGGAGCTCTCTCACGCCCTTCACGATGTTCCTGGTGGGAGGACGGCAGAAGCAGAGTTGTTACCAGCCTAGCTCGCAAAGAAGGATGCTCTCAGCATACCAGCAGATCCTAGGAGGAGCTGCCTGCTAGAGTTTTATTTGAACACATTCGATAACTGGAGTGAAAAGTTAGAGTTGTAACACCAGGACTTTAGAGGCCCAGGACATCAACAAAAAGGAAGGAGGATCCCTTTTCCCCTAGTCCCTTCCCCTCTTTCCCCCCAGCAACTTGGGCTTCCAGTTTACCACCAAAGGGGTACCAAGATTAAGTATCTCGAACAAGGTGTGACCTTGGCCCAAGAGCCTTGGGCTGGTGACTTTCTGACCTGAGTCAGCCTCAAATTTTCCAGCTTCACTTGCTGTATCTGGTCAATGCTGGATTCCATCCTCCCCTCTCTGTCCCTAGTACCATGACCCCAGGCTGGCCTGCCTCACCTTGGGCCTTGATGACCACACCAGCCAGTCTCACCACTCCCAGTCAGCCTTCTGTGCCTTGAAATAGTTTTAAAGCTTTTAAAAGTGTGAGCCATAGTGAGAAATACATCTCACATTGCAACCCAGTATCCACACACACTTCCCTGACATAAAACTGAAGTTTCTCGACACAATACCCATCTCTCCGATGTGCAATCAACACTGAGGTTTTCCATTTTCCTTCTCCCTCTACCCCCGTTTTATAACATGCTGGCTGCAGCCCACTAAAGAGATCTTGCATTCCCACTAACAGGTTGTGGCCTGCAATGTGAAAAACTGCTCCCACTGCACCTTGGGGGTCTAGTGGATGCAGGAAGGTCACCTGGATTCTCTCAAGTCCAGCCCTATAGTGGTCCCAGGGCTCACAGAATCCAGTCCAGGCCCCCAGCATAGCGTCTGAGGCTGTAGGGTCTGCTCCTCATCTTTCTCCCACCTCAGCCCCCAGCACTAGAGCAAGTGCCGTCTGAACGACCGCAATCCCCTATATCAAGTCTCGGCACTGGCTTCTTCCACTGCCTTACACAGCCTTTCCCCACTTCACCCTTCAAAAGCAAGTTCCAATGTCACCTCCTCCACGAAGCCTCCCCAGACCCCTCCCCATGTTGCCCTGCCTGTTAATTCCTCTTGTGAAGCAAGTAAAACCTCTCAAGGTCATTTTCCACCTGCAGGTCTGACCACTGCACACTGTGGCCTCCTGAGGGCCAGGCGCATCACTCCCGTGTTCCTAAAGCTCCGCCCAGCAGCTCCTGCCGCGTAGCACATGCTCAGGAAAATGTAAGGGCTGCCCTGCTCATCTGCTCAGGGGGTTCCCTGGATCACACCACACAAGGGAAAGCAGAGGCTGCTGGGCCAGCGAATTTAGAAAAATTAAGATTACAGAGGGTGAACAGCCCAAACTGGCAGCCAGGAAAGTTACAGAAGCCCCTTCTTCGATTTCATGCACAAAACAGGCTCCTGGGGGCTTTGGGGCCTGGCAGCCATGAAAGGACACATTTGCAGATCAAGTACCTTGCCTTCTGGAAAGCTCTGGCCTCAGGACATGAAAGCAAAAAAACGTGCAAACTACCAACATTACCAACACAGACCCTTGTCTTCAGAGTTGAGAATGGAGACTGTTGGGGTAGGATCAGAGTTATGATGACTTTCCCTAGCCTGCCAAGTGCTCTGAAGACCTGGGAGTGGCAAGCAGGACAGGGAACCTCAGCCCCCTTAGAGACCATCAAGTCTGGGTGCGGTCTGTAAAATGAGGACTTCACTTAGCTCAGTGTCTCCCAGACTTCTGTAGACTGCATACCTCATTCACTATGTTTACCACTAGCTGCCTATCACCAGTACTATTATTTATGTCATACTTTTCCTTATATCTTCCTTCTTCTTTTAAGGTGAGTAGATAACTCACCTTCCCTTAATAATAACAGAAGTATTTTTTAAAAGTTAGTGTGCACATCACTTAAAACCACATTGTGTGTCACTAGAAGTACTCGTCCCACACTCCAAGAAATGATAATTTATTTTATTTATTTGCAGAGATGAGGTCTCGCTATGTTGCCCAGCCTGGTCTTGAACTCCTGGACTAAAGTGATCCTCCCACTTCAGCCTCCCAAAGTGCTGGGATTACAGGCATGAGCCACTACCACACCTGGACAGAAATGATAATTCAGACAAGAGGGCCTCAAAATGTGGTACTTGGACTAGCAGCATCCGTATCCCAGAGACTTGTTAGAAATGCAAATTCTGAGACCCCCACCCAGACCTGCTGAATTAAGGACCCTGGGGTGGGCCAGGTGTGGTGGCTCATGCCTATAATCCCAGCACTTTGGGAGGCTGAGGCTGGCGGATCACTTGAGGTCAGTAGTTTGAGACAAGCCTGGCCAACATGGTAAAAACCCCATCTCTACTAAAACTACAAAAATTAGCTGGGTTGTGGTGGTGCCCGTGCCTGTAGTCCCAATCTCTGAGCCTATGGCCTGCTCTCCAGCTCTGGGTTATTTTCCGAGACAGAGGCCTCAGTGGAACCAAAGAAGCTTCCTGTGGGGGGCCCAGGCCTGTCCTTGGGCCTGGTTTATCTACCAGGAATCCTGTTCTTCTGTCCTCTGTGGGGCTGGGGGCTGGTAGGAGGAAGGTGGTCACAAAGCTGAAGGGTCCCATAGGCCAGGCCAGCTTAGGGGACAGCCCAGCACCAGCCACCAACAGAAGACAGGAAAAAGACAGACTGCAGTAAACTGAGTAAAAGGACAGACCTCTTGAGCTCCCGGAAGAGAAAAGAACTGGCTGATTCTGGGATATTAGTCTAAGACAACCCTGGCAGCTGGGCCCAACAGCAACAGGCTGAAGAGAGCTGGACCCCGGGGCTGCCTAGGGCCCTGTGGCCCAGAGGAGGCTGGCAGGTCCTGGGACCTGCTACCAAGAGGCCAAAGCCAAGAATGACTGTGGTCCCTTCTTCCCACTCCACCGCAAGGACTGTCCTCTCTCTGCATTGCCGAATGAGCTCAGCCTTTAGCCTTTACATCATCAACGCTCTTGTACCAGCAGACAGGCATTACCTGGAAGCTTGGGAGAAACACAGACTCCCCTCCAAAACACACACACACACACACACACACACACACACACACACTCTCTCTCTCTCTCAAGGAATCAGCACATCAGCATTGCATCTTATGCATTTTAAGATTCTGTATCTAAAAGTTGTGTCTTTTTACTACTTTCAAATCTGTAAGGGATTCTGGCATATAAGCTCCCAGGAATTCTTCAGCAAACCAAATAATCACCTTCAGAGATGTTTTGGGTAAATCCCAATTTTTATTGAATGCCCTTCAAGAAAAAAAAAAAAAAAAAATACAGAGATCCCAGTGTCCAGGGCTGTACAGGGAGAGATCTGGGGTCCCAGCTAACACTGACCTGGGAATGCCCCTCTGCCTCAGCTTACCCCTCTGAGAAATAAGAAGGCACACGACGGGGCTTCTCCAGGGTTCTGCAGATGGCCATGAGCCTGAGCAATCACGTCACAGCTCTGAAGCTGCCAGTGACAGGTGGAGCTGGGGCTTTTCCGAGCCATTCCTGGCTGCCCTGCCAGAGGCCAGCTTGAAAGATCTCTTTGTTCTCGCCTCTCATGCTGACCTTTCTGAGCAAAGCTGCCCACTTTTAACAATATCCAAACAGGGCCTCAAACAAACCCTGGCCCAGAAACAGCCTGCGTGGGGAGAAGCCAGGAAGCCATTTATTCCAAGTCAAGGAAAGCCTGGTTGGCCAGGAACAGAAAGAGAGATGTGGGTGTGATGACGGGTCAAGGACACGGCTCACCTTAGGAGAGCCTCTAGGTGGGACATGCAAGGGGCTGGCAAGCTCCCCAGGCCCCTAGGCGGCAGCAGGCAGTGCTGCACGTTTCACAGAGCCCTTCCTTTGCCTCACTCAGTCCGTGCAGCTTCCCATGAGGTTGGTGAGGGAGGTAGGCTTCATTCTCCCAGCACCAGCACAATGTGTGGTGCATAGAAGCTACTCGAGAAATGATCACTGAATAAATAAATCCCTAGGTTCCAACAGGAAAAAGAGAGCCCGGAAGATGACTGCCTTTCCCTCCCTTACCTAAAGGGAGAGGCAGGCTTACGGCAGGCACAAAGGGGTTCAGATTTTCCTTTCTTTTCACCCTGAGACCTCTGAGAAAGACACCTGTCTCTTGATCCAGCATGGTTACATTTTCCTGACCATGTGAACTCCAGAACCCCTGGGACTCAATTTGCTAAGTCTTTACAAAGTGCCAGCTGCCTACCAAGTGCCTGGTCATCAGCTCTGTTCATGACAGAGCTTGGCCAAGTGTTTTCCATACAGTAAGTGTTCAAAAAATATCTGGGGAAGACTGGGTTTGAGCTAAAACAGAGAATGAGAAACTACATGGAACTGATGGCTGAATGGAACTTAAACAGATACTAGTGCATATGGCCCTGGCCAGATGTCCCTATTCCAGGGCCAGTACCACTAACTGTGTATGAAAGGTTACCGGTCAAAGACCCAGAAGAGCATAGCCAGTTGGCAGATCCCAGCAGCTGAATGCATGAATCAGGGGACAAGGTCAGGTGAAGTTCAAACGGTCATCAAACTGTTCACTCCTGTTGCAGACCCAAATCCTCTGTTTCAAACAGAGGATTCCTCTTCACTCCCAGCCCAGAATAGGGCTATGACATTTCCCTCCTGCGGCACTGAGGATGTCGTCCAGGTGCCGGGCTCTTTCCTTTCTAGTGAGGCGGGGGATAGAAGTGGGGAAGGTTGAGGAGGTGGTGCTAAGAGTGGACAAAGGCTGTGCATTCAGAGAGGCTGGAATGGGCCTCAGAGGTTACCCTGTGCCCCAAAGCATGACACAGAGCACCAGGAGGCTCTCAGAACGGGATTCACTGTCGGGTAACTGTGGCCCCGGAACCCCAGATTTGTGAGAACAGTCTGACTCCTGTCCTCCCCTAGCCCTGCACATACCAGGTGGCTGCTAGAACAAGGCAAAATGACTGATGGAATCCCTCATGGGGGTCATGGCAAACAGCAGGCTGGGCTTTCTAAGGTGCCTTTGCTGCCTCTCCAACTTGGCATCCAGCTGGAAAGGTGGAGCAAATACACACACACACACACACACGGAAAGGGACAGTGCTTTCATAGGCCTGAACAACCTGCCAAAGTCCTGGGGAACTCCCTTAGAAAACACATCCACTCCCTTCTCTATTGTTTGATTTTGGTGCAGTGAGCACATGTTGCTCTACAAACTTTAAAAAATTACAAGAACAAGCACAAAACATACAGCCCACCTGGTTCAATGTGCATGGACCAAGCTCACTCTGGGCCCAGGGCAAAGAATAGCTGCTGCCAGGTCTAGGCGGAAGGAAGGGAAAAACCAACTCAGAGAGAAATGGGCTGTTGCCCACTCTGGGTAAAGGAACAGAGTCGACTCACGTACTTGTTCTTGGGAGATACCCAGGCACTCGTCCTAGTGCAGTGAGAGCCACTAACAGGGATAACCAGCTTCCCTGGCACTGAAAGGTCCCCCTCCCCCTTCCAGGCCCCCACTGCTTCACCCCTGGAGCAGTTTCATGTAAAACAGAACCAAGCTTATTTCTGGAGCCTCCCCTATAGTTTGAACCCTGGGCCCAGCTGCCATTACCCACCTCCCAAAAAAACATGTCAGAAAGGTGCCCCCTCCTGGCAACCAGGTGGCCGAAGTGCCTGGGGCGAG
The DNA here is from genome assembly GCF_002776525.5 of Piliocolobus tephrosceles. Lineage (NCBI taxonomy): Eukaryota > Metazoa > Chordata > Mammalia > Primates > Cercopithecidae > Piliocolobus > Piliocolobus tephrosceles. The sequence goes on along the minus strand of NC_045448.1, from coordinate 47,230,290 downwards.
GCTCCAAACAGAGTCCACGGCTGCCCTCTAGTGGTGGTGAGGGGAAGAGACGTCCTCCACCCCCACCCACCGTTGGCTCCTTTGCACTGGGGCCTCCCAATTCCTGATGGCCCTTTCAGGCCCGTGCCTTCAGTTGTAGCTCAATTAGGAACTCTATCATCAGCCACAGAGCAAGGGGCAAGAGCCATCTGGGGGAATCAGCCGCTGAATCAATAGGGCAAGGCTCCTGGAGGAAATGAACATCCCTGAGACATCCTGATGAGGAACTGGGTAGCAGTCTCAGGCTTAGCCAGAGAAGGGGAGGCTCAGGCTTTCCTGAAGCTCCAGGGAAAGCGTCTGGGGTCCAGCAATTGCCACCCACCATACGCAATGGACAACAGCACACACTTTAACTTAGGTCAAGTCCTCAATGGGAGGGACAAGCTGAACTCTGGGGGCGGGCACTGCCTGTGGCCATCTAGCTCCACCCTGTTCTCAGCAGGGTCTCCTTAGTCTCGCTGGCAGCTGGGTCCACCCAGGCCCATGTGGGAATGAGCTCAGGCAGGAGGCAGGCTCCACCATCTCTCCCTCTCCCTGGGCCCCTGAGGAACTGCAGCACCCCTGCTCCACTCTTGGCCCCTTGGGGTGAACACCTTCAGGGTCCACCCCAGCCCAGGCAGCACCCCCACCTCTCTGCTCTTTCCCCCCCAGCACAGAGCACTGCCTGACCATCTCCACCACAGGCTCCCCTCTGGGACGGTCACTCCACGACGGGAGGGGACCTCCTCCTGGCCACAGCTTGAACCCTGCAGTGAGGGCAGGACGTCTGGCCCATAGCAGGCACTTGGAGGCAACCTGGGACAGGAACTGAGGGCCTTTCTCTGGGCTTCATCACCTAAACCTGACTCCCTTCATGGGGCAGTGAGCTCCCTGAACACCGAGAAGGGTTTCTCCCTGCTTCCCAAACAGCCCAAGAGCCCAGGGGGGCAGGACGGAATGTAACCAGCAGAAAACGCTGCCCTGACTCCGCAGCCCTTTCACAGACCGTTCAGAGCTGCCCTAATGCAGACGAGCTGACGTCAGTATCTGACAGGTATTATGCTTCTAGCACCTTAAGCTAAGACAGTGGTTCTCAACTGGGGCAACTGTGCCCCCACCCAGGACATGTGCCAATGTCTGGAGCCATTTCCGGTGTCACTCTTGGCCAGGGGGAGTGGGGGGAGTGGGGGCAGTGGAGGGACGGTGCTCCTGGCATCCAGTGGGTAGAAGCCAGAGATGTTGCTAAAACCTACAATGTATACGAGAGCCCCACAATGAAGTTACCTGGCTCAAAATATCAACAGTGCTGAGGCTGAGCAACCCTGGGCTAAGATATCTTTATATTATTTTTTAACTTCCTAACAAATATATTAAAAAAATACTAGAACTGACGATTCACCTACGAGGATATCACCGTGCCCAAGGGACCATGTGGTACTATACAGGCTCACTGATGTAGACATGCCATGGTGCTGTGGGCTGGACAGACCCAGCTTCAGCACCAGGCTCATGGGGTTTACATCTGTGAGTTCCGACTTTGGGCGAGTTACTTAACCTCTCCTTTCTTCAGTAAAATGGGGATTTTATTAGTTCCTGCTTCACAGGATTATACAGAAAGGCATTCACATTCGGCCTGGCATGGAGTAAGTATTCAACAAATATTAGCCACAATTATGAGGAAAGGTGCACAGAAATTATTTACAGCCCAGCCAGGCACACAGGCTGCAACTCCAGCTCCTCTGGGCTGGATGGGCCACAGGAAATAGACAGAGGGGCTAAGTAACTGCCACGTGTCCTGGGACTGCTATTTACATGCCAAAACTTTTTTTTTTTTTTTTGAGACGGAGTCTCGCTCTGTCACCCAGGCTGGAGTGCAGTGGCCAGATCTCAGCTCACTGCAAGCTCCGCCTCCCAGGTTCACGCCATTCTCCTGCCTCAGCCTCCCAAGAAGCTGGGACTACAAGCGCCTGCCACCTCGCCTGGCTAGTTTTTTGTATTTTTTTAGTAGAGACGGGGTTTCACCGCATTAGCCAGGATGGTCTCGATCTCCTGACCTCGTAATCCGCCCGTCTCAGCCTCCCAAAGTGCTGGGATTACAGGCTTGAGCCACCGCGCCCAGCGCCAAGACTTTCAAGACTTTCAAACGTTTGGGCTGTTTCCTTGAAAAGAAATGATGACTCAATTTCTACCCCTCTTCAGGGTGGGGAGGTTGGGGCGGGGTGGAGCCAGGATCCTGGCTGTAAGGACCAAAATGTGTGCCTCAGGAAGAAAGAAGAGGAAGGGGGGGGGTGAAGCTACAGCAACAGAAAGTGACTGAAATCGCTTGGGCTTTCTGGGGGATGATGGTGAGTCAACACCTCTGCCCACTGCTGCATTGCATACACACTGACCGACAACCCTCCTGTGGCCTCAGCGCAGAGTGCAGAAGGGGAAGCAGGCTCTGGGGAGGGAGGGACCACCTGCAAGAAGAGGAGACACCCTTTGAGAATGGTGATTCAGGATTCCAGAGAGGTGGGAGTCAGCGCACCATGGATCCGCTCTATGCTCCCAGCCATCACCAGGCCCTGGCTTCTCCCACACACCCATGGGCTGCCCAGGCTGTCCTTCCATGCCCCCAAATTTGGAAATGGCATGAGTTTCCAGGCCGCTCAGGCCCGAAGCTGGAATCCCAGTGGGTGAGCTCGGGCAAGTGACTCAACCTCTCCAAGCCTCCCTCACTAGTGTATGGGGTCACCTGGCCTTCCCAGAGCACTTTACACCAAACACATGGTCCAGCCAGGCCCGCAGCAGAAGCATGACTGCCACTGGTCTCTCTCCCTCTTTTCCTCCTGGCTGTCCTTGATGTTCACCTTAAAGTTATACCTGCAGAAAATTCAATTGTGGGGAAGGGGAGCAGGCAACCCCTAGAGGTGGCTGTGGGGGGGCTCTCAATGGAGAGGAAATTAATAGCTGTGAAAATACTCCAGGTGTTTTGCATTCCTTCCCTCTCACTGGACCCTTGCACCCTCTGGGACATGGACAAGCAGAAGCACTTAGAGGGGAGGAAGCCAACTAGAGGGGGCAGACGGGGAACCTGTTCAGGGCCACAGAGTAGCCTCCAACCCCGGGGCCTCACCCTTACTTCCTCCAGATGGCGAGGGCACCCACCAAAGTTTTCACACCAGAAGCTGGCACACAGCACCTGCAGGGCGTGAGCATCCTTGGGGAACCCACACTAGGTTAGCAGTACTCCAAGGGTGGTGGCCCAGGGGCTCAGTAACAGAATTCCTGCTGTGGGTAGGCAGCCTATCAGATAAGACTGCCAGCTAAGAAAGTCAGCCGGGCACTGCGCACAGAATCCTGGCTCTACTAAGGACAAGTCGCTTTTGTTCCCTGTGCCTCAATTTCCCATCTGTGAAGCAGGGATGCTAACTATGGCGCTTCCCTCAGGGAATACTGGCAGGACTAACACATATGCAGGTGCCTGGTGAGAATGTAGCACTTCCTAAGGGGCATGCATTATCCTAAGAAATATCCCTGAAATGGATGAATGAAGGAGATGGACTATTGAAATTAGAACTATCCCCTCCCCACAAAATCCACTCCAAGAAGCTTTCATAGATAAGAACAGCCCCTCTGGCCTTCGTGCCTATATGCAGGTCCTTGGGAGGGAGGAATTGAGGACTCCTTAACCTCTGTAGTGCAGGGGCCAGCAAACTGTTTTTCTCTAAAGGGCAAATAAAGACAGCAAATTTTACAGACTTTCCCATAGGGTCCCAAATGCAGCTACTCAAGTCTGTGGTGAGATCATATGTAAATGAATGGGCATGGCTGTGTTCTAACAGAAGTTTATTTACAAAAAAACAGGTGGCAGGCCACCCCTGCCTTACAGGCACAACTGCCCCAGGTCCTCGTCATAAATCACTGAGGAGTTAGAGTGGTGATCCCTGCTCCTCCCAAATCTCCCGCAGGCAGAGCTCTGCAGGCAGAGCTGAGGATGGCCTCTCTTCAGGTCCCCCAGACTCATCCCTGGGAGCTCACAACTGGCAGAAGGAGACAAGGGGGCTCCAAGTAGCAGCCGTGGGGGAGTGGTGGTCTCCAGCTTCAACTGCCGGGCCATGAAAACAGGAACCAGCACTCTGGGCCACTGTTTCTCTGAGACCAAAGCTCAGCAACCGAAAAAGGATCAAAAAAGCAGATGGTGGAGGTAGAGCAAAGCAGCTGTGCTTCTCAGTGCCCCTGGGCTGTCCTCAGCCCCACCTCTGGCACAGGTGGTACAAGGAGCCCAGGACTCCACAGTGGGTCCTACCCTTGCGGGTGAACTGCCTTCTCTCCCAGCCTCCACATCCACACATTCCAAACAGACACCACCACCTCCCTGGCCTACCACTTGAGAAATTACAGAAAGAAAACAAAAGGTGGCTCACGTTTGGGCCAGCAGCCTGTCTAGCTAGGGACTACACAAAAATAATAAAAACAAATGATAATACTGGCTTTGATTTTCCTTTTCTTTTCCTTTATTTGTATTTGTATTTTATTTTATTTTTTTGAGATAGGGTCTTGCTGTGTTGCCCAGACTGAAGTGCAATGGCGTCATCATGGCTCACTGCAGCCTCTATCTCCTGGGCTCAAGCAACCTTCCTATCTCAGCCTTCCGAGCAGCTAGGACCACAGGTGCACACCACGATGTCCAGCTAATTAAAAATAATTTTTTTTGTAGAGACGGTCTCACTATGTTGTCCAGGCTGGACTCAAACTTGTGGGCTCCAGCAATCCTCCCACCTCGGCCTCCCAAAGCTGTGGAATTACAGGCATGAATTCTAGGCAGCTGTGATCTACCAGTTGTTGCGGCACCCTGGTGGGTGGGTGGGTGTTCATATATAATATGATCCCCACAACAACGCTATGAGAAGGCAGGCATGGTCCTCACCACCACCTTACAGGTAAGGAAAGCAGAGGTTCAGAGAGCTCAAGGGACTTGCCCATGCACACACAAGCTTGTCATAAGAGCTGGGATTCACTCCCAGGTGTGCTGACTCCACAGCTGTGCTTCTCACTCTCCTGTCTGCCAGGCATGAGGACAGAAAGAGAGGCAGCCTGTTTCCCAGTTGGAAGGGACCCTTCCAACCTATTCTTTTTTTTTTTTTTTCTTGACACAGGGTCTCACTCTGCTACTCAGGCTATAGTGCAGTGGCACAATCACAGCTCATGGAAACCTCCGCCTCCCGGGCTCAGATGATCCTCCCACCTCAGCCTCCCAAGTAGCTGAGACTACAGGCGCATGCCACTAAGCCTGGCCAATTTAGTTTATTTTTTGTAGAGACAAAGTCTCCCTATGTTGCCCAGGCTGGCCTCAAACTCCTGGACTCAAGTGATCCTCCCGCCTCAGCCTCCCAAACTGCTGGGATTACATATGTGAGCCACTGCTCCCGGCTCCTTTCACCCTGTTCTTTCCATTTGGAAGATACGGACTCGTGCAGTTCCTGCCCCCACAACAGCAAGGGCAGGGTGGACAGAAAGAGAAGGAAGAGGGCATAGGCCTCCTCTGGGCCAACGGTCCTGCTGGGGCAGGTCTGCCTCCCCAAGGCCCAGGTCCACCTGCCCGCTGCAGTCATCACAGCCACTGCCTCCTGGAAGTGACGTCACCACGGCCTGTTCCACATTCTGGACAAACACCCCCACCTCCTTCTCTTCCAGGCAATTGAGAACTCAAGCTCAAGGTTACTGATATGCAGCTCCATTGGGCAGGGATACCTGCTAGATGGAAAAGCTGCCTGGGCCAGACCCGTGTGCTTTGGTCAGAATGCTCCCCTGGCAGTCCCAGAGCACCTGGAGACGCACTCCAGACAAGGGCACCACATCGAACAGTCAGCAGCTTCACAGGCCTTTGCCTCCTCCTAGAGATGCATGACTCACCTTCAGGCTTCGGTTCTAGACAGTCTCAGAGGTCTTCAATCCATTGTTTCCCAAACTTATTTGGCCATGGACCCTCTCCTGCAGATTCCTGCTGTCCCTACAATCCTTAGCCTCATCCCACCCTCTCTGCCCCTCCCAGACTCCTCCCATTTCCCCCGTCCCCACCAGGGCCTGGATCAAGCCTGACCTGCCACAAGTCCACTATGTGCCCAGCCCCACATAGCCCTGAGCCCACCTGCAGGAGTGGACTTGGCCCACCTCCTCCTCGACCCCCACATCGAGCAACTTTGTGGGGAAGGGAGATAAGCAGGAAGGAAAGAGGCTCACAGCCAAGCCTAGGTGGAAAGAGCAAGCTACAAGCAGTGTGTCCTCTAGGATACTATTTTGTGGTGGGTGTTGAAAAAAAAAATACATCTGTGTATCTATGCATAGAAAAACACGAAAGACACGTATCAAAATATTAAAAGTGATTATTTAAAGTTGGGGGATGGATCAGCAAATTTTTTCTGTCAGGGGCCAGAGAGGGGCTGAAGGTTGAGCTGATCACCAGTGGCCAGTGATTTAATACAACATACCTACATAATGGAGCAGCCATAAAAACCCAAAAGCACAGGGCTTGGAGAGCTTCCAGGTTGCTAGACATGCAGCAGTGGTGCATCCGGAGGGGGCCAAGATGCTCCGCATGCCTTCCGCATACCTAACCCTATGCGCCTCTTCCACCTGGCTAGGCTGTACCATTTTATGTGGTACTGTACACCAGTCATCTAGCAAGTAAACTGCTCTCCTGGGTTCCATGAGCTCCTCTGCAACTTATGGAACCATGAAGAAGTTGTGGGAACCTGATTTGTAGCCAATTCAAACGGAAGTTGCTGGTAACCTGGGGACCTGCTACTTGTGACTGGTGTCTGCTATGGAGGGCAGTCCCTCAAGGGACTGAGCCTCTGTGCCCCTCCCAGACTCCTTCCACTTCCCCTGCCCCCACCAGGGCCCAGATCAAGCATCAGAAGTGAATTTAATTGTAGGAAACCCAGCTGGTGTCAGAGAACTGGTTGTGAGTGGGGGAAAAAAACCCCACATTTGGTCACAGAAATGACCTGTGTTGTATTGAGTATAAAGTAGGGCCAGGCACAGTGGCTCACGCCTGTAATCCCAGCACTTTAGAAGGCTGAGGCAGGAGGATCACTTGAGTCCAAGAGTTTGAGACCAGCCTGGGCAACAAAGTGCAACTCCCTCTCTACAAAAAATACAAAAAATTAGCCAGGTGTGAAGGTGCATGCCTGTCGTCCCAGCTACTCAGGAGGCTAAGGTGGGAGGATCACCTGAGCCCAGAAGGCGGGAGTTGTAGTGAGCTGAGATCACACCATTGCACTCCAGCCTGGATGTCAGAGCAAGAGCTGTCTTTAAAAAAAAAAAAGATAGACTATCAGGTAGAAGAAAACAGTAAGTTTGCTTTATTCTACTAAACAAGTTGTGGGGAAAAGAAAGAGAGATCAGACTGTTACTGTGTCTATACAGAAAGAAGTAGACATAAGAGACTCCATTTTGTTCTGTGTTTGAGATGCTGTTAATCGGTGACCCTACTCCTAACCTGTCCTTGCAAGAGACATGTGCTGTGGTGACTCAAGGTTTAACGGATTTTGGGCTGTGCAGGGTGTGCTTTGTTAAACAAGTGCCTGAAGGCAGTATGCTTGTGAAAAGTCATCACCATTCTCTTAATCTCAAGTACCCAGGGACACCTACACTGCCAAAGGTCGCAGGGACCTCTGCTTAGGAAAGCTAGGAATTGTCCAAGGTTGCTCCCCATGTGATAGTCTGAAATATGGCCTCGTGGGAAGGGAAAGACCTATCGTCCCCCAGCCTGACAGCCGTGAAGGGTCTGTGCTGAGGAGGATTCATATAAGAGGAAAGAAGGCCTCTTGGCAGTTGAGATAGAGAAAAGCATCTGTCCCCTGCCCGTCCCTGGGCAATGGAACATCGAGGTGTAAAACCCGATTGTATGTTCTGTTTACTGAGAAAGGAGAAAACCGCCTTAGGGCTGAAGGTGGGACATGCTAGCGGCAATGCTGCTCTTTATGCACTAAAAAGGTTTATGGAGATATTTGCATATGCATATCAAGGCACAGCACTTTTCCTTAAACTTATTCATGTCACAGAGATCTCTATTCATATGTCTTACTGCTGACCTCGCTACCTTGATCCTATTATCCTGCCACTTCCCTTTTTCTAAGATGGTAAAGATAATGATCAATACATACTAAGGGAACTCAGAGACCCAGGAGCAAAAGCCTACGGAAGGCATTCCAGGCACTGTGGCTCTTAGGTCTCAGATAAGCCAGTATTCTGAAGGACCTCAAGACAACCCACAGGAAAACAAGCATTTCTGCTGCCTCGTCAGCAGGGACAGCCACAGCCCTGGCGTGAGGCCAGAACTTTACTTCTACCATACTTTCCCTCGTCCCTCACCACTCCTTAAAAGCTTGAATGAACAGATATCTGCCTTCCCATTGGGTTTTTGGGGAGCGTGAGGCTCAGAGGAACCAAATAACTTCATTCACACTGCAGACGACAGTGGACAAAACCAGACCCACTGGCCAGCTCACTGTCCTTTGCTTTTTCAACATCACCTCCCAGGTGCCCTCCGCCCTACCCTCTTGAGGTGCCCATTCCTGTTTCTCCTCTTGGCAGTCTCCCCTGAGCACACACAGGCTTTATTGCTTCCGTGGCTTCCTAAAGCGTGGTCCTTCCCACTGAGAACGCCTCTGCACACTCCTGTCTGACAAGATGTGACACAAGCCAGTCCCCACCGATCCTCTTGGGAGAGCATGTGTGCACAGGCCAGAGAAGAGGGAGAGCAGCCTTAAGGCCACGTCAAAAGTCTCAGCCCAGGGGAATTGTTCCCACACTCACTCAACTACCAGTGACCTACCCCTTCTTCAGGTTTTTCACATAGGCGCTCTGGAGGGCGGCTTCCAGGAAGTAGGTGAGCTCATAGTCAACCGGGTGACAGCCTTTCAGATGCCTCGACGTGCTGTTATTTGTGGTCTGGGAAGGGGAACAGAGAGAGAGCCATTGTCTCAAAGTTCTGAAGCAGGGGGTCACTCAGCAAGAGGAGGTGGCCTCATCACCATCCCAGTCCCTGCTGTTCAGGGGCACATTGTTGCAATTCTCAGACCAGGCTCGATCTAACTCGCCTTAACTCAAAATATGTCTAAAGCATTCTCTCCCCATCCAACTGTTAGATGCCCACAAGCCCTGTGTCTTTTTTTTTTTTTTTTTTTAAGAAACAGGGTCTTACTATATTGCCCAGGCTGATCTCGAACTCCTGGGCTTAAGCAATCCTCCCACCTCGGCCTCCTAAAGTGATGAGATTACAGGCAGGAGCCACCACACTAAGCCCCTAATACTCATTCAACAATCACAGAGCTTTAAATTCATTAACTCACTTAGTCCTTAGAGCAGCTCTACTAGGTAGGAACAGTCATCATTTCCACTTCACAGGTGAGAACAGACAGGGTCTCTTCCTGCCCCAAGGCCACTCAGGTTGAGGGGTGGTGGCAGAGCCAGTGCAGTCAGGCTCCCCTCTCCACTCTTACCCCCTACTGCAGGATGACTTCCCTGTCTATACAGAGCCATGCTGAGCACTCGCCCTTCAACCAGACAGCACTCATTGTCTGAGCACGTGGTAGAGAGACCACTTCATGCAGCATTGCTTCCCTGTTCTGCATATGCAAACCTCAGCTCCCACCAGACTTCACTCCCATAGGACAGGAGCTGTGTCTCCTTAGTCTCACTGCTGTCCACACCTCACCTCCAGTTAAGGAAAGAGAAGGGGAAATGAAACTCTTACAAAATTGCCACCCAAGCCCAAATCTTACTTATGTCTCACAACTGTCCTACAGGGCTGCTTTTATTTGCATTTCATCGACGAGGAAACTGAGGCTCAGAAAACGTCTAAGGTCAAAAGCGTAAATTAGACGTGGTGGCTCACATTTGTAATCCCAGCACTTTGGGAGGCTGAGGCAAGAGAATCGCTTGAGGCCAGGAGTTCCAGACCATCCTGGGCAAAAGAGTGAGACTCTGTCCCAATCAATCCATCAATAATAAATTTAATGCATAAGGTCACAAAGCTGGTGTCAGTCTGGACCTCAAACTCAAGCCTAGCCAGGAACAGATTCCAGGCTATTTCCACTATGTATCAGTTAATTCATTCCACAAACATCTGAGTGCCTGCCAGGCACTGTACTGTTCCTGTCAAACAAGCATGGAACATCAGAACATCCAGAGAACTGAGACCCCCCCCCCCCCCCCCCCCCCCCCCCCCCCCCCCCCC